>NC_071440.1:4887277-5196857 GCF_017976375.1 Cuculus canorus
AATGACATCATAGCTTTCTGATTTCACACAGAGCTCCAGTTCCTCCCGTTTGTTTCCCAGACTGTGTGCACTAGTATACATACACTTCAGGCAGTTGATCTTTTAATTCTCATTTAGGGAGACAGGTAAGGCACATTCTATACTGCCCTGGTTGATCTGGTTTTTTTTTCCCCAACTGGTTGTGGTAGTGATGGTGGCATGAGTGTTGCCATACTAGGTCCCTCCCCCCAAGTCCTTCAGTTTAAAGTCTGCCTTACCAAGTTGGCCAGCCTACTGCCAAGGATTCTCCTGCCTCTTCTAGACAGGTGAATCTCATCCTGTCTTAGCAGGTTGTAGTTCTCATAGAAGGTTCCATTGTCATAAAAGCCAAAACCCTTGTGGTGACACCAGCCACATAGCCAGAAGTCAATCTGCATTATACGTCTATTCCTGTCTGCCCCTGTTCCTTGAACTAGTAATATGGAAGAAAAGTTGACTTGGACACTAAGATTCTTCACTTTATCCCCCAGGGCCTTACAGTCTTTCTTGATCCTGCCTAGGTTAGGACTTATGGTATCATTCATGCCCCCATGAAAGAGTAATAGTGGATAGTAGTCTGTGCTCTTGACAAGTTGTGGTACCACCTCGACAACATCCTGGATCTTAGCTCCAGGAAGGCTGCACACCTCACCTGACTCTGTGCCAGTTTGGCAGATGGGCACCTCAGTGCCCTTTAACAGAGTCCCCCACAGCAAGCACAGGTCGTTTCTTTTTGCAATACTCACCATCTGCTGTTGGTTCAGTTGCAACTTGTGAGTCTTGCTCAATGGCTATCTACTGCTGTTAAAGCTTCAAATCTGGTTTTAGTTGTGATGCTGGAGGGTGGGGACTGTGGCAGAGATCTGTTTGTGGGACACCAGGGTCCAGGGTGCTTCATCCTCAGTACTGTATGTTACTGGAACATTGTTCTGAAGCAACCTGTCAATTTCTACCTCGGATTCTCTAACGTTGTGCAGTTTAGTTACTGTTTCCTGTAACTCAGCCACCTGACACAACAGGTCATCCATCCGTGTACACCTTGTGCAGGTACTTACCTTTTCCCCAGGAGAAGAAGCTGGGCACTCATTACAGCCTGCTGTCTGCTCTGGTATCAGTGAGGGGTTCAGAAACTCTCTGCAGCTTGAGACTTGGATGGCTGCATGTCTATGTGGAACCTTTGTCTGGGCTGCCATGCCTATTCTGGCAAGTACAGAGGGGAAAGCTTTTCTTCGGGTAGATACCATAGCTGGGCTGCTTCTGGGACAGTGATGACTACCTAGTGGACTCACCTCTCAAGCTGGCAGAGTCTCTATGCCCTCCCTGCACACCCTCCCGCTGCTCTCTGGTGTGCTTCTCTGCGCTGTGGAGCCACATGCTTCCCTGCACAAAGGCTGGCCGCCGCGTTCTTCAGACTGAGTGGTGCGTCTGGTTTCGCCGGATTTAAATCTCTCGCCGTTGCCCCGGCAACGCCCTTAGCCACATCAGCCTCTCGGCTCCGCGCGGGAGACCTGCCGGCTTCTATCGAGTCTCTCTGCTCGTGCTCAGGTTCCCCTGGCACTGGGACCCCTCTGTCAGCCTAAGTCCTAGTGCTCAGTCACAGAACTTACCATTTCTGCTGCCTCGTTCTTCCGACTGACTCATACACCAAATCTAAATGGCAGATACCTGAGGATACATTAGTTGAACATAGGTCTTGTTGAGGGCAGTACCGTTCATAGTTTCCCCATTGTTTACAAACCAAGTTATCTTGGTTATCCATTCATTTGCTTCCTTGAACTGGAGCCCATATTTTATTAGCTACAATAATGGGAAGTAGGGTGTGTGGATAAATGGGTTCTTTTTTAATTTCCTTATTCAATGTATGGTAATAAATCCACTCAGCAGATTACTTTTGCTCACTATCTCTGAGTATACAACTTTGAGAAACCAGGATTTAAAAATCCTGGCACTGATTCAATAATATAGTCCCTAATACAGCAGGATTTCCATTACGGACCCAATTGGTTTGTTCACTCTCACAGTATCTAGTTTCCCATATTACTTTAGCTTGAAAGTACTGCAACGTGACCCAGCATTTTCCCAGTGACAGGTGTTGAATTCTCACCCAATCCCCTGGATGCCACACTGAGGTGTTCAAAGCATCTTGTTGGTCTTGGTTCAGCACAGGGGATTGTTTAAAACTGTGGTGGGTTGACCTTGGCTGGACTCCAGGTACCCACCAACCTGTTCTATCACTCCCCTTCCTTAGTAGGCCAGAGGAAAGAGGAATCTACCAAAAGGCTCATGGGTTGAGATAAGGACAAGGAGATCACTCAGCAATTGCTGTCACAGACAAAACAGACTCAACTTGGGGAAATTAATTTTATTTATTGCAAATTAACAATGGAGTAGAATAATGAGAAATAAGAACTAATCTAAACCCACATTCCCCTCCACCCTTCCCTTCTTCCTTGGTTCAACTTCACTACCAAATTCTCTACCTTCTCCCTGTGAGTGGTGCAGAGGGACGGGGAATGGGAGGGGTGTAGTCAGTTCATCACATGTTGTCTCTGCCACTCCTTCCTCCTCATGCTCTTCCCCTGCTCCAGCATGGGGACCCACACATGGGAGACAGTCCTCCACAAACTTCTCCAATGTGGGTCTAGCCCATGGGCTGCAGTTCTTCATAGAATTATAGAATAGTTTGGGTTGGAAGGGACCTTAAAGATCATCTAGTTCCAACCCCTCTGCCATGGGCAGGGACACATTCCACTAGATAAGGCTGCCCAAGGCTCAATCCAACCTGGCCTTGAACACCTCCAGGGATGGGGCACCCACAACTTCCCTGGGCAACCTTTTCCAGTGCCTCACCACTCTCATTGTGAAGAATTTCCTCCTCATGTCTAGTCTAAATCTGCCCCTCTCCAGTCTATACCCATTGCCCCTAGTCCTATCACTACAAGCCTTTGTAAACAGTCCCTTCCCAGCTTTCATGTAGGATCCCTTCATGAGTTGCTCCAGAGCGGGTCATTTACACAGAGTGCAGTCCTTCAGGAACAGACTGTTCCAGTGTGGGTCCCCCAGCAAACCTGCTCCAGCATGGGCTCTTCTCCACTAGACCACAGGTCCTTCTAGGACCCTGCTCCAGCATGTGCTTTCCGTGGGGTCACAACCTCCTTCAGGCACATCCACCTGCTCCAGTGTGGGGTCCTCCATGGGCTGCAGGTGGATATTTGCTCCATCATGGGGCTTCATAGGCTGCAGGGGGACAACCTGATTGGCTCATCTTTGGCCAGTGTGGGTCCCTCTTGGAGCCATCTGGAACTGACTCTGTTGGACATGAAGGAAGCTTCTGGTATCTTCTCATGGAAGCCCCTTCTGTAACCCTCTCACTGCCAAAACCTTGCCACACAAACCCAGTACAAAACCCTCTGTATTGTGGACTACTAGTAAGAGTTTGCCAGGATTTCAAAGCTTGCATAGCCTTCTACAAGTTTCTTCCTCAATTAACATCATCATTTTGTCATTGGAGTTGTTGTTTAAGCAACCTTTTTCCATCTTTCTACTATACTCTGAGGTTGATAGGATAAGTGGAAAGGGCACTTAACTCCATGCTTAAGACACCATTCCTATACTATTTTATTTTTAAAATGTGACGCATTATTTGACTGCACCTCTTGTGGCATTGGGTGCATAGCAAACCATCAGTTTAATCCTGCCATGGCTATGAATGCGGTGAGCGTAGGGTAAACATTACCCAAACTGTTTCAGGCTTGTTAGTGGCTGCTTACAGTTCTTACTGTTTGCTACACTGCTTATCTCTGTTTTGCTGAATTTATCACTGAATCTCATAAATATATTTCTGGCAGGGTATTTCATTAGAGCAGTAAGATATCACTGTGGGAATTATGTAAATGTCTCAACTTCTACCAAGTGTGCTGCTTTGACAACAGGTACTGCAAAACAAAAAGCAAGGACAGCTGCCACAGCATCTTGGAAAACAAGCACTGTAGACACTCAGAGTTGGTCTGTGCCCAGTCATCGCAAGTACTATAGCCATGTAGACAACTACCATGGATACACTCATATCGGTACCAGTCACAGCAAGTACAGCAGCTACTCAGCCACTCAACCCATACTCATGCCAGTAGTTGCAAGCACATCAACAGCTACTATAGACATTTAAACTCAATTTGATCCAATCGTGGCAAGCACAGCACTGGTCACCATGGACACTTTTAGTCAATCTGTGCCAGTCACAAGCACCTCAAAAGCCACTATGGACTTTTTCACTCAGCTGGTGCCAGTTGCCTCTGTTACAAAAAGAAGATATAAAACAAGAGTGCAGCTCATGATGCTGAACCAACACCATCACAAGGGGATGACACAGATACTGAGATAACTGCTCAATCACTATCCATGGTCGAGATGAGAGATATCCAAAAGGATTTCAGCCATCATGATGGTGAGTCAATTCTTACCTGTTTGCTTCAGTGCTGGGATAATGGGGCTGATAATTTTGAACTAGAGGGAAATGAAGCCAAGCAGTTGGGATCCCTGGTTAAAGAATCAGGCATTGACAGAGTGACTGGAAATGGGGATGGAGCCATCAGCCTCTGGAGGTGACTCTGGGCAGCTGTGAAGGAAAGATACTCCTTCAAAGATGATATCCAAGTCTATCTTAACAAGTGGACCAACATACAGAAATGTATCAGGTACCTGAAAGAACTGTCTCTGTGGGATATGTTTTACAGGGATCTGCACAACTTGCGAACACCTGTAGGCACAGATCAGGTACAATGTATGCAATCAATGTTGTGGAAACTTGTGAAACATACACCACTGTTATTCGCCCACTTATTGGCAGTATTGACCGTAGTGGGAGATATGCTACTGGTGGCTGACTTTATTAATCACCTGCAGGATTTCAGAGACAGTCTTATTCCCTATAGAGGCCTGCGTCTCAGCTGTGGAGAAACTGTCTGACAGATTTGAGAGAACTGGACAAAGGTCCAAATGTTTATGCAACAAATCATTTGACAAACTATCCCAGAGAGACGGCAAATCCTACTCCTCACCTGCAGAGGTCTGTGTCTCAGCCATTAAGAGAAAACATCCAAATGTCCTCCTACAAGACCTGCCCTAGACCAGCACACACCACGAGGCACCCTGTGGTCTTTCCTGCATGACCATTCAGAGGACATGACAAAGTGAGATAAAAAATCTAATGATGACTTAGAATCACGAGTTTGTGAGTTAAAAGAAAACGCACATGGTGGTTCTTTTAAGAGAAATGTTGCTCCAATCTCCAGGGCACAGCTTTCCAAACAGGGTAGATGGGATTCAAATCCCTGTCTACGAGATGTGGGCAAGCAGGATGGGTTTTGACCCTCTGTGAGCCATAAAAGCCCATTCCTTGATGGGTACAATGCTCAGGATTAGAGGGGCCCTGCCTCCATCCAGATGACGGAGAGGGACAACCGAACTTATTGGACTATGTGGATTCGATGGCCTGGCACAAAAGAACCACAAAAGTATAAAGCCCTTGTAGACACTGGTGCACAGTGCACCCTACTGCCCTCAAATCATACAGGGATAGAATCCATCACTATTTCTGGAGTGATGGGAGATCTCAAGAACTGACTATACTGGAAGCTGAGGTGTGCCTAACTGGGAATAAGTGGGAAAGGCACCCCATTGTGACTGGCCCTGATGTCCCATGTATCCTGGGCATAGACTTAAAAGAGGGTACTTTAAAGACCCAAAAGCATAGAAGTGTGCCTTTGGTATTGCAGCTGTAGAGACTGAGAACATTAAATAGCTGTCTACCTTGCCTGGCAGCTGTAAGAGACAGGTATCCCTATAGAGATGACATCAAATGCCGCGCGCCCGGTCAGAAGGAACGCTATGGAGAAAGGTATTAAGTACCTGAGAGAACTGGCTATGTGCGAGTTGATCTATAGCACATGACGTCCAAATATAGATCATGAACTGCCATGTCACTGAGCTTTGTTGGGGAAGCTTATGCAGAGTGCCCCACCGACATATTCCCACACATTGTCAATAATGGCTTGGGGAGAAACTGCTGGTAAATCTACCGTGGGTGAAGTGCTTGACAAACTCTGACAACATGAAGACACTCTCGGCCTTTACAGGCCTGTGTCTTGGCTCTGGAGAAATCATCTGAAAAAATATCTGAAGGATTTGACAAACTGATAAATTGTCTCATAGGGAGGATGGATCCTACTTCTCACAGATCCACATCTCAGCCATTAAGAAAACATGTCCTCCTACAAAAACACCTCGAAAGACCCAGCAAACACCACGATGAATCCTACGGCTTTTCCTGTGTGACCATGGAGAGGACATAAGGAGATGGAATGGGCAAACTACTGCTGCCCTCAAGTCATGAATTCATGAGTTAAAAGAAAAGTCACGTAAAGTTTCTTTCAGGAGAAATGTTGCTCCAGTCTCCAGTGGATGGAAAACTAATTCCTATCTACAAGATGTGGGTAAGTAGGATTGGTCTCAACCCTCTGTGATCCAAATAAACCCATTCGTTGATGAGTAGTATGTTCCAAATTAGAGGTGTTCTGCCTCCAGCCAGGTGAAGGAGAGGGACAACCGAGTCTATTATGTTTATTGGACTGTGTGGATTCAATGGCCTGGCAAAAGAGAACCATAAAAGTATAAAGCCCCTGTAGATACTAGTGCACAGTGCACCCTATTGCCCTCAAATCATACAGGGACAGAATCCATCATTATTTCTGGAGTGACAGGGGGATCTCAAGAACTGATTGTAGTGGAGGCTGAAGTGACCCTAACCGGGAATAAATGGGAAAAGCACCCCATTGTGACTGGCCCTAATGCCCCGTGCATCCTTGGCATTGACTATCTTAAAAGAGGGTACTTGAAAGGCCCAAAAGCATAGAAGTGTGCCTTTGGTACTGCAGCTGCAGAGACTGAGAACATTAAACAGCTGTCTACCTTGCCTGGTCTTACAGAGGACCCTTCTGCTGTGGGATTGTTGAAGGCTGAAGACCAACAGGTGCCAATTGCTAACACCACAGTGCATTGACGACAGTATCGCACCAACCGAGACTCTGTGATTCCCATACACAAGCTGATCTGATCTGTCAACGGGAGAACCAAGGAGTGATCAGCAAAATTCGTTCACCCTTTAACAGTCCTATATAGCCTGTGCGAAAGGCTAATAATGAATGGAGATTAACAGTGGACTATCATGGTCTAAATGAGGTTATACCACCACTTAGTGCTGCTGTACCAGATATGTTAGAACTGCAATAGGAACTGGAATCAAAGGCAGCCAGGTGGTCTGCCACAGCTGATATTGCTAATGTGTTTTTCTCTATTTCTTTAGCAGCAGAGTGCAGGCTGCCTTTTCCTGGAGGGGCATCCAATACACCTGGAATCAACTGCCCCAGGGGTGGAAACACAGCCCTACCATTTTCCATGGACTGATCCAGTGGGGAGGTGAGAAGTTTTAAAAGGGAAATTAAATCCATGATGGAAGATCCCACTGAGTTAGCTGAATAATTTGATCAGTTCTTGGGACCCAGTTTTACTCCTGGGCTGAAATGATGTCCACTCTGAGCATGTTGTTTAATGGAGAGGAATGAGGGATGATAAGGTGAGCTGCTATGCCGGAGTGGGAGAGACTGCATCCACTGGGACCAGGGGTTATTCCAGCAGACAAGTACCCCACAACAGACCTACACTGGGACAATAACAATCCAGCACATAGAGAAAATATGAAGGATTTACAAGAGATAATTATTGCAGGAGTCAAGGAGGCAGTACCAGAACTTTACTAAAGCCTTTGAAATTCAGCAAGGCAAGGATGAAACTCCCACTGAATTTTTGGAGAGGCTTAAAGATAGAATGTGAAAGTATTCAGGGCTAAGTCCTAATGAACCAGTCACTCAGTGACTGTTGAAAGCTAACTTTGTGACTAAGTCCTGGCCAGATACACAAAAAAACCTTCAGAAAATAGAAGGATGGAATGAGCAATCATTGGAAATTCTTTTGAGGGAAGCGCAAAAAGTGTATGTTAGGAGGGAGGAGGAAAAGCAAAAGCAGAAGGCAAAAATGATGATTTCTACTGTATATCATGTAGTGAGACAGGGAATAGAACCCCAGCTGAAAAAAGGGCTCCAAGGGAAGCAAGGTGTGGAGTGGAACCAAGGTAGAGGGAGTAGAAATGATAGGAATGAACGGACCACCTTTCCCAGACCACCACAAAAACAGATACAGAAAAAATGTTATCGATGTGGAGAAGTGGGCCACCTTAAAAAAGAATGCCCTGAGTTAAAAAGGGAAGACTGGCTGCTCACAATTATAGATTCCAAAAAGGGGGGTCAGGGGTTCTTTGAGGATTGGTCCCACCAAGAGACCTTGATAAATTTAGAGGTGGGGCCTAATAAAGTACAAGTAGTGTTTTTAGTGGGCACAGGAGCAACTAGATTGTCCTTAGCTTATAAAATATCGGGACTTAATTTGACTAGTGATACTCTAAAAATAAGGGGGGTAGGAGGATTGGGAATGGTGGCATCACTTTTTGAAACTGCTGAATCAAAGTGGGAAACTAAAACCATTACTGGACAATTGTTATATGTGCCTGAGGCAGGGACCAATTTGTTAGGGAGAGATTTAATAGTCAAATTAGGATTGCAATTGAAAACTTGTGAAAACGGAATAAAAGTGTCAATGAACTTATTAACAGAGGATGATGAAAAAGAAATAAATCCAAAAGTGTGGGCGAGGGAGGGAAATGTTACTCCCTTAAAAATAATTTTTCAAGAGAGGAGTGAAATAGTGAAACAGCGACAATATCCCATCCCTTTAGAAGTAAAAATGGGTTTAAAGCCTGTAGTACAAACACTGATTAAGGACGGTCTTTTAGAACCTTGCATGTCACCATACAACACCCTGATTTTACCAGTACAGCAATCAGATGGCTCGTACGGTTAGTGCAAGATCTGAGAAAGATTAATGAGATAGTGATAAAGTGTCACCCTATGGTTCCTAATCCTTATACTCTTATGAGTAACATTCCACACAAACATAAATGGTTCAGTGAAACAGATTTAAAAGATGCCTTTTGGACTTGCCCCCTGGATCCAGATAGTAGGGATCTTTTTGCATTTGAATGGGAAGACCCAGAAACAAGACATAAACAGAAATATAGATGGACTGTTTTGCCCCAAGGATTTACAGACTCACCTAACTTATTTAAACAAGTGCTGTCAAAACTTTTGGAAACATTTCAGACTCAAGAAGGGGAAATACTATTACAATATGTAAATGATGTGCTAATTTCTGGAATAGAAAAGTCAAAAGTAAAAGAAACCACAAATGGACTCCTAAATTTCCTGGGAGAGCACGGATTAAGAGTGTCCAAGAACAAATTACAGCATGTGGAAAAAGAAGTCAGATATCTAGGACACCTAATTTCTGAGGGTAAATGGAAAATTAACCCTGAAAGAATTCAGGGAACTGTGCAATTCCCTCTTCCCAGAACAAAGGAGGAGTTAAGGAAATTTTTAGGTTTGATCAGATACTGTAGATTATGGATAGAAGCTTATGCACAGAAAACAAAGAAATTATCAAATTATCAGAGGAAGAACCTAATATATTGAATTGGACAGAAGAAGAAAGATTTCTGAAAAACTGAAGCAAGATCTGATTACAGCACCAGTTTTGGCTCTGACTGCCCTGGAAAAAAACATTTCATCTTTTTATCACTGTTAGCGAGGGTGTTGCCTTAGGAGTTTTAACCCAAGAATGGGGGGACAAAAGAAAACCTGTAGCATACTTATCTAAGTTGTTAGATCATGTGTTTCCGGGATGGCCAGAATGTGTGCAGGCTGTGGCAGCAACAGCTTTACTAGTAGAAGACAGCAGGAAATTGACTCAACCACGTCCCTGGGCAGCCTGTTGAGGTTACACCACAGAGTGCTGCCCTTCCAGACATGTTAGAACTTCAGTATGAACTGGAATCAAAGGCAGCCAGATGGTCTGCCACAACTGCTACTGCTAATGTGCTTTTCTCTATTCCTTTAGCAGCAGAATGCAGGCCACAGTTTGCTTTTGCCTGGAGGGTCATCCAATACACCTGGAATCCACTGCCCCAAGGATGGAAACACCCCTACCATTTGCCATGGACTGATCCAGACAGCACTGTAGAAAGGTGGAGCTCCAGAATACATGCAATACATCGATGACATGATCGTGTGGGGTAACAGAGCAGAGGAAGTTTTTTACAAAGGTGAAAAAATGATTCAACTTTTTTTACAGCCGGTTTTGCTCTAAAGAGAAGCAAGGGCAAGGGACCTGCATAACAGATCCAGTTTGTAGGAATTAAATGACAAGATTGGTGTCACCAAATCCCATTATATGTGATCAACAGAATAACAGCTGTGTCTTCACCAACTAACAAAAATGAAACACAAGCCTTCTTAGGTGTTGTGAGTTTCTGGAGAATGCACATTCCTGGTTACGGTCAGATTATGAAGTGACTAAAAAGAAAACCAGTTTTAACTGGGGTCCTGAGCAACAACAAGCCTTTGAACAAATTAAACAAAAGATTGTGCAAGCAGTAGCCCTGGGGCCAGTCCAAACAGGACAAGACATCAAAAACGTGATTTCTACCACATCTGGAGACAATGGTCCTACTTGGAGTCTTTGGCAGAAAGCACCAGGGGAGACACAAGGTTGACCCCTAGGATTCTGGAGTCAAATGCTGCAAGGTGAACTATACTCCAACTGAAAAAGAAATCTTGGCAGCACATCAAGGAGTTAGAGCTGCTTCAGAAGTGATTGGCTGCATGATTTTCAGACAGCCTGTTTCTCAGATAGTGTTCTCTAGAAAAGATAACACCTTTTGTTAGGTATAATATGTGCTGAGCAGATGCTGTATGCTGTGTCTTCTGTAATCATTTCCATTTGTTTATAGTTTCTCCTTATCTGAGGAATGTATGGTCAGTCATACAAGGGAACTGGTACAAATTAGTGGAGATTTGGCTGTTGTGAAATTCATAATAATATTAAAATTAGTTTTAGGAAGTAATAGAATATGCCTGAGATTTCTTGGAAATATATATACGCATGTAGATGGGAAACATCTTCTGTAATCAGCTCTTGTCTCATTATGCATGATTGATGGAATTAATTCCTTCTCGGAGGAAGTTTCATCTCAGAGCTTTATAGCAAATATACTTCATAGACAGAAATCAAACGAAATCCTGATGCTACTGCAGTCTGTGGGATTTTTACCATTCACTTCACTTACTGGGCTGTCACTATCCCTTGTCTCTATTTAGATATTTTGCCAATTACTTCCTTCTCTCTGTTTTAGGGTTTTTTTGAGCACCTTCAGACTTTCTGCCCTCCACATTCTGCTGACAATTTGAAGAGTATACAGCATGATGTTTTTTTTAATATGGTCCCTTCTTTCAAATACCATTTGATTCCCATGAGTGGGCTAGACAGGGCTTGATGTTTTCCATCAAGCTTTTTCAACTCATTCTGGTACTACAGGTAAATGACTGTTGCAGACTAAAATACTTGACATCTGTTTCAACTGTGAAAGCAACTGCTACCTGTCACTCATAACATACCCAATTTACCATTCTGATATTCAGGATGAATGCTATAAATCTTTCTATCCATAAGACTGCTATGTATGTGTGGGTACATGGGCATATACATGTGTATTGGAGAAGAAAACATGCAGTCACCAGGTATTCATCATGTAATAAGGCAGTCAACTGGGACAGGGTTTAGTGTGGAGTGACTAAGCCCTGTGGCACTGTGAGTTGGCAAAGGCTAGCTTGTTCTGCAAAATAAGCTTGATTTTTGCAAAAAGGAGCTGCTGGCAAAGGCAGCCAGTAATGGACAACTGCATCTAGTAAAACAGATTGGGTGGTGGCATGACATTCATATCAGCTAAGTGACACTTGGGGTGGGGCGAAGGCCTCATAGCCTGGTGTTGCTTCAGAGAAAAACAAAGACACCCCCAAAAGCACCTACTGAGCTCCCTGCCCCTGAGGCATGGTGAAACACTGAATCCCTACTTCTGACAACACAAGTGGCCTTGCCAAGAGAAAATCAACACATACTAATTGACTTAGCCACACCTCATGAAGAGGCAACAAAAAAGTTTTCAAAAAGTATAAAATTGGCACATGAGACCCTTTTTAATTTGAGGAGGAGTCACACAACCACTTTACCTGATGGACAGGTCGATAGGCCTGGACCTCTCTTCCTTTCCCTAAAAAGGGATGCCTTGTTGGTAAGTATTGCGTGCCTCTGACTCTTGTCGGATGTTCTCCTGGGAAAATAACTCCTAACTTGAGTTTTCTTTTATTATTACTTGTTTGGTTTATATATATATATGTGTGTGTGTGTGTGTGTGTGTATGCATGCTAAGTGTTATCTGGTCATGAGTGTTAAAAGTGCTAAAAAGCAGCAGTGAATTTATCACGTAATCCTGTATTTGGTTTATGTGTCACTCTAATTAAATTACTTATCACCTCAGCATTGTGAAGTTGTCTCTCTGATGGGCATTGGTGAAAGCAGCTGCTGGCTGCCCCATTTGGTCTGCGAGCCACGCTTATTAACCCTGTGAGTACGAGTCTCTAAGGAGACCTTCACAGGCAACCAGATTCTGACTTGTGGCAAAAAAAACACATATAAGCACACACACATAATCCTTAGACATAAACTGACAACCAAGTCTGGGACTAGAGACTGATCCAGCCACACCTGGGCTCCTTTCTGAGGGGCATTTAGAAAGCAAAGGGGTCTTTCTTGACCTCGTAATTCGATGGGAGGGCCTCCTTAGCAACCTGTCAGAATCTCACCTGTTTAACATGACACGGGGACAGAGGGAATGTCAGTAAAATAAAACTTTGTCAGAATGTTTGCACATGGTTCTTTTTTGAACTGCTACACCACAGCTCTACTTTCCTGTTGCTTGGGTTTGTTGGATTATTATTTTAACTCAAAGGAAATGCAAAGCATGAATAAGAAAACTGCTGCTGGCTTTAATCTTATCAAGCTGAATTGCTGGAATTATTTAAGAATGCAGCTTTCAAAACCCCAACACTTTTTTAAAAAAGAACTGAAGCCAGAGAATGCTACAAAATTTTTGAAGGCCCAAAGCTTTTTTGAAACACCAAAAAAGCCATGCAAATCAGGTTGCACGTTGTCAGATCCACAAGGCTGTGGAGTAAAACCAGTAACTGCAACTCTGTATAGCTTGGAAATAACTTTTCCCATTGCTTATTTAAAATTTTTTTGGGGGGTTAATGATCCATATTCATCCAGTTTGGGAATTTCTTACTGTGTACTAAGCATCTTAATACTCTCAATGCCTTAACACTCTCTTAACATCTCCCTTATCATTTATCAGTCAGGTTTGTGTCTCTGTATGTTCTTGTTTATGGCTTCCTCCTTTTCTTATTATTCCCATTTGTACTGAAAAGGTCCTACCCTTAAAGGAGCAGATGCTCTTCTTCCACATAACCTTACACTACCTGCCAGTGGGATTATTGGGGCTTTAACCCGAGTAGGCAGCTAAGTACCACACATCTACTTGTTCGCTCCTCACCCCCAGTGGGACAGGGGGAGGAGTAAAAGCAAGGAAACTCATGAGTTGAGATAAAAATTGTTTAATAAGTGAAGGAGAAATGGAAGAAGAGAGAAAGAAAACAAAACGAGAAAATGAGTGATGCAAAGGCAATCACTCACCATCTCCCACAGGTAGATCAATGTCCAGCCAGTTCCCAAGCAAAAGATGGCTAATGCCGCGATTGAGAGACGGGACACAGCCTGATGCAAGCAAGATGTCAATTTTATTGTACTCTTAACATATATTTATACTACTTATAAATGACTTACAAGTGACGCGTTTCACGCTGATTGCTTATAGTCCATTGCTGTATGAGCTAATATTTGGCATTGCTGCATAGCTACAGATATCTACTCTTTTTGCAGGTCATTAGCTTCTTTAGACAGTAACAAGGTTTCCTCCTATCTAGATGGTTGCTATGCCATTTGCACGTAGCCCACGTAGCCGTTACTCCTTGTTCTTCTTTCCTTGAGGGGAGTTCTTGTTTTTAGCTTATCCAAGGTCTGTGGCCGAGCTTATCCAACACATCCCCCTTAAACAATCGTTCTGTACTTTGGGTTTTTCCACTGCCTGTCAGACCTTGTCCTACATCTCCCCCTTCCTGTTGCACGACAAGGATCCTTTTTAAAGAATGTGCCATTAATCCCTGCAGGCATTGCAATAAGCATGGTAAAAAAAGTAATAAAAGAACAAAGACAGCCAAAGCATACACAATCATTTTTACAAGACTCCTTAACCATCCTGACAACACTGGCCATAAGACCAAAATTTTACATTGTCATTGCACTCAGAGGCGTATGCATGTATTCCTCATCTTTGTGGGAAAGGCGATGTTGTAAGATCATATATGTATTGGGGGTTAGGACAGTTAGACGTCCAAGGCTACATGGTCTTCCTTTTATATGAGAAAGGATCATGGGCCAAGCTCTATCCCCACAAATAAAAAATATTCCTGATGGCAACAAAAGGGGAACATTACTAGATTTGGATAACTTTATCGCTGTATAATGACACCAAACAGTAGCATTTCTAAAAACGGGATGAATGGGAGAAACATCCAATACTTTGGATTGACTTTTTCCCACATAATTAAACCTGACACAAAAAGTCCATTTTCACTGATCCAAGGAGTTCAATTTCCTGTGGCTCTAGGGCAGCAGGAGGAAGATATGGGGTCCATGTATCCCAAAGGTCAGCGACTTTTTTAGATATGCTGTTTTGAAAAAGGGTTTTCAAGTGACTCACAGGTGTTAGCCACTTATCCAGTGGTAATCCCACCAGACATGTAGAAAATGGATTACTGGGAGAAGCAGTGGCAAGGCACAACGTGTCTTGTCCTGTGAGATTTGCTAGTGTCACCCATATATTAACTTTAGGTAGAGTGGGCAAAAAAGGGTAGCTCCACATGCTTCCTGACATGATCATAATAAGAATTACTAATTGAAAAATGCCTTTCATCCCTTTTCGAGTTTCCATGCAAACCATTTCTTGCATCGTTCTTTTGTTTGAGTCCAGTCCTGTTTAAGGACGGCCCATATAGTGGGCACTAAATTTATTCTACTGCACTCTATATTACAAATAATAGCCTCTCGTGCCCTTTTTTCTATTAAATTAGCCCAATTTATACACTCTCCTACATATCGATCATTCCCTGATAATTCATGTCCTGTGGGGAGCAAAAGTCTTACCACATCAATCTCTTTTTCTAAACAGTCTTTACACCATCGCCTTGTGAGAGTTGCTCAGCGCCACCACTCCTTCTCACAGGTATAACATATACACAAAACCCAAGGTTCACAAGATTTGCATAAGATGCAAGTGATTCCAGCGACGGGTGTTTTTCTGCCCTGGTTCATACAGTTTTTTTGCGCTTCCCATGTTCAGCCCCTGTCATCCCGATCTTCCTCCGTGGATTCGTCAAATTGTTGTTCGGGGAACTGGTCCCGAGGATGATTGAGGTTTTCACCAGATAATTGTTGTAAGGATTCACAGAAGGGTCACACGTTCTTTGCCGGGATCCATCGGGGGCCGTTCTCTGTGGAGACACAAGCATAACCTCTGCCCCATGTAACAAGAGGATATGGTCCCATGACCTTACCTGTTTCTGGGTCGAGAACCAATACCGTGGCTTTGACTCGTGCCTCAAGTGACACAGCTGTATTAAAAGGTCGAACAATTGGAGGGTTGTTATCTATCAAAGAACAATTCAAAAAATTAAAAACATACAAAGCTTTCTGCAAGTGCTTCTCAGGAGTAACGGTTCCTATTCCCCCTTTTTGTTGTTGCAACAGGCGTTTCAGCGATTGGTGAGAGCGCTCAATCAAAGATTGACCTGGGGGGGAATGAGGGATACCGGTAATATGGGTTATGCCCCAAGAGTCAAAGAACGCCTTCATTGAGGTTGAGAAGTATGCAGGTCAATTATCTGCTTTTATTTGGGAGGGTATACCCAAAGTAGCAAAGGCACGCATCAAATGTTTGCGGACATCACGTGCCTTTTCTCCTGTGTGACAAGAAGCGAACAAGGCACCGGAGAAGGTATCTATAGAAGAGTGAATATACTTCAGTTTACCAAACTCCAAATAGTGAGTTACATCTGTTTGCCATAATTGTAAACTTTGCAGTCCTCTGGGATTAACACCTCCTGCTATCGACAGGAAAGAATGTCTTTGGCAATCCGGGCATACAGCGATGATATTAGATGCTTGCTGAGAGGTGAGGCCAAACTGTCTTTTAAGGCCTCCCGCATTCTGGTGAAAAAAGGAATGGCTAAGTTTAGCTTGTGCTATGCAATCAGGCAATACCTGCACTGGTAATGTCAACAGATCGGCTCGTCAATTCCCTTCTGCAATAAAGCCAGGTAGAGAAGTGTGTGATCTAATATGCATAACAAAATAGGGGTGAGGACGAGAATCCAAAAGAAAGATGAGCTCCTGTAACAAGGCAAAAAGGTTAGGATGTGAGAGGTCACGCATCAAAGATGCTTCAGCTCTCTCTACAATCCCTGCAACATAAGCAGAATCAGTAACAATATTAAGTGGTGTGGTCCACTTTCGGAAAACTCAAACTACTGCAGTCAGTTCCACCATTTGGGAGGATCCAAGAACGGTGTCTATGTCTGAGTTCCATCGTTCATGTTGGTCATCCCACCATAAGATAACTGACTTATGCGTTTTCCCGGACCCATCTGTAAATACAGTGAGGGCTTGTAATGGTTGGTCACTCTTTTTTGGTTTAGGCATTAATTGAAAATCAGCATTGAATAACTTATGCGAAGGCGGATGGGATGTGAGTTGTCCTGTATAGTCAGTAAGTGCCATAGTGAAGGCATCTGATTGCTGATAAAGCCATTGCAAATACAGATTTGCCACGGGCAGACAGATGCAAGTAAAATCCATTCCTGATAATGTTAATAAGCGCTGCCTGGATTTAATGATTAAGCAAGCAAACATTTCGTGCTGAGTAAAAATAGTTTTTGAGGATTGATTCGGCAAAAAGATCCATTCAATGATCAACAGTGGGTCTGATTTTCTAGGATCCCACTAGAATATCAGAGCATGAGGCTGTCGAGCGGGGTTTAAAATGATTAGATAAAAAGGGAACTCGGGAGCCCACCGATGCACTTGTTTAAAGCTGATTGCTGTAGCAACTTTCTGTAAAGAATCAATGGTCTCAGGGCCAAGACTGCGGTGGGAACGCAAGTCAGTGTCTCCCTTGAGCAGTTTGAATAACGGACCTAAGTCCGTGTTAGAAATTCCCAACAACGGACGGATCCAGTTAATTTTTCCTAATAGTTTCTGCACATCGTGTAAATTTTTTACATCTGCTCGTATCTGTAAAGGTTGTGGGATCACGGACTCAGCCCTTATACGCCAGCCCAAATACTTCCATGGCGGTGTTTTTTGATTTTTTTCCGGCGCAATACAAAGGCCTGCCAAATCAACAGCGGCCGTGACAAGGGCTACGGCTTCCTCCATGACCTCGTGGTGTTGTGCAGCCACTAGAATATCATCCATGTAATGATATAGCAAAGCACTGGGCACAGCGACCCTGACAGGGCTAAGCACTTTAGCTACACACCACTGACAAATTGTGGGGCTATTCTTCATTCCTTGTGGTAGCACAACCCACTGGTATCTCTGCAACGGAGCTTGCATGTTAATGCTTGGAACAGAAAAAGCGAATTTAGGAGCATCATTTGGATGCAGGGGGATATTGAAAAAACAATCTTTGAGATCAATTACAGTCAAATGCCAATCTCGAGGGATCATAGTGGGGGACGGGAGGCCGGGTTGTAGGGCCCCCATATCTTTCATAGCGTCATTAATTTTTCTAAGGTCATGGAGTAAGCGCCATTTGCCAGACTGTTTTTTGATAACAAAAATAGGTGAATTCCAAGGACTGGTAGAAGGCACAATATGTCCTTTCAGCAATTGTTCGGCAACTAATTCTTGGAGGGCGCGAAGCTTTTCCAGTGGAAGGGGCCATTGATCAACCCAAATGGGGGTCTCAGTCCTCCAGGTTATTTTCAGGGTGTCACGCACTTCAATGGCCCCATCTAAAAATGGGTCTGAATAGACATCCCCCACTGGGACAACACATCTCACCCCCACAAGATCATCGGAACGGGCAATACAAAAGGCTTAATGGAGGCTATGTGTCCCTCTGGACCTCGAATTTGAATTAATTCCAGACTTTGGTGACTGCTACCAGTCCCGCCGATTCCAGCTAATGTTTGGGAAACATTGGCTAAAGGCCATTGTGGTGGCCATTTGGCCTGAGATACTACAGTAACATCAGCTCCAGTGTCAATAATCCCATTAAGCACTATTTGTTGTTTCCCGCGAATGAGGGTACATTGACATAGAAGTCGCTTTTGGGAGATAGACTGCACCCACAAGATTTGTGGATCCCCTGTAGATCCGAACCCTCCCCTCCTTTGATAGGGTTGGTGAGAATCAGGGGTGTCCGTCCCCCTGGGAATTAATACCAATTGCACTATACAACTACCTTTCGGCACCGTACAGGGGGGGAAATGGGGTCCACACCATGATCTTAATTTCACCAACGCTATCAGAGTCAATGACACCTGGTAACACAAAAAGTCCCGTTAAGGTTGTAGATGATCTTCCCAAAAATAATGCTTGAGTCCCTGGGGGTAAAGGTCCCGAGACATCTGTCGATAATAAGTGAACCGTAGAATCTAATAATGTTACTGTGTGTGAGGTTGCCAGGTCCAGTCTGGCACTACCTGTTGTTGCTGGGTGAAGACATGAGGTGGTGCTGTTTCCCTCTGAGGGGCTTGGAAGGTTGGCTGCGGTATTTGTGTCTGCGCGCCTCGCTGCCCCGCGCTCCGTGGTCGGTTTCCCTGTGTCGGTTGTCCCTGAAAATCATACTTAGAGTGACATTGATTAGCATAATGGCGCCCTTTTCGGCACCTGGGACAAATTCCAGGTGCTTTGGGTCGAGTTCCAGCATTAGTACTTAGACAATTTTTTTTCAGATGGCCGGGCTTGCCGCAATCATAACAATTATTTCCTGGTCCTGTTGGACTCATTGGACCGCGCATGGCCGCAAAAGGAGCAGCCATAGTCTCATATTTATGATCCATAGTACCAATTCTGTTACAAGCCTCCACCATTTCAAGCAACGTATGGTTCGGTTTTGGGAGAGATTTTAACAGCTTCTTACAATCCACACTAGCGTTCTCAACAGCTAGTTTCAGCAATAAAATTTCCCAGGCCTCCGCAATATCTACTTGTCATTCAAGAGCCTGTTGTAATCTATCTATAAATTGCATATAAGGCTCTCGGGTTTCCTGGGTGATAGTAGTAAACGCTTTTTGTGGGTTTTGGGAATTGGGGACCTTCAAAAAGGCCTTTTTCGCCTCCCCTCGCGCTGCCTCTAAAGCCTCCCGTGGGATGCGACCCTGACCCACAGGATTAGCATGAGGACCTGTACTAGTGAGATGTTCAATAGTAAGTGCAGCTAGGTCAGGGTTATTGTTACCAGCATAAGTCTGAATAAGGGTTTGTAACCCCCTTCTCCACTGAGCCTCCCACCAGGAATATTGCGTGGGCGTTAACAGCAGTTGAGCTAGAGACTTTAAATCATGGGGGGTCATGACATACGTATCAAAAACAGAGGACAATAGACTCGTAAAATACGGCGAAGGGAGACCATGTTCCTTTACCGTACGGCGCAACTCCTTAACTACCGAAAAAGAAAGAGCCTCCCACTGAGCCCCCCGCCCTTGGTAAATAACGGGGGCTACTATGGTTTTCACAATTTCTAATTCTCCCTCTTGTAAGGCTTGGCACCTTATATTAACCCATATATCATGTGGATCAGGTGGATAAAAGTCTGGCTCCTTTTCAGGGTTCACCGGTCCTGGATCAAAGGGATCCTCCTCAGGAGGATAGCCAACGGCGCACAGTTCTGGTACCGCGGAGGGTCCATCCTTTACTGGTGATAGCGGAGGGATAATTGGAGAGTCCTCCTCCCCTTTCACCTTGTCTTGGGGGCTCTTTTCTTGTACTTTTAAAGTCTCAAAAATACTCCTCCACCAAGGGAGCATACGCTGTGCTTCAGCATTCCCTGTGCTTGCTGCATCCCCACAGTTTAACCGCCACATCATCCCAAAGTTCCCGCGTAAAAATAGTAGACTCAGTTACAGTGGGTATTTTTGCCTGTACCCATTTAAGTATTACTTTAAGATCATGCCCAGAAATATTTTTCCCTTGTTTCTTAAGAAGGGCTTTCATGAGTTCATATACATCTCTTTCAGGGGAAGACACCTGGTTTTCCATTTTTCCCACAGCTCACCTCTCTTCCGTGGAGGGATTAGCGAGACCGGTCAATTCCTGCTTCCTTGCAACAGCTCATTCAAAGTTCTGTGGGACTCACAGCATGCCACTCAGATAGGTGGATCATAGGCCCTGGTATCGATCACGTATCAATCACATCGTCGGGTCACCAATTTGCCGCGATTGAGAGACGGGACACAGCCTGATGCAAGCAAGATGTCAATTTTATTGTATTCTTAACATATATTTATACTACTTATAAATGACTTACAAGCGACGTGTTTCACGCTGATTGCTTATAGCTGTATGAGCTAATATTTGGCATTACTGCATAGCTACAGATATCTACTCTTTTTGCAGGTCATTAGCTTCTTTAGACAGTAACAAGGTTTCCTCCTATCTAGATGGTTGCTATGCCATTTGCACGTAGCCCACGTAGCCGTTACTCCTTGTTCTTCTTTTCTTGAGGGGAGTTCTTGTTTTTAGCTTATCCAAGGTCTGTGGCCAAGCTTATCCAACACATCCCCCTTAAACAATCGTTCTGTACTTTGGGTTTTTCCACTGCCTGTCAGACCTTGTCCTACAGGCTAACTCTTCTAAAACCCCTTCTTTCCCCTTTTTTTGCTGAGCATAACGTTATATGGCATGGAATATCTCTTTGGTTAGTTCGGGTCATCTGCCTTTTTGCGTCCCCTCCCAACCTCTTGTGCACCCCCAATCTGTTTACCAGGGCACAGAGTGAAAAACAGAGAAATCCTTGACACTGTGCAAACGCTGTTCAGCAACAGCTAAGATACTGTTGTTATCAGTAGTGTTTTGGTCACAAAGCTAAAACACAGCACTATACAAGGTGCTACAAAGAAAATTAACTCTATCCCATCCAGACCCAATTCAAAGGGTTACCCTATTTTGTTCATTCAAGGTATTATAGCATTTTCTTACATGAAAACAACTCTATTCTTCATTTCTTTTGTCAAAGAGAAATGATGTTCGCATGAAAGCTTGTTACTGCACTTTTAGATAAAAGCAAGGCCACTCTGGTACCGAGTGCTGCCTGCAGTCTCCTCTGTTACAATGAACTGGCTAAGTTTATCCTGTGGCCAAGGAAAATGTGTAGCACAAAACAGGCCTGAAGGCCAAGCTATAAGCACAGCATAGTAGAGCACAGCACAGGCCTGGGTCTACTCAGGTTAACTGTCATGTGGATCACTAACTCTTCAATTTACATGGTCTTCCAGTCTGGACTACTACAAGGGATAACAAAGAGAACAAATAAATAATATTTAAAATATATTCAAGTAATGCATAATAAATTTGGATATAATGTGGAGTTGCAGACCAATGAAGAAAGAGCAAAGGTATAAATGTGCGATAACAAACATATACAAATGAGCCTAAGCAGATCCTAGAGTAACGAAGAAGGATCCATCAGCAAGAACATAATATTCCTCTGGGTGAAGGACTCTAGACGCTGACAACTTGCTGTAACACTCTCCACCACAAACAATGGAATGAAGCCACTGATGTTAGGACATAGAGTGGAAGGGTTTGTGTAACACCAGGAAAAAGAGCGCATACAACAATTTAAACTGTATTACTATCACTAAAATATACTATGTATAGACATAATATTTATCTTTCTGTAATAAATACATATGACTAATAGTGATTCTTGGATTACACTGTGAAGATTTTAATTATAATGACAATAAATGCCTAGCTTTAACATAAGATGTTTCCTCTTTGCTCATGTACTTGTTTTGGCTGGGGTAGAATTAATTTTCTTCATAGCAGCTTCTATGATTCTGTGGTTTTGATTTGTGATGGTTTGATTATTGCTGAGCAGTGCTTACACAGCATCAGGGTCTTTTCTGCTTCTCACACTGCCCTGCCAGTGAGTAGGCTGGGGTTGCACAAGAAGTTGGGAGGGGACACAGCTGGGACAGCTGATCCCAACTGACCAATGGGATATTCCATGCCATATGACATCACACTCAGCAGTAAAAGCTGGGGGAAAGGAGGAGGAAGGGAAGACATTCAGAGTTATGATGTTTGTCTTCCCAAGTAACTGTTACACACAATGGAGCCCTGCTTTCCCGGAGCTGACTGAACATCTGCCTGCCAATTGGAAGTCGTGAATGAATTCCTTATCTTGATTTCCTTGTGTGTGCGGGTTTTGCTTTACCTATTTAAACTGTCTTTATCTCAATCCATGTTTTTTTTCTAATTTTTATCCTTTCGCTTCTCTCTCCCATCCTGCTGGAGGAGAGTGAGTGAGCAGCTGTGTGGGGCTTAGCTGTCTTCCAGGGTTTACCCACAACAGAGCATAAACAAGATTTTGAGTTTAATAATATGTATTGGGCCAAGGGGTAGAATGTGGCAAAAGTCCTGGAATATAAATTTTTACTACAGTTATAATTGCAATGCAGCTGAGTAGAAGGTCTGTGCCTATGCACATACTCAGGATGTTTAGCCATCAATAGGATCTCTCCAAGAAGTCCTGTGAAATCCCAAGCCAATTTCTGCTTAGATGAGATTATTGACTTATCAAGAAAGGAATCCCCTCTACAGATTGTCCTGTCTTTGTTTTCACTCTCCAGGTAGTTCCTGCTTTGCACAAAGATGGAATTAACCAATTTATAGACACTATTCATATGTTTAGACGTATTATTGGATAGGAGAACTTTTATACATAGTTAAGATACTTTCAGCTAGTCAATAGGAACTGATTATACGTACAGTGGAGTGGTCACATAGGACCATGGGCCAGTTATATTATAAGAAATCACCAAAAAAAGACTTGGGAGAGTCTCATACAATCCAGCTGAAGATACTGTTAAAAGGATACTTGCAATGGAGACTCCTGTCACCATATGGACAGCAAATGCCCATCCTCCTCAAGTGATTCTCCACAGAGTGTTACCCTATGCAGAAGGGTAACCCTCTCCACCAAGTGTTATCTTATGCAGAAGATCCAAATAAATCTCAGTTTCTTTAACTAGCGCTCTGTGTGTCTGTCTGTGGAACACTATTCAGATTTGACATCATTCCTCACAGGAGTTAGGAAAGAAATGGGTCTATCCCAATATTCCCACTATGCAGAAAACTATCCTTGAGGACCTAGGCACTGTGGAGTAGACAGCCATAGGCAACAGATCTTGGCATTGTATCCTCAGACACTCAAAAATTGGCAGGCTTGCCCTTTTTCTCCTTCACAGAGTCCTCTGAAGAAGAGGGGCCATAGAGGCAGTAGTATCTCTACCTCCCTTAATCTGAGCACCTGTTTTCCTGCAAGTAGGATGCAGCATACCCTAGAAGGCTATCCTGGAGGGCCTATTGCAACATCTGAAGTCCAAGGTGGTATTCATGAGGAAGAAGAGGGACATTCTGCATGCGTTTTTTTTCTAACACATGCTCCAGGATGCCTACTAGGCCCAACTCTGTTTCTTGGCTTATCTATAGGCCTGATTGGCAGAGGCTTGGGAGCAAGTGGATCCAGAGAGGTGGTAGGATGAGAAGCTTCCAAAGAAGGCCTTCCATCTCCAAACAATGCCCCTACACTACACTCCTGAACAAGCAACAGAACAGATGAAGGAGGAAAAAAAAGAAGGGCATCCTTTTCATCAGGAGGTGCTAACATCCTTACCACTAGCTCCACTGTGTCCCTTTAAGATGATTCCAAAGTGCCCAAGCAGTGCTAGGAGGACATATTGTGGCAACAATACTCAGTGGTGACAGCCTTTCCTGTTTTGTTCCACAACCATGGGCATGATGCCTGCACTTCTAATTGAACTACGTTGATCAGTTCATTAACTGCAGATCACAATATCTATAGGTATAATTACAGACTCTAAAATACATCCTTTAAACTTCTAGTACCAGAAAAGGTTTAGATAAGAGCAAGAAAGATGATCAAGCATATGGAATGGCTTCTGCAGGAGTAAAAACTTTTCAACCTGGGAAAAAAATTATTTGGGGGATATAATAAAAGATTTACAAAATCACATGGAGAGGTGGATTGGTACTGACTATTCATTATCTCTTCCAAAACAAGAACGAGGGACCACAAAACAATGACAGTAAGGATTAGGTTCATAACAAACAAAAGCACCTGTTTATTCATACAACAGGTATGAAGAAAAACTGAAGCTTCTTACCAAGGACATTGCGAATGCAAAAAGTCTACATGATTTCAAGGGCAAAGTTGACAAGCTTTTGGAAGAGGGATCCACTGAGGTTTATTAAATAGATTAACCACATCAGGTTCAGGAAAACCCTGAAGTGAAAATAGTCAGAGGACGGGAAAGTATTCAAGAGAAATGTATGTGCTTGACTCTTCTTGCACTTCCTTAGATATCTACTTGTGGCCATTGGTCAATCAGAATACCAGAACAGATGCACCCTTGGTCTGAACCAGTATAATTGTTCTTATGTACTTTGCTTTAACATTTTGTACTAGCTTTATACTGTTTGATAAGATCTAAAAGTATTAGCTATACTGTGTTCTGGAGAGACTAGCTGATAAAAATCTCTAATAGCAAATCTGAAATAATGCAGAGTTGGCAGATTGTACAACTGAAGATCATTTGGAAATGCGAACAGTCCATAAAGTAAACTTAAAAATAAAAGAGATATCTTGTATAAGATGCTAGTTGATCTAATTATGACACCAAAAAAAAAAAAGATATTTAAACTTTGTAAGAGTCAACATTGAGGGATACCACTTGTTACTGCTTTCCATTTTGACATTGAGCCACTGACTACAACTCTTTGGATGTGGTCAGCCAGCCAGTCCCTTAAACCTAACAGTCCATCCATCAAGCCCCTATCTCTCCAATTTAGAGGTAAGAATGTTGTGGGGGACCATATCAAAGGCCTTAGAGAAGTCCAGATAGATGACATCCATAGCTCTTCCCTTGTCCACTGATGCAGTCACCCCATCATAGAAAGCCACTAGGTTGGTCATACAGGACTTGCCCTTGGTGAAGCTATGGTGGCTGTCTCAAACCACCTTCCTGTCCTCTTTGTGCCTTGGCATAACTTCTAGGAGGATCTGTTCCATGATCTTCCCAGGCACAGAGGTGAGGCTGACAGCTCAGTAGTTCCATGGGTCTTCCTGATGAGCAAAAGCAGACGGGGGTTGGGAAGCTAAGAAGTTAGAAGGACTTAGTTCATTGTAAATGTCAACCAACACCATATTAGGAAAGACATAGCTCACTGGAACTTGCGCTGTTCATTAGTAAAGGCCTTGAAGACCCTGAGAGTTGATAATGAGGGAGCTAGCTTGCAGAAGTTTACTGATAAGAGGGGATTGGAATGCGGACCCTAGCAGAAAGCTATCTGCACCTTTTTCAGTGGTTTGGAAATCAACCAGAATGGGACTGCACCTGTGCGCAGCCCAAGTTCATGGATAGTTCACAAGGAAGATGGGGGTTTCTTCATCCCTAAGACTCCTACCCACGACCACCAGGAGACACTGTGCAAGCGCAAGCTCAAAGAGATCCTTCCAGAACTAATTATAATATGAAGCGGGAAAGGTTATGAATATGTAGTAGGCACTTATAATTATGCATGTCTTTATAAGTAGCTGTTTGTTAAGTCATAAGGTACGCGAGTTGGGCAGAGTTATATCCCTCGTGCCCGCTGGATGTAATAAACACATACCTGCTTTATAACTCATTTCTGGATTATAGGGTTTGATGCCACAAAATATTCCTTTCTACCCTTTTTAAAAATGAGCACAATGTTACCTTTCTTTCAGTCACCAGGGACTTCTCCTGACTGCCATGACTTTTCAAATATCATGGAGAGTGGCTTGGCAAGCACATCTGCCAATTCCCTCAGGACTCTGGGATGCGCCTCGTCAGGTCCCATAGACTTACATATATTCAGGTTCATCAGGATATCTCAACATATCTTCCAGGAGGATCTGTTCCATGATCTTCACAAGCATAGAGGTCTGGCTGACTGGTCGGTAGTTCCCAGGGTCCTCCTTTTTACTCTTTTTAAAAATAGGTTTGATATTTCCCTTTTTCCAGCAATGCTTGTTACCAGTGGTGCTTGAATCCATTGAATAGCTGCATTGTTTTTCCAGCTATCCACTTGTACTAGTGCAAGGAGAAAATAAATTTTTCCCTACTGCATGATTAATTTTTAGGATAGCAACAAATAACTAATAAAAAAAATACAAACAGTAAGAAATATTAGAATACCTTGAGGGACTTATAGTCCCAAGAGTTCTCTATTACTGCCCACAGGTTAATATAATTAATTCCCTAAGGTCTTATTATATAGCAGTTCTTAAAAGTGAGTATGTGAAAGTTGATACAGTTTGTGTTGTGTCTGAAGGTGGTGTGACTCGTGGGAAGCACGGATCCAGTTGAGCAGCCCTTACATTTTACCTCAGTATTAGTAATTACAAGTACCTGATAAAGGTCCTTTCTAGTGCAGCTGAAGTGTGTGTTTTTGCTGGTATACCTTAATGTAGACCCAGTCTCCTGGTTTCAGGAAGCGACACACACTAGTAGCAGGTTCAAGTGAGGCTTCTTTCAGCTGTGTGTGTAAAGTACTTATGCATTTAATTAATGCATGTCGATGTTTTAGAGGAATGTCATCTGTCAGTTTTAAGTTTGCCTGTACAGGAGTTCAGGGTGCTGTGTAAGGCAGTCGCAAGGGTCTTCCCATTAAATCTCATGAGGTGACAGCCCATGTTTTCTATTCACAATACTTCTTATATATATCACTGGGAGAGGTAACACATCCTGACATTTCAGGCCAGTCTCTGCACAAATCTTTGCTGATTTGGTTTTCAAATAGGATGTTTTCACAGCTGCACTAGATTGGGGATTATGGGAGAAAGCATGTTTGGGTTTGAACTTGATGAGATAAGACTGTGTCCCTGAATTTGTACAGACTTAAAGACTCCACTATTGTGCATATGCTGGTGCAGGTGGCCACTGCACTGGTATGCCTATAACGTCAACAAGTGAGCACAGACCAACCAGCCATTGGTCTGAAGCTTACTAGCTTGCTTAAAGTCCTTGAATCATTAAGCTGTGCTTGTGGGATGCTGGTGAAGTGTGTGAGAAGTGAAGAAGCAGAAAACATAACAAGGAGATAAGGTGTACATTTTACTGGGGTAGCTGCTAACGAGCTAAATGAGGGGTATAAAAATCCTGTACTTTCACTCAATAAACGATTTCATTTGCACCTCAAATGGAGTCCTTGCCCGATCAATCACAACAAATGGTGATCCCGACGTAATTTGGAAGCGGCTTGAAGAGGTCTAATACCCGCTGAAAGGAGACAGCAGCCTGTGGTGACCCAGTTTAGCCGATAATCGCAGCGAAACGAAGGAGTTGCAAGTCGCAACGCCTTTTTAATAAAGCCTCCGGGGAATTGAGGTGAGCAGCTAGGAATTTTAGAAAACTAAGAAATAGGAAAAAAAGAGAAAGAGAAAAAACAAAAATGGGTCGGTATATGACCAAAGAAGAAGGTTCTATCTTAGCTGTTTTAATGCGTATTTTGAAGTCAAGGGGGGTTATTTACGATGAGCATAAGGTCTGTATGCTTTTGGTTTGGCTACAAAATATTAAACTTCATGCACGGCAGAAAACGCTTTTGAAATAAGTACATGGGAAAAGGGAGGTGATACATTGATAGAAGTGGCTACGCGTGGAGATACACAATCACTCCTTACAACTTGGCGATTGCTTAAAGACATGCTCGAAAAGTTAAAATAAGATCGTAAAACTGCTGCTGTCGCTGTGGCGCCGTCAGCAGACTTTTTAAAAGACCTCGGAGCACGACCCAAGATGCCTAGGTGGCCTGAGGGAGGTTCATTCCTGCCTAGTGCACCTATGTCGCCTTTAACAAAGTTTATTTTACCACCTTCGCGTCCTCCTGTTTCACCTGGGCTCGCAGAAGAGGAGCACCCTCCCCCCTCCTCTCTTGATCTTTCGCTGCCTGCTCGGGTTCCTCTGCGAACATGGGCTAAGATAAGGGAGAAGGCACAATTAGAAGGGGAATTGGTGGGCGTTTTCCCAGTCATTCCTATGAACCCGTTGTGTGGGCTTTTTTAAGAGATCTCAGAAAAACTGCCGCTGAGAACGGTCTTTATGCGCCATCCACGCAGACTCATAAAATCTGCGTTTGCGGAAGGTTTGACTCCTTTTGACATTACTAATGTTATCGGAAGTATCTTAGCACCTATGCAAATAGCAGTTTATGATGCTAAGTGGCGCCAACTTTGTCAGAATGCTACTGTCACAAACCTCCAACGCCCGCAGGGGAACACAGGTTCTGGCCCGCTGTCAACAATGTCTGCGCCTCCTGCGATTGCAGATGACATCCCCTATTTAGAACCGAGTTCAGGACAATCGGCGACTACCGACAAGCCCTTTGATCCGGGTTCGATAGACACCGAGAAGGAGTCTGATCTGTTTCCACCCTGTCCCTCAGACAGATGGGCACAAGTTAGGAGGGAGATGCAGCGGCGGGGAAAGGTTGAAGTGCTGCAAGTTTTTCCCATGATTTATTCATGAGATGAAGGTCTTCGCTGGGAATCAGCCGTGAAGCGACAAAAGAGATTTGAAAAGCTGTAAAAAGAGAAAGTACTAACTGTTTCGCCGCCAAGCTGCCCAAGCCGCCCGCTACGGGTCCTAATGCCGCCTGCCTGGCCGAGGAGGGGGCTGCCCTTCCCACCACAGCCCCTGAAGCAGCTGCCGGCTTCATCGCATGCATGAATAATTCGCAGAGACCTCACGACAGTCCTTTGCCACGGAAATGCTGTAACAACTAAAGACTATTACCTGTTAAACAATCGATACAAACCTTATTTTATAATACATGTGCATATTTTAAGTGTTGTATGTATTCGGTACCGTGTACAGTTTAAATATTCATACCATCGTGCTGTTCTTATTTACTGGTTGTAAACAACATTGTATGGGTATATTAAGCCAGCTCTCAAAAGTGTGTGTCTTTAAAGTGTTTTAAACGTTTCTAAGACTCGCAAACTGCATTTTGGTTATAGAGGTTTGAGCCTCTGCTTGTCTTGGTTAATCTTAAAGAGGCAACTCTGGGACCTTTCAATCTCCCACATCCACTAAGCCGGCAAACAGGTAGATTTATCTGGGACCTTTGGAATGAAAGGCTGCAGAGGACAAAATTTTAAAAATACTTAGCCAAACAAACAAACAAACAAACTATATATCTCTCTCTAGAAAAAGAAAAAAAAAAAAGAAAATAGAAAAATAGAAAAAGAAAACGGAAAACAGGAAAAAAATGGAAAAAAACCCCAGCCCTGTGGCTGTGTCCCGTTCCCCTCCCTTTTTTGTTCTCCTCCATTTTTTTCTCGAATGTGAAGGTTTTCTTCTTTTAGCTTTGTAGGCGTTCTCTCTCTCTAGGGGAATAACACTTTGTGAAGAACACTCTGCATTCCAGTGTCCCTTATCAGATGAGCAACTGCTGGGTCCTAGTGCAGACAACCATAAAGGGGATTTTAGCCAGACACTAATGAAAGCATGATTTAAGAGTCCAAAAGGAGTACCATCTGAGATTAAAAAACTGCAAAGGAACAGAAAAGCTAATGCATTTGCAGCCTTGAGAATTCCCATACAGGTAAAAACAGACAAAAGAGGCCAAGAATTCGGCAGTGCCTGGACCGTTACCATAAATGTCGAAAAGACTATCAATTTACAAATCAAATGTTGGGGGTAAACCAATAACATCAAAGAACCAAGGAAACCAGCAGCCCAGCACGAGGCGAAGACGGGTGACAACAGTAAATGCTCCCACTCAGATCTTCTCCACAGCCTCCTCAATCACAATAGAGGATCAAAGTGTTCATAAGGTGCCTCTCCAGGCTTTCAGTCCTATCAGTAATGGTTTAAGTGCGTGGTTAGTGGGTCGTTCAAGTGCTATTTTACTTTTTTTTATGGCCAGGTGTTATTGATTCTGATTTTACCGGACAAATACAAGTTATGGTTTATGATATTTTCCCTCCTGTGTATATCACCCAAGACAGTTGTATTGCTCAGTTAATACCATTTCAAAGACTGTATTAGAGAAAGTTGGCTTTCAAGTTGCACCTGAAAAAATTCAAACTTGTCCACCATGTAAATATCTGGGTTGGAAAATTTTAGATGCCACAATTTAACCTCAGCAAACCAAATTGCAGACAGTAATCAAAACTCTAAACAATTTGCAAAAACTCCTAGGAACAATCAATTGGATTAGGCCTTATATGGATATCACTAATGCAGAACTGAGTCCATTATTTGATCTTCTTAAGGGGGACATGGCTTTAACAGCACCTGTGTCCTTAGAAGTGAAGCACAACAAGCTTTGGGCAAAGTTGAAAAAGCAGTTACTCAGAGAAAAGCCCATAGACAACTTGATGGTCACCCAATATGTTTGTAAAGCACCCAATATGTTTACTTGTTTTTCTCACTCCTTGTCAGGCATTCTGTCTCATAGCACAATGGGTAACTGTGCTTTCAGATCCTCTAGTAATATTAGAGTTGATTTTTTTTATCATATCAGCCTAAGAAAACCATATCTACTCAGATTCAAATGATTGCAGATGTCATTACAAAAGGCAGGAAAAGAATAGTACAAATAACTGGAAATGAACCATCTCGCATCGTTATCCCTATTACAAGTAGAATATTTAGATTGGTGTTTAACTAACAGTCTTTCATTACAGATTGCCCTTGAAGGATTTTCAGGAGAAATTAGAGTTCATTTTCCATCACATAAGCTCTTGCAACTTTGTAAAGATTTAATCATTGTCTCTTTTCCTTTGTGTCATCCTGTTCCTGTTTCAGGGCCTACAGTGTTCACAGATGGATCAGGAAATACAGGAAAAGCAGTGCTCGCATGGCATGATGGCACACAATGGCAAGATTGGATTTTTCATTCTACAGATTCACCACAAATCGTCAAATTATTTGCTGTAGTTCAAGTTTTTACATTGTGGAATGACAGCCCTCTTAATTTGGTAACAGATTCACAATATGTTGCTAATGTAGTGCAAAGGTTAGAGAAATCATGACTAAAACACATAACTCATGAACACCTTTTCTTGCTTTTTAAACAATTATGGTTCTTACTCACAGAAAACATACTTTTTATGTGCTTCGTATTAGAAGTCATACTGATCTTCCAGGATTTTTAATGGAAGGTAATGCTCGTGCAGATCAGCTCACCTTATCTATACATATTGTTCTGATGTCTCATGATTTTTTCCACCAAAATGCCAGGGCACTGCGCAAACAATTTGGCCTTTCGTGGGCAGATGCTAAAGAAATTGTGCATTCCTGCTGTGTCTGTTAACAATTTGTTTCTACACCTCAAAGTGGAGCCAACCCCAGAGGGCTTCAGGCATTACAGCTTTGGCAAACAGATGTTACACATATCCCTGCTTTTGGTCAACAAAAACATGTTCATGTTTCTGTGGACACCTTTTCAGGTGCCATATGGGCCACTTCACAGTCAAGAGAAAAGAGTTGTGATGTTATTAAACACTGGCTCTCAGCCTTTGCAGCTCTAGGAATACCAGTGTTGGGGAAGCATTCACATCACAGGCATTCCTCATTTATTGCAAGGACAAGCTATTGTAGAATGTGCCCATTGCACTTTGAAAGAAATGCTTGAAAAACAAAAAGGAGGAATGGTAGGAGAGCCATCACAGAATAGGTTTTTTCTCTTTTTTTCTCTTACAGATGCAAACACTTCTGTAATTTTTTTCAAAAATTTTTCACATTTTGCTTCCTTACAGTCAAAAGATCTGACCTTTATGCCGCATAAAGCCAAGGTTTTTTTTAAATCACCACAGTCTGGCCAATGGGAAGGTCCATGTGACTTACTCACTCGGGGAAGAGGTTATGCTTGTGTTTTAACAGATTCTGGAACAAAGTGGGTACCAGCGAGGTGCGTCCGTCCATATTTGAACAGAGAGGGTAATCATGGTGAAGATGACAGTAATACTAACATGAACAGTAATAATGCTGGAAATAAGGAAAGGTTTGATCCCTCCCATCCACAGTAACAATATTTGGGCATCCTTAGCCAAAATCTTTGAATCAGACAAATTTCTGTGTTTATGGCTCAACTGGAACAACCATTTCATACTTGCTCAGTAGCCCTTCCTCTTGGTGACACAGTTGGAATAGTTAAGGGTTGGGATCCTACAATTCGCTTTGATGGAGACAACACAACAGAGAAATGCTTGCAAACCATAGGGCACAATACATATTGGCTACCAGAGTTAAAGATGAAGCCACAAGAATTAGAGATTTTAGGTGGGGTAAAAATGGGTTACTGTATAAATTTCAATTATAGTTCATATACAGGTGATTGGAGTCAGCATAATTGCCAGTCATTTAACAATGTTGATGCAGAGAATGATGCTTATAAAAATGCAAGTTTATGGTATAATAAGGCCTCACCAACATTCCCTGGGGATGTGAAGCCTAGACAACTTCCACCGGGAGTGTTTCTTGTGTGTGCTGATCGGGCTTGGATAGGTTTACCATCAAGCATTATGGGAGGTCCGTGTGCTTTAGCAAGATTGGCCATGCTTACGCCTAATACATCCATGATATTTAATCATTCTGTTTTGAGTCACCAGAGAGAAAGGCAATCTTTGCATGAATTTGCCAGTAACTGCAATGACAACATCCAGCTCTGGAAGCAAGGAGAGATATTTGCAGCAAGCCTATTGCTTCCACATGCAGCAGCAGCAAAGGCACTAACGCAACTGAACAGAATGGCACGTTGGTTGACCAAACAGATGAACACGACATCGGAGATCTTGACACAACTGGCAAGTGGCATTGATTCTGTGAGACATGCAACGTTACAGAATCATGCAGCAATCGACTTTCTGTTACTAGCACATGGACATGGATGTGAGGACTTTGAGGGAATGTGTTGCATGAATTTAAGTGATCATTCTCAGTCAATTCATAAGTCTATATCAATACTCATGGATAGAACGCAGAAGTTAGAAATGGATGATAGTTTCTTTAGGTTAGAAAACTTGCTAAGTAGTTGGAGATCAGTGGGATGGCTGAAAGCTTTAGTCAAAATAGCTTTACTCTGTATCGGTATCTACTTTTGCATAGATATATGTTTGCCTTGTTTTCTGTGAATTGTAAAATGAGCAATTGATAATTCCTTGAAAGCTGTCATGATTGTTAACAAGAAAGGGGGAGATATGGGAGAAAGCATGTTTGGGTTTGAACTTGATGAGATAAGACTGTGTCCCTGAATTTGTACAGACTTAAAGACTCCACTATTGTGCATATGCTGGTGCAGGTGGCCACTGCACTGGTATGCCTATAATGTCAACAAGTGAGCACAGACCAAATGGCCATTGGTCTGAAGCTTGCTAGCTAGCCTAAAGTCCTTGAATCATTAAGCTGTGCTTGTGGGATGCTGGTGAAGTGTGTGAGAAGTGAAGAAGCAGAAAACATAACAAGGAGATAAGGTGTACATTTTACTGGGGTAGCTGCTAATGAGCTAAATGAGGGGTATAAAAACCCTGTACTGTTTTGCGGAATCAAACCCTATAACCCAAAATGAGTTATAAAGCAGGTATGTTTATTTCCAGCACTGCAGTGCAAGGAGGTTCTCCTCCTAGCTTGCACATTGTATGCTTAACAAGCAGCTACTTATAGTGTAAAGACATACATAGGTATAAGCGCCTACTACATATTCATACCCCTTCCCCGCTTCGTAATATAATTAGTTCTGGAAAGTTCACTTCAGTCTTGTGCCTGTGTAGTGCCTCCTGGTGGTCGTGGGCTGGGGTCTTAGGGATGAAGTAGGAAGTCTTCCTCAGGATGAATATATTTCTTTTTGAACTTTGTGCAGATGCAGTCTCCTCTGGCTGTTTTCAAACTCCTGAACCAAATGCAGCCAGCTTTCTGCATTCCAATGCCCACTTATCAGTAAAATTCTGCTAGCTGGCTCCTTCATTATCAACTTCCAAGGTCTTCAAGGCGAACAATGCCAAGCTCTAACACTCCCAATCCCCCTTGTCTGCTTTCACTCATCAGTACTTTCACTCAATAAACGATTTCATTTGCACCTCAAATGGATTCCCTGCCCGATCAATTACCACAGGGGATGACAGGCCAATGGAACTTTGGTTCTATTTATAGGGCTGCACAAATTTTCTTCATTACTTGTCTGGTAAAAAGGGTCTCAGGAAGTAGATCTCTCAGCAACTTTTTTCAACAGTTGTTGCATCTGCTTGTTTACAAGGATAGGCCTCTTCCCATCCTGAGAACATATCTAAAATGACAAAGACACTCAAAATTACAGCTTTTAGGCATCTGAATAAAGTCAATTTGCAAATTTACAAATGGTCCCCACAGTTTAGGGGGATGTAGCTATAGTTTTCTTCTCCTATTGTCTTATAGTATTTTGTTGAAAAGGTGTCCAACAATATGAAGATTCAAGAATTGGAACAATACTAGCAAGCTTCAATCCTTTGCATCTCAGTTCGAGACAAAATGAAAGCCCCTTCCTGGTCATTCAAGCTATAGAATTATTTTATTAAATAAGTATGTGCATGAATTATACAAACCCTAAATTTATGTGGAATATTAAAAAAGAGAAATGACATATTAAAGTGATTCAACTTTCCTTTTTCAGTATTAGCTGTAACTACATATACCAACATTTTAACGATTTAGCCATTAGCTCAGTGACTTCACTGAGCATTCCACTGCTATCAACCCATTCCAAAATAATGTTTTAAAATACACAAATAACTGAAAAATATATGCACAAGAGAAATTTGGAGCACACTGATATAAAAGTTGGAGCAAACCAATCCTGTCATATAGCTGCAATCATCCCCCCTTTACTGGTGTGGGCCACTGAATGGGCCACATGAACAAGGGCAGGTATATCTGTTATTCTTCTTGCTGTACTCCCAAAGCCTACAGTTTGCAGGGACTTGAGTACTCTGACCAGGTTCACTGCAAGTTGTTTCCTAGTTGTAATACAATTAGCGTGAAGTGATCAAGTGAACTATAGCCTGAAACCAGGCTGGTAGAAAAGTTTTTCAATCAATAGGAGATTCTTTCTACCTTCTTTACTATCTTCTGAGGAATATCTCCTAGGGAGAAATCCCTGGGCACATGTAAGAGTTGAGCAACCAATCGCGCTTCCCCAGCAACTGTATGGGGTTTGGGAGGTGTCTCAGTTTCTGTTGGTTGACCCCACCTTCTTCATCCTTAAAGTGGTGGTTGAGTTGTTAATTTAGAGCATATTCACTATGAACTAAAATATTTAAAGCAAAGTTCCTACGTTTTTGGTGAATGAGCTTGATATCTGGCCCTCGGGTGGAGAGGAGGGTCTGAATGTTATCTCAGCTCCTTCCCACGCTGTGACAACACCCCACCCCCTTTCACCACTAAATGCTGCTGCCACTTCTGCCTTTAACGCCGAAGTTCCAGGACGGAGTCATGTAGGATGGCACTGAAACTGTAACCTGTGCCTGAATTGTTATTGTTAAGGGCAGGATCTTTTTAGGATCCCTAGATTCTTAGGGTTCCAGCTCCTTAGGGGAGGAAAATGTTAAAAAATCATATATCTCCTTGGATCAGGGATTTATCTAGGCATCCTTGGATACAAGGATCTTTTGTGCCAGTGACAGTCATACTGGCTGACACTGGGTTGTCCTGTCCATCCACCTCTTGTTTACAAGCAGGATGGTATGCATTTGTCTAATGACAGGAGCCACAAGAGATTTACATTCCCACTAGGTACATTAAATGATATTTGTTCCCCTGTAATTCACCAATTTCTTCTGCAATACTCGTTTCTACTACTTGGCTCCATCAGGTTTAAATTTCTGTAAGTTAAGGCTATTTCTTTGGAACTGTGCATTTCACTTTTCTACCTTATTCTTCATCCCCCAGACTACAAATTCTAGTCACTAGGGCCTGCAGTTTAAGCCATTTACACCTTCTAATGTTCTGTAAACATCTTTTTTTCCCCCCCCATCCTATTGTTCCAATTACCCCAAGGTCCTGTTTGGGTGCCTGACAAAGCTCTAGAAGGTTGGTTACAAATTTAGCACCTTAACAAAGGCTCACTCCTCCATCACATAAGGATTGTATACATAAAATTTCAGGAGTACTCACAACTCCACCGGATCCTTCCAACTACAAAACCGTTAAAGGATGTTAGGAGTGGCAACCTCTTCCAGCAGCTGATGCCCAGAACTCCTCCTGACCAGCCACTGGAGCCCAGCTCTGCGCATCTCAAGGACTGTAGGGCCTCTGCCCAGGCTGAGGGACATAGTTGCTTTCCCGTTTGTAGGTTCAACCAGTAACAAAGCTGAGCTTGTATCCCAGAGATCCCTCACCCACATACAGGACACACAGAGGACATACACAAGACAGTCACACAGCCAGTCACACAGCCTGACACAGACAAGGCACTGCCCTTCAACAGAACCTACATAGAAGACTCATGTAAAACAAACATAGACAACCAAGTCACTTTCCTCCTCTTTGGCTGGTAGAAATTGAAGGTCACTAGTGAGGGCAAACACATGCACATTAGTGGATCCCCTGAGTACTGGCACAGACCCTTCTGTCCTTTTGGTACCCCTGCCTGGATTCCAGGCCATCTTACCTGTTTCACGGGTCTTTTATTTGCTGAATGGTCCAGCTCGATACACCAAACACACGCACTCATCCTACAGGCCTTACACATTCGACCCATATTCCACTTCAATAGACAGTTTTAAGATTTTACCTTTTCAGGCAAAACCCATATTCTGTTTTGGTAGATGCCAGGGTTTGTTTGGTTGGTTGGTTGGTTTTAGCCATTTTCTTTTTTTTCCCCTGAGAGTCTCTCAACTCTCTGGCCTGTGACTCTCTCTCTCCTTCTGGAAGCCTCCTCACCCAATTAAAAAGTACATCCCACCTTAAGTGAACTATTTTATCTAAGTTAAGGTACCTTCTAGAGTATATAATATTCTGGAGTTCCCTTTGACAGCAGTGGAACTTCCTTTGATTGTCTAGTTCCCATTTTCACTTATTCAGAGGAAACAGAGGAAAGTCAGAGGGACTTAGGGCGCTTGGATCCTCAGTGAAGGAGTACAAATCTAGCCCTATCCATGACAAAGAGGGATAAGAGAAGAGGTTTGGGAATCCTGGAGAAGACAGAGCTTTGACTTAATGCCCTCAAGGCAATCAACCACAGGTTTTCTTCCCCAAGGTGACTAACCAGAACCAGAGACTGAAGGGAAAGATAAAAATCACACAATGGGCCCTCCTGGTCAGAGTGTCTAGCCTCAGCTAGACCAAGAGCTCACACCATTCCTCTGTAACTGCTAGGGCTAATCACCTCTTCCCAGAGGATAGCCTGGGTGGCTAATGGATCTCCCAAGAGTTTGCCTCTAAGTGGTGGCAGAAATCAATGCCCAGCTCTCAAGAATCACCATTCACATAAGCTCATTCATTCCATATTACTACCAGAAACCAACCCAGACTTTTCCTGACTTACCTCTCCTAAATTTTACCAGAATCAGAATTACAGATTTCTCTCCTTTGGGTCTGAACTGACCTTTATCAAAAGTTCAAATTCATCAGTCTCAGCATGCCACAAGAGCCTGCAGATGACCATTGCCCAAAGTCTCAGTAGGGACTGCACCTTTCTGAGTGGCACCAAGAGGTTTTGGCAGGGAGTAGTCTATGGTCCTCCCAAGTGAAGCAGGATGTGTGACTCCAACTCACAGCCCCAAATTTGTCATGGAAAAAACAGAATACAATTTATATCGGGTCAGAACATAAGCTACTAGAGAGAGCACAGAGCAGCAGAGAAACAGCCTCTGCTGATGTGAACTCTGTCTCTGTAAAGTAGATACAAGTTTTATACACTTAGAGATGCTATGCAGAAGACAGATAACAGGATGCGAGTTATACATATTTGTTACATATACAAGGCCACAGAACTGTTCAAGGCTGGTCTGGACTCTGCTTTCTTTAGCACAGGGACTGATTTATCATGAAGGTTACATAGTGATTATTGTTTCAGGACACAGGATGAGAGTTCAGTCGAGAGGCCCGTGAGACAGGATGAGAGTTGAGAAGCCCACTCAGCATTTCTACTTATCATTTCTACTTCCATAATAGCAATGAGTATTTGTTGTAAAATTCAGAAAAAATGATGATCACTTGAAAATTAAGAAGAGACACACCTTCTTTGAAAATGAATTAAATTTAAAAAGTTCATTTTGAGAGAAAAATCTATATATTTTTAATTATATGAAGTAGAATTCCTATTCTTCTAATAGACTTATTAGGCCCTGATGGATCTAAGTGAATATCTTTGCAAATTAACTACATAGAAGAAAGAATTACAACTTTAAACTGACTTGATAATTTCCTTGTAACACTGTTAGCCAAAACCCTCCTACCTATATAACAGCTGATTGTATATTCATAAGCTGAACTTCAGCCATTTCATTTTATTTCTGCCAAGGACTGAAAGAGGCTTGATTTCTTCTTTCAAAGATAGGCACATAAAGTTCCTTGCTTTGAGAACACAAATTGACAGCCCAGTTGATTGAGATGAAGAACCAACTTTAAAATTCTAATCACAGCTTATCCTGTTCATCTTTCCAAGCAAATAAGCATGTACATGATGCTTGACAGAAAGAAAAAGACAGTACAGTAACAAGAAGAAACAGCCTTCAGGTCACAGAATCACAGAACGGTTGAGGTTGGAAGGACTCTTTTGAGATCTAGTCCAACTCCCCTGCTCAAGCAGGGCAACCTAGAGCCGGTTGCCTAGGATCACATCCAGATGGCTTTTGAATATCTCCAAGGCAAACCCACACCCCTCACATCCCCCACTCCCCCGGCAACCTGTTCCAGTGCTCAGTCACCCTCATAGCAATAAAGTGCTTCCTGATATCAAGGCTTCCTTAACCATCATGGGCAAGTGTGATGATTTAGCCCGAGCCCAGCTTGATTGGCAGCTAAAACGCAAGCAGTTGGGCTCCCAGAGGAAAAAGACTTGTGGGTTGGAAACTAAAATAGCTTTATTGAAATAATAATAATGAAGAAAATACAATTCATGAGAAAATACATACAGATATATGAAACTGCGCCTCACCTTCCCTCCCCCGCCCCAATGACTATACATTGCCAAAAATGCTGCGGGGAGGGGAGGCCAGTGGCAGGAGGGAGATGGACTCAGGAACTGGATTCAGGAATGCACGAGCAAAAAGACAGATGAGGTCCTTACTGGATGTCGGCCATCAAAGAAGAAGAGAGTGCCCTTCGTGATCTCTCAGTTTTATACCAAGTATGACGCATATGGGTTGTAATACTCTGTTGTTCAGTTTGGGGTCACCTATCCTGTCTGTTCCTCCCTGCAGATGTGATCCTTTCACTTACAGCATTCCACAAGCTCGAGAATGGCCTTGGGAATAAGTATAAGCAATGGCCTTTCTGCATGCCAATGCCCCATGTTATCACTGCTAGAGAGAAACACTGTCTGAAAAACATGCAGTTAGCTTTCAAAAACTGAAGTTACTTAGATGAGAGTTAGCTGAATGTAGAAAACATATTCTACTTTAGCTCAAACCAGAACATTCCACCCCTTATTCCATACCATTTATTTCATTGTCACATTAAAGAGGTAAGATTCTGACAGGTGGCTAAGGAGGTCCACCCGTCGAGTCACGAGATTAAAAATCTCAGACTTGGTTAACGGTTTATGACTAAAGGATTATGTGTGTGTGCTTAAATGTGGTTTTACCACAAGTCAGAATCTGGTTACCTGTGCGAGTCTCCTTAGAGACTGGAACACACAGGGTCAATATGAGTAGTTCAGAGCCCAAATAGGACCCAGCAGCCGCTTGCAGCAAAGCCCCTCTGAGAGACAATTTCGCAATGCTGGAGGCAGTAAGTAGTTTAATTCAAGTGACAGATTAAAACAAATTCGTAATTGCCTTGATAAATTCACTGCTGCGTTAGCGCTTAAACACTTACAACCGGTTAACAATTAGATACAGAGCAAGTAAAAACTCAAGTTAGTAATTTTCCCGGGGAAACATCTGACAGAGTCAGAGGCGCAATTCTTACCAAGACATTTCTTCTTGATGGAGGAAGAGAGGTCCAAGCCCGTCGACATAACCTTTCAGCACCTCTTCGCGAGGTGGAGATTGAGTCAATTAGTATGTGTTGATTGGAACCTTGGCAAGGCTGCTTGTGTCGTCAGAAGCAGAAACACAGCCCTGGGTCGGAAGCGGGGCTGTTCGCCACGCCTTGAGGCGGGAAGGTCAATACGTGCTTTGGGGGGGTGTCTTTGTTTTTCACATGAAGCAACACCAGGCTGTGAGGCCGCCGACTCACACCTGGTGCCACTTAGTTGATAGACCACCACCCAATCTGTCTGTTTTATCAGATGCATTGTCCGTTACCGGCCACTCCTTTTGCCAACCGCTTTCTTTGGCAAAAACCAAGCTTATTTTAGAATCATAGAATCACCAGGTTGGATCATCGAGTCAAACCATTCCACTAAACCATGTCCCTGAGCACCTCATCTACCCATCTTTTAAATACCTCCAGGGATGGTGACTCAATCACTTCCCTGGGCAGCCTGTGCCAGTGCCTAATGACCCTTTCTGAGATTTTTTTTTTTTTTTTCTGATATCTAGACTGAACTTCCCCTGGCGCAGCTTGAGGCCATTCCCCCTTGTCCTGTCCCGTGTCACTTGGGAGAAGAGGCCAGCTCCCACTTCACTACAGCTTCCTTTCAGGTAGCTCTAGAGAGCAATTAGATCTCCCCTCAGCCTCCTCTTCTCAAGACAAAGGTTAAAGCCTTTATGGCATAGGGGACGATGGTTGAAATATAATGTAAAAAACGGGGAAGAATAGTTGGCTTTGCGTCAGTAAACAATACCAAATAAGGACATGTAATGCGACCCCTAAAGACCCTCATGATGGACTGGGGGGGGAAGATAAAACACTAATGATTGTTTAAAATTTAGTGAATTGTTCATGTTTTGGTTCAGACATGGGATGGGTTCAATTTAGGTATGGAAAAATGGTGGAAAGAAAAGTGGATTAAAAGGTTCCAACCTCAAGCGAAAAATTAGATCAAATATTAAGGGAATAAACAGGCTATTGCCATTTTTGGCTTGAGGGGGAGTGAAGATCCAAAATGTCTTTCTTTGACGCCAGCTCGTCTGTGGTGCAGGGTTCAGCAGAGGGGCAGTGCTCACCAGTGGGCACCACTCGCCCCCTTCTCGCCCCCTTCTCCCCCCTTCCTCTGCCCATCTGACCGACCACCCCAACACGTGCTGATGGGGGGACAGATGGGCTTTATTGTTCTGATGGGAGGGGGGCAGATGGGCCTTACTGTTAACTGCTTTCGCGCCAAAATGTAAAGGTTTTCGGGGAAAAGTATAAAAGGGGAGGGGAGCCTGGACCAGGTGCGCCTCTGGCTGATGTGACAGAGTCTCAGCTATGCGTCCAGAGCTGCTTCCTTGCTTTGCAAATTTCATACTTCATAATAAATTTTTCATAATAAACTTTTGTTTGGTTGGATAGAAGATTTTGCATTGTCTGGTTTTGACATATAAGTATGAAGAAGCCTGGCGAACTGACTACATCACACTCTCTCAAATCAGCCAGGATAAGCGGTATGTGGTTACAATGGCAAGAGAGAGGCTGGAGCCTGGCCAGAAGGGATCGAGGACCATGGTGGCCACCTGGCAGAAAATTAAGGCTGCTCCAGGTACTGCACCAGCCAGGACTGATGCAGCCACCCAGACGGAGCCTCAATGGGTACATACAGCTACCCAGACACCAGGCTGCAGGGAGTGCCCCCCCTCCCACACTGACTCACACCACCACCACTTTGATCTGGGTCTGACAGACCTCAAGAAGGAGCCTGATCTATTTCCACCCTGTCCCTCAGACAGATGGGCGCAAGTCAGGAGGGAGGCACAGCAGCGTGGGGAGATTGAAGTGTTGCAAACTTTTCCTGTGATCTACTCATGAGACGCCGGTCCTCGCTGGGAACCAATTAGTTATGAAGTGATAAAGGAGATTCGAAAAGCTGTAAAAGAGAATGGACTAACTGCTCCGTTTATGTTAAATTTGGTAGAAGGTATCGGTGACGCATACCATCTTACACCACAGGACTGGAAATCAATTGCCCGATTAGTTAGATGACTCCTATGCAGTATATTATCTTTACAGCAAACTGGAGGGAGTCGGTGACTATAGCAGCCCTGGATAATTTGCAACATCCACAGGATAGTCCCTTGCGATGTGTGGGGCTCGATGCTTTAATGGGTGAGGGCAATTATACTGATAATGTAGCCCAAGCTAGAATACCAATGAAAAGGCTGTAACGATTACAGGCTATTGTCTTGAAGGCATTTAGAAATGTCTCTGACGCTGGGACTCACATACAGTCTTTTGTTAATATTCGACAAGGAGCTACAGAACCATACATGACTTTTTTAGACAAACTACAAGAAGCCTTAAATAAGCAGGCAGACAATGTCGCTGCTAGAGAAGCTTTGTTTAAACAATTTGCCATAGAGAATGCAAATGCAGACTGTCAGAAAATTTTACGGCCTTTAAAAAATAAAACCCCGTCACTTACTGAGATGATGGCAGCATGCCAAAATGTCGGATCTCGATCTCACGACCTAACTTTAATGGCTGATGCTTTTGCGGCCATGCATACACTGAAGCAGAGGGGAACTTGTTTCAGTTGTGGAAAACCAGGACATCTGCAACGACAGCGTCCTTCTAGAAATAGGGGCCATGTAGGTCCGAACATCGAAGGGCTAGATCAAGGTCCCGGAATCTGTCCGCGATTTCAAAAAGGCCGACACTATGCAAACACCTGCAGATCTAGATTTCACAAAGACGGTTGGTCACTAGCTCCTTGAGGGGCACAGGGAAACATGCAGCCAAGCGCGATAGTGAGAGTACCCTCTCAAGTACCCTCTCAGAACCCTTCTGCAATGCAAGCCAGCTCTGTGCCAGCACAGCAGGAAGTGCAGGGCTGGACCTGGCCACCACCAGCGATACAGAATTAACAATCACTGCAGTTCAGCTCATCCCTACGGCTGTTAAGGGCCTCCTAGGAAACGGACTGTTAATTGGACGATCATCTGTCACAAAGCAAGGATTGTTTGTTTTACCGGGATTGATTGATGCCGATTTTACGGGAACAATACAAGTAATGGCTTGGAGTCTATGCCTCCTTGCTTTATACCGAAGGGCACTAGAATTGCTCAGCTGATTTGTTTTCAAGCAATTGTACCCCATATAGCAAATTGCATATGGGGAGAAGGAGGCTTTGGCTCGACTGACCAGCCCGTGATTCTATGGACGCAGAAACTACAAAAATCACGACCAACGTTAACCTGCAAAGTACGATACTCACAGAGCAATAGAGAACGATGTTTTACCAGTATTATAGCGACGCCGATGTAACAGTTTTTTCTTTAACAGAATGGCCGACAGATTGGCCATTGACCGAACCACTTACTGCTCTGGCGGGGGCGGGGGGAGTGACCAGCCCACGACAAAGTTTACACTCCGTAATCATATATGGACCTGAAGGTCGTGTGGCAACTGTTAAACCATACGTTCTGTCACTTCCCACCGTCTTATGGGGTAGAGACTGCGCAGCACAATGGGGGCTGACTTTGAGGATCCATTTTTAACAGGGGCCACTGCGCTGCAGACCACCCTTCCTCCTACCTGGACTACAGATGAGCCGATTTGGGTGGAACAGTGGCCCCTCAGCAAAGAGAAACTGCACCACCTTAAAGATTTAGTGCAAGAACAATTACAAGCTGGACACGTTGTACCAACTACCAGCCCGTGGAACATGCCTGTGTTTATAATACAGAAGAAAAGCGGAAAATGGCGTTTATTGCAGGATTTACGAAAAATAAATGCGATAATTGAGCCTATGGGACCATTGCAACCAGGAATGCCCTCACCAACGTTACCTCAAATCTGAGACTTAACTATTATAGATTTGAAAGACTGTTTTTTTACCATTCCATTACATCCAAAGGATGGAATCTGTTTTGCTTTTTCTATTCCTTCTATTAATAGGGCAGAATCAAGCCAACGGTATCACTGGACTCTATTGCCACAAGGCACGTGTAACAGTCCAACAGTTTGTCAGTGGTTTGTCGCAAAAGCTTTATCACCAGTTCGTGAGTTATATCCTCAAGCCCTGATTTATCATTATATGGATGATATTTTAGTTGCAGCCTCAACACCAGAACAGATAGCTAAAGCTGTAGCAGCTGTAACAGTAGCTGTTACCCAAGTAGATCTTTGTGTCTCACCAGAAAAAATCAGAAAAATTCCTCCGTGGAAATACTTGGTGTGGAAAATTCAAGAACAAACTATTCAACCACAGCAAGTTAAACTTTTATATTCTGTAAAGACATTGAACGATGTGTAAAAATTGTTTGGAGCCATAAATTGGGTACACCCCTTGTTAGGCATCACTACAGAAGAATTACATCCTTTATTTGTGTTGTTAGAAGGAGATTCAGATTTAACCTCTCCCAGGGAATTAGACAAAGATTCTTTGGTTGCATTGGACACTGTCACTAAAAAGCTTAGTCAGAAACAAATGTTTTGCAAATGTCTGAACACCCCAACTGAATTATATATTCTTTCAGCCAAATTCCAACTGTTTGGAGTTTTAGCCCAATGGGTAGAAGGTGTGTCTGAAAAATTTAGACCTTTATAATGGATATTTTTCCCACATCAATTTTCTGAAACAGTGACAATTCAGCATGAAATGTTAGCTATGTTAATTCAAAAGGGTCACAGTCGTTTATTAGAATTGGATGGGATAGATCCCTCTACCATCTATGTTCCAATGACTCAAGAACAAGTAGACTGGCTTTTGCAACATTCCTTATCTATACAAATTGTATTAGCAGACTTTAAAGGACAAATCAGCATTCATTATCCTCCGAGTCCCCTTTTGAGTCTGTTTGAGTGTATGAGCCGAATTCCTACCATGAAATTAAGTTGTATCCCTCTTAGGGAGGTGTTGACACTTTTTACAGGTGGATCAGGAAAAACTGGGAAATCAGTGATTGTTTGGAGGGCCAAACAAGGCATGTGGAAACCGGACATTTGTAAAGTGTCAGGATCACCTCAAATTGTGGAATTGGCTGCAGTTGTTAGATATTTTAAGCTGTTTTCACAACCCATAAACATTGTTACTTATTCGGCCTATGTTGTTGGCATTGTTTCACGCTTAGAGAATGCCTATCTAAAGTATGTAGACAATGGACAGTTATATGCTTTTTTAAAGGAATTGAAATACCTGTTAGACAATCGACATGAACCTTATTTTATAATGCATGTACGTTCTCATACAAATTTATCAGGATATTTGGCTGAAGGCAATCGCTGAGCTGATGCTCTCACAGCCCCTGTGTATCATTCCAGATACATTACAACAAGCACGTATGTCACATGATTTTTATCACCAAGGTAGTACAGCCCTTAGGAAAATGTTTCAGTTCACTCATGAGCAAGCTCGACAAATTGTACAGATGTCCCCTGACTGTCAATTAATCCCAAACACTACTTTTGACAGTGTAAATCCTCGTGGATTAGGTCCACTTGAAATATAGCAAACTGATGTAACACACAAATCTGAGTTTGGACATCTAAAATATGTACATGTGTTGACTGACACCTTTTCTACCTGCATTGTTGCTTCCACGCATACAGGAGAACAAGCAAAAGATGTAAAAACCCATTTATTATATGCAATTGCTATTTTGGGGGTGCCAAAAACAGTAAAAACAGACAATGGCCCGGGATATGGTTCTAATATAAGAAAATCCTTTTTTCAGCAATGGGGAATCACACATGTCATGGGCATCCCTCACTCACTGACAGGGCAAGCCATAGTTGAACAAGCTCATGGTACGTTAAAAAATATGTTATTAAAACAAAAAATGGGGAGCATGGGATACGCCCCTCAAGAGAGACTATTAAAAGCTATTTATGTTCTAAATTTTTTAAATCGTTGCCAGGACAATATTCCCCCAATAGAGCAACATTTTATCGCGAAATCAAATGATAACATGAGTAAAGCTAAAGTGATGATATGTAACTTAGAAACGAGACAATGGGAAGGCCCATGGATGTCAATAATGTGGGGGTGAGGGTGTGTTTGTATCTCTACAGATCGTGGACCACAATGGATGCCAGCAAGATGTGTACGACCTACATTGCAATAATTGTGAGAATTTCGTGTTGTGCAACAATCATTCCATGGATCCCCGCACAATCCAAAGAAAACATCTGGGTAACCCTGGCCAATGCGGCAGGGCAAGATTAATTGTGTTTGTTGGTAGCAACACCAACCAATCCATTTAGCACCTGCTTAGTAGGTTTGCTGATAGATGATATTCTTTATTAGGTGTGATAAAAGTAGATTTTAATAAATATTTTAGTTATATAGGCAAAAATGTAACACTTATATAAAATGTTAATTCCTTACTTAGTGCATGTGGAAATGGCTTTATATGATGTAATTGCACGTTTGCAAATATATCCAAATCCAACAACATCTCCCTGCAATTACCAAGAAAATTGTATTTTATTTGAGGAGAAGAGAGCATGGGAAGATATTCCTTCCTATATTTCAGGAGGTTCATGTACATTAGGCAAATTTACATTATTAACTCTGAATGTTTCTATGATTTTAAACCACACTTTGGCTCACCGTCATCAAATAAATGCCACATTGGCAGTTTTATCTAGTCTTTTGATTAGTTTATCAGATCATTCAGAATTTATACATAAAAATATTAACACCTTGGAAGATTTAATAGAAAAATTGCAAATGTAGAATGAATGGAATACATTTGCAGGACTTATTGTTGGATTTGGACCTTGGATTATAAAATTAGTGATGATAGGCTTTTTTACTTGTATTTGTAGCATATTGATTTGTGTGCCTTGCTTAATCAAATTAGTGCAAAGCTTCATTGATAGTGTGTTAAGACAAATATTAGTAGTTCACAAAACCAAAAAAGGGGGAGATGTCAGAAGAGACAGTGAGCAAGAAATAGCCACGAGTGTTGTTGGGCCTCTGGAGCAGGAATGCAGAGCGTTTGATATCAAGTGAGCCACCAGCCTGAGAATAATCAGCATCGGTGGCAAAAACAAGAAGGCATGAAAACCATAACGATGGTCACAAGGAGCTTGGAAGGAGAAGAACATGCTGTGGAAATTTTTATGAAGGACTTGTGGGATCGGTGTTGACATTTTTTGTAAGGTATAAATAAGAACTTGTAACAATAAACTTGGTCTTAGCTTGAAATGAAAACTGACTGTGCATGTTAATACGCCACAAATGGCACCCGATTTAGGGTCTGAACAGAGGCTTGCATGAGGAGCACGGTCCAGTGGCATACATCGGCAGAACATTTGGAGGGGCTGAAATGAAGCCCAAGGTGCACCCGTAGATACCTGCCCACTGGACGGAAGATGAGTTGCCGATAAGGTGATGGGGAACACGATAACCCAGGAACAGAAAGATGTAATAGACATCTAGTGATGGAAAAGATGTAATTGACACTGATGGGTTAGATAATTTAAGGACCAGTCATTTGGGAATGAACACTATTCCCTTTATGAGTGCTGCGGGATTAATAGCCCAACTGAAGTGCATCTACAACAATGCACGCAGCATGGGCAATAAACAGGAGGAACTGGAAGCTATTGTAGGGCAAGGAGGCTACGATGCCATCACGGAAACATGGTGGGACAACTCATATAACTGGAGTGCTGCTACGGTGGGATATAAACTCTTCAGGTGGGATAGGAAAAGTAGGAGAGGTAGTGGGGTAGCCCTCTATGTTAGAGAGTGCTTTGACACCCTTGAGCTTGATATGGTGATGACAGGATTGAATGTCTGTGGGTAAAAATCAGAGGAGCCCACAAGAAAGCAGATATTGTGATGGGAATCTGTTATAGATCACCTAGCCAGGAAGAAGAGGCTGATGAGCTTTTTTGCAAACAACTGGGAGAAATCTCAAGATCGCTAACTCTTGTCCTTGCGGGAGACTTTAACCTACCAGATGTCTGCTGGAAGAACAATACAGCAGAGAGAAAGCAGTCTAGGAGGTTCCTGGAGTGCATGGAACACAACTTCCTCACACAACTGGTGAAAGAGATGACAAGGCGCCCTCCTGGACCTGCTGTTTGTGAACAGAGGTCTTGTGGAGGATGTGACAGTTGGAGAATGCCTGGGGCAAAGCGATCATGAGATGGTAGAATTCTCAGTTCTAGGTGAGGTGAGGAGGGAGGTTAGCAGAATGGCCACCTTAAACTTCCAAAGGGCAGACTTTGGACTGTTCAGAAGGCTGGTTGATAAAGTCCCATGGGAGACAGTCCTTAAAGTCAAGGGAGCCCTTAAGGGCTGGGTGCTCTTCAAGAAGGAAATCCTGGCAGCACAAGAGCAAGCTGTCCCCATGAGCTGGAGAATGAGCTGACAGGGCAAAAAAACAGCTTGGTTGACCAGAGAGATCTGGGTGGACATAAAAAAAAAAGAGGAATGTCTATGAGCTTTGGAAGAAGGGGCAGGCATCTCGGGAGGACTACAGAGATGAAGTGAGATCATGCAGAGGAAAGATCAGGAGGGCTAAAGCCCAACTAGAGCTCAGATTGGCCAAGTCAGTGAAAGATAATAAAAAATCTTTCTACAAATACATCAACAGTAAAAGGAGGACCAGGGAGAATATTCAGTCTTTATTGGATGCAAAGGGAACAACTGTGACAAAGGATGAGGACAAGGCTGAGGTACTCAATGCCTTCTTTGCTTCAGTCTTTAATAGTAAGGGAAGTTGTTCCCTGTGTGTACATCCTCATGAGCTAGAGGAGCAGAACAAAGCTCCCATGTTCCAAGAGGAAGTGGTTACAGACTTGCTTGGCCAATTAGACACTCAAAAGTCTATGGGGCCAGATGGGATCCACCCAAGAATATTGAGAAAGCTGGCAGACGTGCTTGCCAAACCCCTTTCTATCATCTACCAGCAGTCCTGGCTGACTGGGGAAGTTCCACTGGACTGGAGGCTGGCTGATGTTATATCCATTTACAAGAAGGGTTGGAGGGAGGATCCAGGAAACTCCAGGCCTGCCAGTCTGACCTCAGTGCCGGGGAAGGTCATGGCACAAGTGATCTTGAGTGCTATCATACAGCACATGCAAGATAACTAGGTGATCAGGCCCAGTCAACACGGCTTCATGAAACGCAGGTCCTGCCAAACTAACCTGATCGCCTTCTATGACAAGGTGACCCACTTACTGGATGAGGGAAAGGCTGTGGATGTGGTCTTCTTGGACTTCAGCAAAGCATTTGACAAAGTTTCTCACAGCATTCTGCTTCAGAAACTGGCTGCCTCTGGCCTGGACAGGCGCACACTCTCCTGGCTGGAAAATTGGTTGGATGGCTGGGCCCAGAGAGTGGTGCTAAATGGAGTTAACTCCAGCTGGAGGCCAGTCACAAGTGGGGTTCCCCAGGGCTCGGTACTGGGTCCAGCCCTGTTCAATGTCTTTATCAATGACCTGGATGAAGGCACTGAGTGCACCCTTAGCAACTTTGCAGATGACACTAAGCTGGGTGAAAGCGTGAATCTGCTGGAGGGTAGGGAGGCTCTGCAAAAGGACCTGAACAGGCTGGACTGCTGGGCTGAGACCAATGGGATGAGGTTTAACAAGGCCAAATGCTGGGTCCTGCATTTGGGGCACAACAACCCTATGCAGTGCTACAGACTAGAAGAAGTCTGGCTAGAAAGCTGCCTAGAGGAGAAGGAGCTGGGGGTGTTGGTTGACAGCCGACTGAACATGAGCCAGCAGTGTGCCCAGGTGGCCAAGAAGGCCAATGGCATCTTGGCTTGCATCAGAAATGGCATGGCCAGCAAGTCCAGGGAGGTTATTCTGCCCCTGTACTCAGCACTGGTGAGACTGCACCTCAAATCCTGTGTTCAGTTCTGGGCCCCTCAGCACAAGAAGGATGTTGAGGCTCTAGAGTGTGTCTAGAGAAGAGCAATGAAGCTGGTGAAGGGGCTGGAGAACAAATCTTACAAGGAACAGCTGAGGGAAATGAGTTTGTTTAGACCTGAGAAGAGGAGGCTGAGGGGAGACCTTATTGCTCTCTACAATTACCCGAAAAGAATTTGTAGATAGGAAGGTGCTGGCCTCTTCTCCCAGGTGATAGGTGATAGGACAAGGAGGAATGGCCTCAAGCTGCGCCCGGGAAGGTTCATACTGGATATCAGGAAAAAATTTTCACGGAAAGGGTCTTTGGGCACTGGAACAGGCTGCCCAGGGAGGTGGTTGAGTTACCATCCCTGGAGGTATTTAAAAGACTGCTAGATGAGGTGCTCAGGGCCATGGTTTAGTGGCAGATAGGAATGGTTGGACTCAGTGATCCAAGAGGTCTTTTCCAACTTGGTGATTCTATGATTCTGTGATTCTATGACTGTACTTAACTAAGCAGATAACAGGCAGGGAATCACATAAGAAAAAGAAGAAAAGCATTTGGAACTGGCTCTGTCTGAAGCAGAGCCCAAGGAGCATGCGTAGCCAGGAAAGGTGGAAAGTTATAAATACTTTTGTAGTTGTTATGGAGATAAGGTGTGGTGTTATAATTACTGTTAGTGTGGGACAAACAACAAGTTGGCACTCAGCTGCTCATTCTCTGGCCATGTGAGGTGATGTTGCTAACACTTTGCCTGTCCCAAGAGGAAGATAAAAGGAGCTGGGTTGGGCAGGTAGGAGTTGAGAAGGAATACATGAACACATTTTACCAGGGGACGCCCTGAAGGTGCAGTACTTATCAACTCTGGCTGTCGGAGCACCATGCTCCTTCTCCTGCTCGGTGGAATGACACCAATTCACAGGTCGGTAAGCTTATAAGTTTTTTTATGTATCCGGGTGTAATAGGTTATTTGAGCAATAAAACATATTTGATTTAACCTTGATTTAGTGGTCTTGTTTTTGCACACTAGGACCTATAGATGAACTTAATACACCATCATACGGTATTTTGGGCCCAAAATTCACAGGGAAATTGGCTACTATAAATATCATCAGAGAGCTCACACTCAGGCCATACATTATTAAAAATGTCTTTTGCCAGCAGCTTTGATAGATAACAACCAAGACAATAGTGAGGGCCATTAAGCAGCTGGCCACCACAAGTCCTATGACCCATATGTAGGCCATTAGCACCTGCATAATTGCTACTAATGTTACCATTTTAATCAGCAGCCGGGGGAACATTTTTTCAAGGACCAAACGTAATAGATGAGGTCCTCACTGGATGCTGTCCATTGAAGAAGAAGAGTGACCTTCATGATCCCTCAGTTTTATACTGAGTATGACGCATATGGGATGGAATACTCTGTTGGTCAGTTTGGGGTCACCTGTCCTGTCCGCTCCTCCCTGCAGGTGTGACCCTTTCACTTACAGCATTCCATCAGCTCGAATGGCCTTGGTTTCTGTGGGAATAAGTATAAGCAATGGTCTTTCTGCATATCAGTGCCCTGGGTTATCACTGCTAGAGAGAAACACTATCTGAAAAAAATGCATTTAACTTTCAGAAAATGAAATGAATGTGAGCTCTTCAATCACCCAGAGATCCATTTATGTGGAAGAACCTAGTGAAGTTATTTAGTTAGCATCTCAGGATTAGATTCTATAATAGAAAATAACAAGCAATATTCTCACCTTGAAAAATAGCATAATTTTACAAATTTAAGATTATTCTGTCTTGCTTTTAGCAGCAATTATGCTAAGAACCCTTTCAACTTTAAACACTATGATATAAATTTTGTGGCCCTCTATGTGGATGGTGAACAAACACCAGTGAAAACTCTGCAGCCTGATTTTGAGAATGGCTGCTGTGTGAAAGAATACATGCAGTCATCCAGACAGTCAGCAGCCATATGGAAGGCCATTCCCTGCTCCCCACAGGAGTACTTAAACTAAAACGTATGACTAAGAGCATCGTCCAGACACTCCTTGAACTCTGACAGGCTTGGTGCTATGACCACTTCCCTGTGGAGCCTGTTCCAGCGACCAACCACTCTCTCTGTGAAGAACCTTTTCCTAATGCCCAATCTGAACTTCCCCTGATGTAGCTTCATGCCATTTCCTTGTGTCCTATCGCTGGTCACCAGAGAGAAAAGAACAGCACCTCTCCTTCCATTGCCCTCCTTGAGGAAGTTGTAGACTGTGATGAGGGCACCTCTCAGCCTTTTCTTCTCCAAGCTGAACAAACCAAGTGACCTCAGCTGCTCCTCATAAGTCTTGCCCTTGAGAACTTTCACCATCGTGGTCGCTCTCCTCTGAACAGACTCTAATAGTTCGATGTCCTTCTTATATTGACACATCCAAAACTGCACATAGTACTTGAGGTGGGGCCGCATCAGTGCAGTGTGGAGTAGGACAATCGCCTCCCTCGACCAACTATGCTTGATGCACCCCAGGACACGGCTGGCTCTTTTTGGCTGCCAGAGCATAGTATTGACTCATATTCAAATTGACATCAACCCAAATCCCCGGATCTCTTTCTGTGGGGCTGCCCTCCAGCCTCTCATCCCTCAATTTCTATGTATAACTAAGATTACTCCATCCCAGGTGGAGAATCCGGCACCTGCTCTTGTTAAATTTCAAACAGTTGGTGATTACCCAGCTCTCTTGTCTATCCAGATCTCTGTATGGTCTCTACCCTCAAGGGAGTCCACAGCTCCTCCTAGTTTAGTATCATTGGCAAACTTACTTAAGGTACATTCAACTCCTGTGTCCAGTTATTTATAAAAACATTAAAGACACTGGACCTAAAACTGAGCCCTGGGGAACCCCACTGGTGGCTGTCCGCCAGCCTGATATAACCCTATTTCACTTTGAACCTGATCCATCAGCAAATTGTTCAGCCAGCGTATTATAGACTTGTCTAGCTGTATGCTGGACATTTTGTCCAGAAGGATATTGTGAGAGACAGTATCAAAACATTTGCTAAAAAAAAAAAAGAAACAGAGCCACATCTACCACACCTACTGGCTTCCCTTGGTCAACTAGATGGATGACCTTGTCATAAAAGAAAACTTAATTAGCTAAGCAGGACTTACCCCTCATGAGCCCGTGCTGTCTATGACCAATATATATGTATTATAGTCAAGTATTACTGGTTATGTAGATGGTAGAATAGACTGCATACAACTGTATAGTGATTTTATAGGTGCAAAAGAGCTGAAGGTTTGCATGTATCTGGGTTACAGGGATATATGGGATCATAGTTTCCATTAGATGTGGATGCATTTCAGAAAAATAAGTATGATGCTGTGTAAATACTCACATTGTGTATTGCCTCCAATACACAACACTCCTTATATCCCTAAAACAAGCAGTCATCCTTAACACCTTGTAGCCCCGTGGCCCTAGAGGAGCAATCACTGGTGATATGGGAGATTAAGGGGAAACAGGATATGGAAAGGAAATTAAAGAGCATTGCCCTTGTGGCAGTGTGCAGAATGAAATGTGTTCAGGGATGGAATAGAAGTGAAGCATATTGCATTCTAAGGAAAGGCATATATGGGGAAGGGTAGGGGTCTATGAGGAACATTGCTGGAGGCAGCTGGTAATGCACATGATGGTTCTGCATGTGCCAACTCCAGCAGGCCAAGTGTACACAGTAGTTACAGAAAATGTTCAGCTTTGCCAATGAGGGCAGTAGAGCTGCTGCCACAGTCTCATCTACTTTAAATGGTAGCAATTAACAAATATCCTATCCATCAGCAGCTCTTCACTGCTATTTTCTGATGGAAAAAGGAGTGGAAAAGTTGACAAGCAGTGAGCACAAAGCAGAACTTCCTGTTCACTCTAAACTGCTTCCAAGTAGCAGGAAGCAAGCAGGATTAGAAAGCAAAGCAAACCACTCAACGGAGATCCCTGCACACCTCCCACTCCCTCCCACCCCCCTTTATCTTAGTTGCTAATCGGATGTGACGTCAGGATGCCAGTGAGCAGGATCCGTGCAGGAGACAGATATGTAGATATGAATACACCCCTCTCTTCTCTTCTTCTCCCTCCCACTTAGGCTTCGGCCCCGCGGTTGCTATCCATTCGAACAATCAGCCACCACTATAGGTTCCCTTCCTGGCCGCTCCGATGTAGTGTGATCTTACATCCATTGATAGTCCATTGTCATACTACTGCTACTTTTCTTGTTGGGAATAGAACGCGCCCTCGCACGCCCTTAGCGAAGTGGAGAAGTTAATACGTGCCTCTCAACCTTCTCTTTCCCCCTGGAAGAAATGAATACCCCTCCCCTCCGGCCCTAGAAGCTGTCCGTCATATAAAAGGCCCTGCCTCTTCCGGGTCTCTTCGGCTGGGCCACTGCCTCCTCCTCTCCCGCTTGCTCTCTCTCTTTTGTGAGTTATAGCAACTGTTGCCTTGTGAATCAAGCGCCATAGTCACCGTAGTACTGGTGACTGTTACTCATCAACACCAACTGCTCTTCCGCTGCTTTCTATCTTCTTCCTCATCGTCACCTACAAGAGCCACCACCAGCAAAAACAACACAGCTTTCCGCAGTTCAGGTGAATGTAACTCTTCTGTACATGCTTGCAATCCCGCCTTTCTATCCCTTTCTTCTCCTCCCCCTCTACCCCAACCTTTACCTCCTCCCTCCTTGCAGCATCCAGTCTGGGACTGCTCCATTGGGCTTCACTATTGGTTGAGGGGGAGGGGAGAGGGAGAAGCCTTGAGCGCTTTCTCTTCCTCAGCCTTTCTTCCCTTCTATTTTATAATGTGGGAAAGAAATATTCCCAAAAGGGAAAGAAATTATATAAATTGTCATGCGATTTTTTTTGTTATGAAGGATATTTATCTCTTTTTGTTGGAAGTTGTTATCTGACATGCTGTAGTACTTGTAATGTTCCAAAGTACCTTGTATATTAATAGGGAAGGCCAGTGGGTGACACAGTAGAGGGATTAGAGATCCTTTAAAACTGCCTTCAAGGTGTGATTAGTAGTTAATAGTAGAGGTTGAAAGGCTAATTCACAGAATCACTAGGTTGGAAAAGACCTCCAGGATCACCGAGTCCAACCATTCCTATCAACCACTAAACCATGCCCCTGAGCATCTCATCCACTATTTAAAATCTTTCATTGTGAATAGTTGTCATTTTCATAAATGAAGCTATCTGTTTGCAAGTTAACTTATTTTTATAATTTAATTTTATGGCTGTTCTTCTGAATTGGCAACTTTTTGTTCTCGCCAACTAACATTTTCATTTTATTTTAAAAGCATAGTTGTTCTATGTGGAATATTTGATTGAATTATTTTTCATTCAGAGCCTTTTTGAATTTTCCAGCTCATACTACTTGTAGAATTTAACCTGTTGGTGTAGAAACCACTAAGTTTACTGAAAACTCGAAGGAGTTGTGCATATTTAGAGCACAAAATACTGTGTGTCTATCTTGCTTTTTTTTAGAAATACATGTGTTTCTGAAGAGATAAAGAAGTCTTTAATGTATAGTTCCATAGGAATGAGAATGATCTACCTGGGTATGCTTTCTTAGTTAAGGTGGTCCAACCATACCATGTTGTTGATCCATATGGTTTCCTCTTGTCATTCAGTTTCTGTATCAAGTTGTATTATCGCAGTAAATGTTCTAAAATAATTTCATAGTCTATTAACCCTAGCTTATACAGTGTTAGGAAGTGCACCTATTCTTACAAAAAATGTATGCACTATCTTATGAACATAGTGTCTTTCTGCTATCTAATAAAAGTGCTATCTAGAAAAACAACGACAGAATATCTATTGTGGGTTTTTAACCTATTTAGTTGGACATTTACGTGGGATACACAGGGATATTTCTATCTTCAGTTATTCCTTTTTGTTTTGTTTTATCATGTTATCAGTCCTTTTGAATTAAACCATTTTTGAGCTAGCTATAAAGTAATATTATATTAGGAAAATAATGATTATTTTCTTTAGAATTGGTTTGCTAACATGCAGATACAAGCCTCTGAAATGGAAGACATAATTCTAGATTTTTGAAGGGATATTTGGAATTCAGATAATGGGGGAGCATAAAGAATATCTTTGGAACACTTTCCTCATTTTGCTTCTAGATTAGAAGTTAAACAATGTCAGTCTTTAAATCTTTTTTTGTGCCAACATTTTCTTTGCTTTTGCAGTTTGTTTTAGTCCTTTGTTTTTTATTATTGCTGATAGTTTTGTCTATTCATATACATTTCATAATTCTGTTTTTTGTATTTGCTGACACTCAGTTTAAATCTTTATTAATCTCCTCAATATGATTTTTTTTTTTGTTGAATTATTTCCTATCTACTGTTCTCTCCTTTTCCTTGTTATATGCTTTGTTTCCACATGGTTTAATGTTTCGCAGTTCACTTGAGGTAGCAGGATGTGGCAAGGCTGGGAAGCATTGTATATCAGACATCTCTGAAGTATATTCAGTTGAGCTGCAGGGATAGCCTACAGTTACTTTTTTGTCAGTCTGTTTTCTTTTGGGGTGTAAATGTTACCTGCTTCCCTGCTTCATCTCAAATATGCACAAAATTCTAAAATATACACATCTCAAATATACCCATCAAACTCATCAGTGACGTTAGGATCGGTGGCAGCCTGGGCTGCAGTGATCATGCACTAAAAAAGAAGGAACTGCACAGGCAGTGCAAGTAGGGACGGGGAACCTGGGATGTGTATAGAGATGCTGCCCGGTTGTGTAGGGATGAAGTCAGGAAGGCCAAGGTGCATCTGAAGCTGAACTTGGCAAGGGAAGTAAAGACCAACAAGAAGGGCTTTTACAGGTACGTCAATCAAAAGAGGAAGATCAAAGAGAACACACCCCCACTGATGACTGGAAATGGGGATCATGTATCAACAGATGAGGAAACGGCTGAGGTACTCAACTTTTTTGCCCCAGTCTTCACTGATAACTGCTCTCCTTGCCCCTCCTGGGTCATGGGACAGCAAGATGGTGACCAGGGGGGTAGACCCCCTCCCACAGTAGAGGAGGATCAGGTTTGTGACCATCTGAGGAACCTGAACATGTATAAGTCCATGGGACCTGATGAGATGCATCCCAGAGTCCTGAGGGAACTGGCAGATGTGGTTGCCAAGGCACTCTCCATGATATTTGAAAAGTCATGGCAGTCAGGAGAAGTCCCTGGTGACTGGAAGAAGGGTAACGTTGTGCCCATTTTTAAAAAGGGTAGAAAAGACAACCCTGAGAACTACTGACCTGTCAGCCTCACCTCTGTGCCTGGGAAGATCGTGGAACAGGTCCTCCTATAAGCTATGCTAAAGCACATAGAGGACAGGGAGGTGATTAATGGCAGCCAGCATGGCTTTACCAGGGGCAAATCCTGTATGACCAACTTAGTGGCTTTCTATGATGGGGTAACCGCAGCAGTGGATGCGGGTAAGCTGACAGATATGATCTATCTGGACTTCTGTAAAGCCTTTGACGCGGTCTCCCACAACATCCTTCTCTCTAAATTGGAGAGATATGGATTTGATGGGTCATATTCAGAGAGTAGAGGTCAACAGCTCTAAGTCCAGATGGAGATCTGTGACAAGTGGTGTTCCTCAGGGGTCCGTACTGGGGCCGGTGCTGTTTAGTATCTTTACCAATGATATAGACAGTGAGATTGAGTGTACCCTCAGCAAGTTTGCGGATGACACCAAGCTGAGTGGTGCAGTTGCCACACCAGAAGGACAGGATGTCATCCAGAGGGACCTGGACAGGCTGGAGAAGTGGGCCTGTGAGAACCTCATGAGGTTCAACAAGGCCAAGTATAAGGTCCTACACCTGGGTTAGGGCAGCCTCCATTTTCAGTACACGATGGGGGATGATGTGATTGAGAGCAGCCCTGCAGAGAAGGACTTGGGGGTGCTGGTCGATGAGAAGCTTGACATGGGCTGGCAATGTGCGCTTGCAGCCCAGAAGGCCAGCCGGTTGAGGGATGCGATTCTGCCCCTCTATTCCTCTCTTGTGAGACCTCATTTGGAATACTGCTTCCAGTTCTGGAATCCTCAACATAAGAAGGACATAGAGCTGTTGGAACGGGTCCAGAGGAGGGCTATAAAGATGATCAGAAGGCTGGAGCACCTTCCCTATGAGGAGAGGCTGAGGGAGTTGGGCCTGTTCAGCCTGGAGAAGAGAAGGCTCAAAGGAGATCTTATAGCGACCTTGCAGTACCTGAAGGGGGCCTACAGGAAAGCTGGAGAGAGGCTATTCATAAAGGTTTGTGGTGATAGGACGAGGGGGAACAGGTGTAAACTGTAGAGGGGCAGATTTAAACTAGACATTAGGAAGAATTTCTTCACCATGAGAGTGGTGAGACACTGGAACATGTTGCCCAGGGAGGTTGTGGATGCCCCATCCCTGGAGGTGTTCAAGGCCAGGTTAGATGGGGCCTTGGGCAGCCTGATTTAGTGGGACATCTCTGCCCATGGCAGGGGGATTGGAACTAGATGATCTTTAAGGTCCCTTCCAACCCTTACTGTGCTATGATACTATGAAAATTATTTAAATTTTTTTTGAAGAAGAAGACTCCCTCAACCAATTGCAATTGTGTAGAAAGAATGCTTATTCAGCAGTTTACAATCTATTTTTTCACAGCAGCAACCTGAAGATTGGTGAAAACATCTTCAAATGTAATGTAAAAATAATCATGTTGAGGAATTTGCCTTTTTGTCAAGTGGAAGAATCTGAGGAAGTTTATAAATATTTTTTTTAGATAACTTCCAAATTATCTCTAAGTGTGCTCAGTTGACATCTGCTTAGGTTCTTGCAGAACATATTAATGCCTGCCCCCTTTGTGATGTAGTGGTGCTTTTGTGCCTAGCTTGACATCTCTGTTGGTGTGATAACATTTTACCACATTAAATTTAGTATTAAAATATTAGGGATTTACTGAAACTTAGTATTTGAGTAGCTGTTTTTTGGCAGTAGTATCCATGTTTGTGTATGTTATGTTTTTTATATATATGTATCTATGTATACATTTAAATACAAGTAACTTTTTTTTTTGACATGCCCTGTTTTTGGAATTGAAGAGAAGTTAATTTTCCTGAAAATTCTGGGTGATTGACACTATGCCTAGCTGGAAAAAGAATAAATTTAGGAAAGCTGCAAAATGTTCAAAAAATCTTAAATGTAGATGGGTAATATCCTTCTCACTTCAGGTAGATCTTTATTGTTTATATGTGAAACAGCTGTTTAGAGAGAATGAGCATCCGCGTATGTGTCAAAGCCTGCTCTATGTATTTGCATTGGGTACTTAAAAGTTTGATGCTGAGGAGTGATGGAGGGAGAAAGAATTTGAGTGGAAAAGACTAAAGGGAGCATTGAACTTGGATAATTTGTACTGTAGAAGCATGCTAGTCTCTCAGATGGAGATACTCTGTAATAGTAGAATGGGGAGTGCTGGTTTAATCTCAGTAGGGCCTGGTTCTGATTGAATTTCTTCATGTGAGGAATACTTATTCAACCAAACTTAACAGACTGATGCTCTGTCCTGTTTTATATAAACAAACCTCTGTTTGCAGAAGCTTCATTTACTGTACTTACATTAAAGGGACCGTCTTATTGTATTAATAAATGGTTACTTATGGAACAACTGAAGTTGGACAGCATTGCAGCTGTTCTTTGCTGAAGTCCCTCCTGCCTCTAGTACATTTTTGAGCAACACTGAGAACAACACTTGCTCTCGGTAGAGACTAGATCTAACAAAAATTAAAACACTAAAATGTAGTTCAGATAGTTATTAGCTAGTTTATAAGTACAGTTATTTTTACAGTATAATATATCTCGATGTCTTTAACTGTAGTTGTATAGATATAATAATTTTAGACTGGTTTCCATCATTTTTGAGATAACAATCAATAGGCTAGCTTTTAAAGTTGCAGTGTTCTGTCCTTGAAAGTAATTAAAAGTAGCAATTACTACACTTAAGTCTCTGTATATATCTTTTTGCCTGTGTTGATGGAAATTGGTGCGAGTTTCTGGACTCAGAGTTGTTACTGTGTTTACAAGGCTAAATCCTATAAGTGCAGGAGATGAGGCAGCTTCTCTTTGTTTGTCTTATAAGCCCATTATCCTAATATAAGCAAAATTTTAAAGAAACTTTTATTTTGCTTTAGAAAAAGCATTGCAGGCTTATGAATTCTGGAGAAGAAAAAAAATACCAGTTACTAAACAGTTGTCACTCATGAATGCTCTTGGGAAGAAACCCCCCACCCAACTTTTTGCTTTTCAGAGCAGTCTTTATTTGGTTATTCTTTTTTTGAGGTCCCTGTAGAAAACCTCGAGAAAGTAGTATGAAACGTTTTGAGGTGCACAAACTGGGTATTGTATAGACTAGTCATCATAGCCTTTCCAGTCACTTCCGAGACATCTTTTTATTCTTGTGTTTCTAAGGAAATAGTTTCTGTAATAGAATAGAATGGTTTGGGTTGGAAGGGTCCTTAAAGATCATCCAGTTCTGACCCTCCCTGCCATGTGTAGGGACACTAGATCAGGTTACTCCAAGCCCCATCCGACCTGGTCTTTAACGCCTTCAGGGATGAGGCATCCACAACTGCTCTGGGCAACCTGTGCCAGTTCCTCACCACCCTCAGAGTAAAAAATTTCGTCCTAATATCTAATCTGAATCTCCCCTCTTCCAGCTTAAAATCATTACCTCTCATCCTATCACTGCATGCCCTGATAAAGAGCCCCTCCCCAACTTTTCTGTAAGCCCCCTTTAAGTACTGGAAGGTTGCTATAAGGTCTCCCCAGAGCTTTCTCTTCTCTAGGCTGAACAACCTCAACCCTCTCAGCCTGTCCTCATATGGGAGATGCTCCAGCTCTCTGATAGTCTTGATGATGCTCCTCTGGACTTGCTTTAACAGATCCACATTCTTTCTGTGCTGAGGACTCCAGAATTTAACACAGGACTCCAGGTGAGGTCTCACAAGAGCAGAGCAGAGGGGGAAAATCACCTCTCTTGACCTGCTGCTCACACTTCTTTTGATGCAGCCCAGGATATGGTTGGATTTCTGTGCAAGTGCATGTTGCTGGCTCATGTTGAGCTTCTCATCCACCAGCACTTCCAAGTCCTTCTCTCTGGGGTTGCTCTGAATCCATTAATTGATACTGCCCTCCATCTTATTTGAAAGAGAGGTAGAGGTTTCAAAAACAGATTTAATCAGAATAATTATCTGGGGAAAGCTAAGACTAAATTTGTTATATTGAAGAGAAGGCAGTTGGTGCTCAGGTGTTATATATTCCATTTGGCAGTAGACAGCTGGCATAACAGCAATGACAAACATTTTAGAGTCAACTTGAAGATCCATTGGGCGTATGTAGATCTAAAAAGTAAATATGTAGCGTTATGCTGCAATTCTTAAGATGTTTTTATTTTAGGTTGTTAATTTATGGTCCAAAATATAGAGCTTGGTATGTTGTTCTTTGGGAACATAAAATAAAATAGCTGCACAACATGCTCTATAGAGATGTTTTAGCTGTTGAAAGATTAACTTTGAGGTTTCTTGGTGTGTAAGACTTTTAACTGTTCTCCTAAATTACAAATTCGATGAAAACTTTGTTGTTTGCTTTCAGTTAGAATACAGTGAAGTGCTTTTTTTTTTCTTTAATATTTATTAAATATTTGCTTGTGTGTACAAGGAAAGTAAAATACGAAATTCATTCACTGCTTCCCATCTGTAGGCAGGTGTTCAGCCATGCCCAGGAAAGCAGAGCTTTATCATGTGTAATGGTTACTTGCCATAACTTTGAACATTCCCCCTGTACTCCTCCTTCCCCCCAGCTTTTATTGCTGAGAATGACATCATAGGATACAGAGGGAGTATCCCCTTGGTCGGTTGGGGTCAGCTGTCCCAGCTGTGTCCCCTCCCAACTCCATGTGCATCCCCAGCCTACTCGCTGGTGGGGTGGTGTGAGGAGCAGAGAAGGCCTTGACTCTGTGCAAGCACTGCTCAGCAATAGCCAAAATACTGGTGTGTTATCAATGCTGTTTTGGTCTCAATTCCAAAACACAGCTGTATACAAGCTACTTTGAAGAAAATTAACTCTATCCCAGCCATAAAACAGTGCAATTGTTAAAATCTGTTAGTATAACTCTTTTAAAAATGATATCTGGAGGTGTGTGGTGACTATTTGAGAACAGTTTTAAGCTCTTTGAGCAAATTGGTCAGAAATGTGTAAGGAGGTCTACAGATTTATTAATACTTTTTAACCTGAAAGCACCAGGTACCTTTTAGGTTGCATAGCAACTAACTCCTAGCAACAGTAGTAGATTGAATTTCTAAGAATGACCACGTTGGAAGTAGTAATAAAGCAAGAGTACAAACAGTTGTCATGGTGTTCTTTTCATAATCTAGTTTGAGGGACAATAATTGCCTTGAATTTAAAAATAGGAAGCCCCATGTAAAACAAACTCAGAATGCTTCTGGTACCCAAACTAATAAAGCTGTTTAGAATGAGAATGGCTGTAATGTTTTGGGGGATGTGTTGGGTGAGGTTTTCTTTTTTTCCTCCTAATTTTGATTGTTGTGGGTTTTTTTTTTTTAATTTTAGCACAGTACTGTGAGACAAAACAGAAGATAAAGAATAATTAAATGGAGCATTAATTAAGGAAGACATTTATTGCTTGCTTAAGGTCATTGATAAATTTCAACTTATCTTGTGATTTGATCCATTGTAGAACTTGCTAAAAGTCACCAACTAAACAGGTAACATGTTTTTGAAGGAATTAGTTCTTTCACTTTGAGGTATAAGTCAAACTAATGGACTTAGAAAGAGACCTCCTCTGAAGAGGATATTCTGTAACTGCCTACTTGTAGGGGTTCTTGTGTTCTGCGTGAAGCTTAAACTATCAGCTGATGTCGTTTAGACAACTTTTATGTTCCAAAATATACGTGGTCAGTGTTGCATTATTTTTGTTGGTTTTTTTTCTGTTTTCTCTTGATTCAACTAACAAATATTCTGAGGCAGTTTTTCTAACTTACTTTGGAGATGGATGTTGGTATAAAATCACATATATTTTAAATTTTATTTGTTAAATACAAGAAAATTGGCTATTTTAAATAAAACTCTAAAGTTTTTCAAAGAGGTTTGTGAAGTTCTTGTGAAGATTTGTATAAAACTGACAGACAAATTTACTCTGTCATACCAATCTGTCAGCATTTTATCTTTTCAAATCTTTTTTGTTAAATGTTTAAAAATGGTAGAAAATTTGCGGGCAGGTAGCTGGTGTGGAGATAGAATGAGATATAGAAATTCTCTCACAAATAGTAAAATGCATTACTTTGTGCAACTGCATTCAAGTTTAAAATTTCCTACCTGGCTGACTGACTGACCTAAGAAATAGAACTTTTTTAAAAAATGGATAGTATAATCTAAGTCTAAATTAATTAAATACCTTTGTTCATTTATTGTTTCTGCTTTTAGAACAGTTAAAGCATAGTTCTGCTAAAGGCCAAAAGCTATAATAAAAAGCCCAATTAAGTTGTATTAAAGTTATTAAAATAGCGCTATTTTTTTCTGAGTAGTAAAGTGCTGTCCTAACAGCTTAAAGCATGCAGTTTCAATTAATAAAAGTGATAGTTGTGCCATCATAGTGTAGAACAAGAACATTGTATGGAAATATAAACTATTTCAGTGTTACTCATTTGACTTGGAATGTTTTAGCGTTGCATTCTGAAAGTCTTTTTTTAAATTGGTCTCTTGAGTCAGACTATGGGAACAGTGCCTTCCAGCTCAAATAGTCCATTTTGGAATGTGTTCTTCTGTGATATCACTAACAGTAGAATTCTTACTACAAAGCATATTAGTAGGTGAAGATGCTACATTTGGTAAAACGTTTATGTTTATATTTGAATAATCCTATTTATGTGGCATATTTTTCTAAACTGAGGATTTAAAGCATTTATAAAGCATATTTGAAGCAGGTATTTAGGTCTCTGTCTAGGGAAGTTATTAAACACTTAATTTTAAGCATGTGAATTCAGTTAATTTAAGTGGGAGTTAAGCACTTCTGTATGAATGACCTTCTGAATTAGTATGATGTCATTAGACTATCAATTCCGTTATTTTTGCAATATGGATGTATTAATGTAGTAAGTTAGTAATTACCACTAAAACTGGAGAGTTTAGAGGAAACATGATGAAGCAGAGATGGAAGAGAGAAGATCTGAGACTCAAACTGAAGGGTTGAAATTTGGAAGTTGAAATCTGTTTTGGTTGTGTTTTTGACTTTTTTGAGTAATGGAAAGTAAGTAGAAAGCAGAAATTTAAAAAAGGCAAACTGGAAAATACCTTTTATAATGTAGCTGTTCATAGCCCGTAACTTCTTAAAGGTATTTTTACTGTATAAGCAACCAACTACTTATAGTAGTGATGTTTTCAGATGAGATTTGGGAATTTTCATGTCTTCCCTTTATAAAATCTGATAAGTATGAATTCTCAAATCATATAGATTACTTTGAGTTTCTGTAAGAATTTAATTTATTTTCCAGAACAGTCTTCATTACCTTGCTACAAATCCCCTTTCCACCTTCTCCCAAGTAGCTGATTTATAGTATAGTCTATATATATACTTAACTTCTTATGGACTATCTTCTTCTAGAATAGCCATTCTAGACCTAGAAGACCTAATACAGGTCTTCTAGGACAAACCTCAGTAACTGGGTTTGCAGGTTAATATTTCCACTGCATCCAGAACTTATTATGATGATTCCTCTATGAATTTTTAACTAAATTATGTTGTGGTGAGTTGACCTTAGCCAGATGTGCACCCAGCTGCTCTCCCTACCCCTCCTCAACAGAATGTGGGGAGAAAATAAGATGGAGAAGCTTGTTTGTGTATCAGGATAAAGACAGGGAGATCATTTACCAGTTGTCATCACAGTCAAAACAGACTTGACTTGGGGAAGATTAATAAAATGTCAAAAAATAGATTTGGATGGTGATAAAGACTTTCTTCTCTCCCCCCTTTTCATAGAATCATAGAATAGTTAGGGTTGGAAGGGACCTTAAAGATCATCTAGTTCCAACTCCCCTGCCATGGGCAGAGATGTCCCACTAAATCAGGCTGCCCAAGGCCCCATCCAACCTGGCCTTGAACACCTCCAGGGATGGGGCATCCACAACTTCCCTGGGCAACCTGTACAGTGCCTCACCACTCTCATGGTGAAGAAATTCTTCCTAATGTCTAGTCTGAATCTGCCCCTCTCCAGTTTATACCCATTCCCCCTCATCCTATCACCACAAACCTTTATGAATAGCCTCTCTCCAGCTTTCCTGTAGGCCCCCTTCAGGTACTGGAAGGTCACTATAAGATCTCCTTTGAGCCTTCTCTTCTCCAGGCTGAACAGGCCCAACTCCCTCAGCCTCTCCTCATAGGGAAGGTGCTCCAGCCTTCTGATCATCTTTATAGCCCTCCTCTGGACCCTTTCCAACAGCTCTATGTCCTTCTTATGTTGAGGATTCCAGAACTGGAAGCAGTATTCCAAATGAGATCTCACAAGAGAGGAATAGAGGGGCAGAATCGCATCCCTCAACCTGCTGGCCACACTTCTTTTGGTGCAGCCCAGAATACGGCTGGCCTTCTGGGCTGCGAGCGCACATTGCCGGCTCATGCCGAGCTTCTTATTGACCAGCACCCCCAAGTCCTTCTCTGCAGGGCTGCTCTCTAGCGCATCATCCCCCATCATGTACTGAAAACAGGGATTGCCCTGACCCAGGTGTAGGACCTTGCACTTAGCCTTGTTGAACCTCATGAGTTTTTCAGAGGCCCGCTTTTCCAGCCTGTCCAGGTCCTTCTGGATGACATCCTGTCCTTCTGGTGTGGCAACTGCACCACTTAGCTTGGTGTCATCTGCAAACTTGCTGAGGGTGCACTCAATCTTGCTGTCAATATCATTGATAAAGATATTAAACAGCACCTGGCTGTTTAATATCTTTTCCCAGGCTTAAATTCACTGCTTCATTCCCAACTCCTCTATCTCCTCCTCCTTTCCCTAGCAGCACAAGTGGGATGGGGAATGGGATTTGCAGTCAGTTTGTAAAAGTTCCTCTCTGCCGTTCCTTCCTCTTCACACTTTTCCCCATGCTCTAGCTTGTGTCCTTCTCATGGACTACAATCCTTCAGGAAAGGACTGCTGTTGTAGGTTAACCCTGGTAGACACCTAAATACCACATAGTTGCTCACTCACTACCTGCTCAATAGGATCAGGAAAGAAGCAGCAAAAGAAAGAAGAGCAAAAGTGAGAAAACTTGTGGGTTAAGATAAAGACAACTTCATGAGTAAAACAAAACTGCACACACAAAGCAAAATAAAGAGTTCATTCACTAATTCACATTGGCAGGCAGATGTTTAGCCATTTCCGGGAAAGCAGGGCCTCGGCATGGGTAATGGTTACTTGAAAAGGTAAATGACATAACTCTGGATGCCCCTCCCACTTTCCTCCAGTTTTTATTGCTGAGCACAACATCCTGTAGTATGGAATATCCATTTGGTCAGTTGGATCCAGCTGTCCCATCTCTGTCCCCTCCCAACTTCTTGTGCACCCCCAGCCTATTCACTGGCAGAGCAATGTGAGAAGCAGAAAGGGCCTTGACTGTGTAAGCACTGTTCAGCAAGAACTAAAACATCCCTGTGTTATCAACACCATTTCCATCACAAATCCAAAGCATACAAGTTACTATGAAGAAAATTAACTCTGTTCCAGTCAAAACCAGTACAAGTGAGTGTCTGCCATGGGCTGCAGCTCCTGTCCAAAACCCTGTTTCTACATGGGCTCCTCTCCATGGGCTTCAGTTTCTGCCAAGAGCCTGCTCCAGTATGTGCTTTCTATGGGCTGCAGCCTTCTTCAGGATATATATCCCTGTTCTGGTGTGGTCCTTGCCATGGGCTTCACGGGAATTTCTGCTCTGGAGCACCTCCTCACCCTCCTTCTTCACTGACCTTGGTGTCTGCAGAGTTGTTTCTCGTGCTTCCCCTCCCCCCTCCCCCTTCTCTCTTGTTCTGCTGCACAGTGTTTTACCTTTTCTTAAATATGTTATCACAGAAGCACTACTAAATTTGCTTTAGCTCTGCTTTAGCCAGTGGTGGGTCTCTTAGGCACAGGGGCAGCCCCTGATCTTCCTTCACAAAGGCTGCCCATGCAACCCTCTGTAGTCTGAACGCTAATGGAGTCAGACAACATGTTATAAAACAAAGCTTTATTGAGGCAGTAAGAAAGATGAGCAATGATGTGCCCGTATGATGACTCACCCAATCAATTAGCAAACACAGGAACATAAATGATAGTGTGATTTGAGAGTATCATATTTTACATAAATGATGTTGGCAGCATCCTCTCTATGTTGCTGATATTGGTCAAGGGGCACAGTGTAAGGAAGTAGGGTGTTACACACCCCCCTCCCCCCCCCCCCCAACTACCAAAACATTGCCATGTAAATCCAGCACTTAAGTTTTCTTTTAAGCTGTGCTTTGTTAAATGTAATGAGGGAATTTCATTACTTTGTATGCCCTCAAAGAGGGCTAGTGATAGAAATTAATCTAAAATAATGCTTTGCATGTCATAAAGCTTTATTTTATGACATAAAAGCAAAACGAAAGGTGGGAATTTAAGATAATGGCTAAAAGCAGATCAGAAGAGTCATCTATATGTAGAGTCATAATATGCTTTTTTTTTTCCTTTTTTTAAATTTTTGGTATTGTCTGTAGTGGGTTAACCTTGGCTGGCTCAGACGCCCATCCAGCTGTTCTCTTACTCCCCCTTCTCAACAGAATCAGGGAGAAAATAAGATGAAAAAGCTCTTGGGTCAAGATAAAGACAGGGAGATTGACTTGGGAAAATTAAGTTAATTTATTGCCAATTAAAATTGATTTGGATAGAGAAAAACAAAGACAAAACAACATCTTCCTCCCTTTTTTTTTTTTTCCTAGGATCAACTTCACTTTTTTGTTTCCAGCTTCCCTGTTGTCCTGTCTGTGTCTCCTCCTACCCCCCGCAGCAGCACAAAGGAGGGGATGGAGAATGAGGTAGTTATGATAAATAATAACAGTTCTTCCTCACACTTCTTGCACTTCTCTCCTGCTCCAGTGTGGGTCCTCTATGTGGGCTGCAGTTCCTGTCAGGAGAATCTACTCTAGTGTGGGCTTTCTACAGGCTGCAGCTTCCTTCAGGACATATCCACTTGCTCAGGCATAGGGTTCTCCATGGGCTTTAGTGTGGATACCTGCTCCACTATGGTTTCTTCCATGGGCTGCAGGGGAATATCTGCTTCAGCACCTGGAGTACCTCCTCTGAACTTGACATTTGCAGTGTTGTTTCTTACTCCTTCCGCTGCCTACGCATCCTTTTGCCCTTTCTTGAATATATTATCTCAGAGGTGTCACTAGCTTTGCTGATTGATTCAGCTTTGGCCAACAGTTGGTCCATTGCCAAATCAGCTGGAACTGGCTGTCCCTAGCGCAGGGCAACCCCTCACCTCTTCTCACAGAGGCCAAACCCGTGCAGCCCATTGTGCTACTAAAACCTTGCTACATACACCCAATATGCTGTCCCATGACAAAACTAATAAAAGGCATTTAACTGGTGTTAGTGTAAGGTTAAATAATGTCACAGAACATTTAAAAATATACTGTGTTTTGTGTGTGAAGGCAATTTTAAAACACTGAAGGCTTAGCAGTAAAAATCTACATTGACACTAATGTAGTTCTGTAAATGAATACAAGACTATTTTCTGGGGCTCATCTGCTATTTCTATACTGCTGCAGTATGTATGATAGCCTCCCGTCTCTTTCTTGGAGATGGCTAAACATCTACCTGCTGATGGGAAGTAGTGAATAAATTCCTTATTTTGCATTGCTTGTGTGTGCAGGTTTTGCTTTACCTATTAAACTGTCTTCATCTCAACCCACAAGTTTTCCAGTTCTCTCCCTCATCCCACTGGAGGTGGTGCTTAGCTGCCTACCTGGGTTAAACCATGACAGTATATTTTAACTTGTTCTTTCAACATAAGTTATAATTTGAACTTTTGGTCTGAGTGTTTTTAATATCTTTGAGAAAACTTGCATTGATGGAAAAATATCATATATTAGGTAATAATGTTCTAAGATGTTTTGTGTTGATTTACATTCTTCCATGTTTTTTGTTTTGTGGTTTTTTTTTTTGCCTTTGTGTTGCAGTTTTTCTAGACATGTCAGTTTCATTCTGTGTTTCTCCTTCAGTATGTAAGGTGCATGTGTCATGGATTAAGTCAACTGATTTTGAGTTTAATAATCAAAGCATCCTTCAAATTGTTGCTCACTTCAGATATATAATTTAGTGTCATTAATTTGAGAAATGTAATTTACACTAGCTGTTTCAATAGAATTCCAGTACACTGAGGGACAGTTGTCAACTGTGTGAGAAACATCTGTGATGTCATAATCTTATCCAACCATAAATTTGGTCACAAGGGGGAGCAGCATATAGTTATAAGGAATAAGTGAGCATAAACAGTCTCTTAATGAGCTGTTAAGGGACTGCTTAAATACTGAAAAGTGTAGAGGATGAAATGGGCATTCAGTAATCAAAGTTTTTTTTGTGAGTATAATTTCTGCTTTGAAGAGAGGTGACATTGCTTTCTGTCTCTTTAAGGGCATGATGAGACCTAAATTCTACTGATATCTCCTGTATTTGCCCTCATGATGTATCTTTTAATTCTTTTTGAAGAGTGTCTCTGTATGTATGTACCTATCAATCTTGATAGTTGTGCATTTTCAGAGACGGAGATTGTCTTTACCTGTTCTCTGCAGTAGACTTCTTCATGTTTCCCCTTTCAATCAGTTGGGAAAGGGAGACACGGAGAGATGTTACTTGGACAGTCAGTCAGTCTTAGCCTCATAGTTTTTCTGATTTCCAACTAGGCAGAGATAGAGCAATGTGTATCTGAAACTGAATAACTGTTGTATACTGAAATAGATCTTTGCTGTAGTTGATTACTGCTGTTAGTTTGTTGTAAAATTAGGATAAATAAGCTCCTTTCTGTTTTAACACTGAAGATTTTGAAGAATTTTAATTCCTTTGACGTAGAAAGTTATGGTATACACAAGGTCACTTGTCTTTAAAATGTTCTCCACTTCCTCTATTTCCTTCTGCGAAAAGTGCACTGAGCTCTGTAGATCCTCAGTCTTTTCGTAAACAATACTGATTTTGGATCCTGTAACAGAAATTGGATTTCTTACCTATTTATTAAAATCAACAGAAGTAAATCCATGTTTCTTAGCAAGTGGGAAAGAAAATAATCCTTTCTTCTTGGGGAACTATTCATAAAGTTTCCTCAAGGTGCAAACTTCATAACAGTGCGGTAAACAAACACCTACTACTAGCAAGACAGTGATACTCCTTCCAAGATTTATTCTGATGTAGTCTTCATCAATACTGAGTCCCTTAGCATAAGAAAGGTCAAGGTTGTTATTCAGCACTGAGGTACATCAGTCTTTGGCATTAATACTGTCTTTATGGTTTATCTTAATAATGATTGTCTTGTGCTGAGTTATTCTAAAAATGGATGCCTAAGTGTAAGTTTAGATAATTGCTGTTAGTGGTTTGTATCTAATGTGAGACTGTTTGGGGTTAAGTGGCAAGACACATGGGGTTTGATTTATCGCTCCTGTTAACCAGAGCATATGTGGATAGGTAATGAGTTCTGACAGTTTATTTGTTCCAGTTAGTGCTTTCAGATACAGAAATCGGAGTACTAATCTATTTAATGTACTGTATGCTATTATCCTTTTACCATTGTACCTCAGCAGATCAGAGACTTCAGTGTAGTTCCTCTTATGCCTACAAGGCTGAGAATTAAAATTATCTTGATTTTATAGATGGGAAACTTGGGCAAGCAAAGTGACTTAATCATGGTCATGAAAGGAAGACTGGGAAATCAGGGTGCTGAATTTAAATTTCCAGATTCTTAAACAAGTATCTTCACTGCATAGACCAGCATTCCTCTTAAAAGTAAGATTTTTTTGGACTGCCTAGCACAAGGGATCTCAGAATTAAGGAATAAAATGTTTTATTTAGTACATGGATTTGTAATTCCTTTAAAAAAGGTGAAATTCATAACATCGGCAGTTAAAATATATGGAAAGGAATATCAGTAGTTATTGTTTATACATTGGAGATTAGCACTAAAGAGTCCTTTCTATTGCAATTTGAATATTTGACCCTCTAGTAAATTATATATGTTCTATATAGTGATGCTCTGTAAAATTATGAGAAAACTCTGTTAATTCTATTAGTTGCATTCTGAATGAACTGGTTAAAATAATCTGAATCTTTATAAGTCAGTTGGAACACAGAAAAACTAAATATTCACAGCATACTCCTCTATGTTAATGATCCTCAGTCATCTGGACCAGCAAATCTATTGAAGCAGGTAAACAGCCAGAAGTTGTCTTAACATGAAGTCAGTAAGCAGTCAGCATGTATTCTGAAGGAACTAGGACTTGCAGGGCATGCTTATGCTTACAGCGTGTCTGCATTCTTGATGTATTTAGGTCTGTTGTATGTCTTAAAACCTGTGTGGACCACTATGAAGAAAATTACCTCTATCCCAGCCAGCCAGTAGAAAAACTATAAGAAACAAATTTTACATGATCTAGCAGCCACTATAGAGAGACAACTTGCCCAGGGAAGTTGTGGCTGCCCCCTCCCTGGAAGTGTTCAAGACCAGGTTGGACTGGGCCTTGAGCAGCCTGATCCAGTGGGAGATGTCCCTGCCCATGGCAGGGGGGTTGGTACTGGATGATCTTTAAGGTCCTTTCCAACCCAAACCATTCTATGAAGTCTTTCTTTATGGACAGATAACTGATTTAATAACTTTGATCTACTTTGAGTAAGGTCTTCTAAATTTAGTAGTCATGCAGTTGTCACTGTAGTCTATTTGTTTATTTATAAGTAAAAGATCAAATTAATTCTGAAATATATTTGGCTAATATCTCAGCTGTTTTATTTTCTTAGTAATTTCTGATCTTTTTACATTTCCCAACACTACTTACTGCCACAATCAAATGAAAGATGTGATCCAAATTAAATAAGCATTTATAATAGGCTTTGAGTTTTGCATAGGTATTGTATAAATGTTTTTCTGTCTCTGCCAGTAATTAGGAATGAGATATTCAACGCATTGTCAAACATATGCCTGTAGGTTAACAGGTAGTAGTGTTAGAACCAAGGAGATAGGAAGCTTAATGTAGCAGCCTTTTCTTGAGTAAAATCTCTGTTATCCCATTAGGTCTGTTTTCTACACTCAATATATTAATATTAAGGTGAGTTTCATAAGAGTTTAAAGACTTATTTTTGAGCTTTTACAGCATAAATGATTTAGGGGTTATTTATTTAAATGTCTGCTTTTTTTCTGTGTGCTTCTCCTATAGTTGTAGCACTTAAAACATCTATGATCATAGTACTTATATATATGTGTGTGTATCTCTCCCTCCCTTTACAAATTTCTTATTTAATTTTGCTTGAAACAGACCCCAATGATTTTAGATATTAGTGAAGTACCGCTAAATTATAGTATTGTATCAGTGTTCATTTTCAACTAGCTTCACTAGTTTGAATCAAACTAGTGGAGTTTAGTAATGGGTGTTCTTATTGTTAAAGGTAAACTAGTATAGAATTTTAAAAATTATCTATTTTGTAAATAATTAATAATACTATGTAGAAAGTACACAGGAAATATTTTAAACTGCATGATTACTGTTTTAAATATATGAATAAATCCTAATACAAGATTATAAGCATACAAAATGAGGTATAGTGGGTGAATTAGTATCTTTAAGTTGTATTTCTAAGTGTCTTGTCATGTTGCTAGGTGAAGATTAGTTGTTTTTTTCTGTCTCTTTTCTGCCACCTTGTGACTTACTTTTTTTTAATTCTAGAGTGAGTTCTTCCTATGTTTACTGAAAACTTCTTTTTTTCTTGTTTCATTCTTCTTATTTAACATGCTCTGCATTGTTTTTCTATTCCCTTCTGTTTTCAGATCTGAAATGTAATTAAACTCTTCCTAGTGTTTTAAATTTTGTGATATCCTTAATGGAAAGATTAAGTTTTTGTAGGCATTTGTTAACCTTGTCTCTTATCTCTGTCTTAATTGTCATATGCAATTCAGCAAGAGGAAAAGAGATCATCTTTAATTGCTGTTCTTGTGATATATACATAAAAATAACAAAATCTATTTTAATTAGTTTCTAGCAGGAACTGATCCATTTAGGATGAGAAAAAGCGTGAGTATGTATTTCCAGCTACCTACCTATTCTGAAATCAGTATAATGTCCTGTAAAAGCACTGAAGTTCCATTTCAATATATAATTCAGTTGGACTCCAACTTCTGTATTTAATATTTATTTGTTGCAAGTTAACTTGAATTTAAATCTGTCTATATAAACTAATATAATATATGTTTAATACTCACCTAGTTGTTAATTTTAGGAGTACTCGATCATATTTTCTCTGTGAATATCTCAAAGTTTTAATTACCTTTCTGGGTTTTTTTTAAATTCTCTGTACTAGCTTTAAAGAGTTTTAGAACTTTCTGTATATTTTTCATAGAAAATAGCTTTGAATTTGATGTCAGAACGTGCATAACAATAGAAAGACAATTCACTATGATCTCACTGTGAGATTTCTGGACTTTGTTGATGGATGAAGAAAAGTAGAGAAGTACTTAGCGAGAATTTTAGGTAGTTATGCTTCTATAAAAGTCCTTTAGTCAAAAATCTTTGATTGAGTTAAGATCTAGTGGGTGCTAAAAGGGATAATTTTAAAGATGGAGTTCTTTAATTTAACTTTACTTTTACTTTTAATTTTTTTTCACTGTGCGTTGTATACCTATATCTGAAATAGTATTAATGATTTCAGAAGGCTGGAATTTCAAAGAATTCAAGCACTGTGAGTTCTCTTCAGCTAACTCTGTAGCAAACCAAAATAAAAGTTTTCAAAAGATTAATTGGCAAATTGGTTCATTATCCAGTACTAAGAAATTAATCTTACACTTCCTTTACTGGTACTTAGTTAAATTGAGCAGGAGCTTGAACAGGGAAGACATTTATTAGAAAAATAAAATTTATGTAGAAGGAAAATGGGTGGTGTGTGGAAGCAGATATCAGGGAGGGACCGTTGGACTGACTTTGAATAGAGGATGAAGATTTGAGTCCTGATAAATACATACCTCAGCTGAAAGTGGAAAAAGAAGAAAGGGAGAGAATAGGATCAAAATCTTCAGAATAAGGGTAGGAGGAGGAGGACATGAGAAATGTTAATTCTGTGTAGTATAGAAGGATTATTACCAAATATAGTAATTATTATTTTTTTTTACTCAAATGTTACAAAATATTTTTTAAAATGAAATTTGCTTCGCATTCCTTTAAAACTAGGCATTTATCTTTTTTTTTTCCAAGATTGTCATGATGTACAGTAGTGTATTTTGTATGGTTATCTCTAGCGTTTCTCACTTTTCTTTTGAAAAGAAAGAAAGTCCAGAAATGAGTGTTAATCTGAAGACATACACTCTGTTCCATGCTGTGTTACAGACTGTATGTGTGATCTGTTCTGGAGCAAATTATTTGGGCTCAGATAATCAAAGATATTTAGGGACCTAATTCCTCTCAGCTGCTCTTTGGTTGCAGTTTTTAAGTATATGAAAACGTGCCGTTTTTTTTCCTCTTTGTTAATACCCTTTATATGATTTCATATTCTGGTTCATTCTCTGATAGTTATATCAGTCAATTTAGAAGGAAATCGACCGGGATTTATATGCCTTTTGTCACATCACCTCTCTTGTCGCCAACATGTGCAGGGGAGGAAAGGATGTTGAGTTTTGTTGGCAATCTCGCATTTGAAGAAAATAGTTTGTTCATACTAAATTGACCATGTTCTAGTCAACAATAAATGAAGGATACTAAGTTGATGATTAAAGTCCTTTATAGTGGATCAGTCTCCGAGAAAAGTTTTGGAACTCAGATGTTGATGTCTTCATCTTTACTTTCAATTCACAATGACCCTTAACATTACCAATCAACGCAAGAAAAGAAGTTTTGAACTTCATTGTGAAAAGTTGATTTATCATTGTTTTTAGCACTACAGCCTAGATTTGGTGTGATGTATTAAACCTGTATTGCATTTTTAGTATAATTCACCTTTTTCCATTGTGGAGATAATGTTCCACTGTTCAATAGCTGGTATTGTATCACCATGGAAAGGTAAATCCTAAAGGTAGTGCAAGAAGATTATTTGGTATGTTTTAACCCTATTCTGTTCATATCCCTCCCTCATTTTGGGGATCTTTCTCAGAAGAGCCAATTTAAAAAGACTTGCTTTCTGGTGTGGAAGAAGCGTTTAGGAAGTTCAGAGGAATTAACTTGATTCAAGTTGTTTTCTGATTGCAAAGAAGGATGGTGGACTGCAGCTCATCTTGACATAATATAGTTCTTTTACAAGGAGTTTGATTTCTTTATGTTGACTTTAGTCAAGTCTGTCTCTTTTCTTAAATTGGTTCAGAGGAAAAAGATGCATGCTACAATATGCTCGTCAGAACTTTACAGCTCTGAGATGTATACTTCCTGGTTGGAAAAGATGACAAGTAGTGCAAGACCCACCTTCTGGTCTTTCTACTTCCCTGTGTGCATTTACAAAGCGTCTATGACTTGCAGTATATATTTGAGGGTTTATGTACCCTGGTTTGGATTGAATGGGTCATAGAAGTTGTGTGGTAGACACACCTGCCAAATTCAAACAATACTTATGTTAAATCGGTTCTCGTAATGAAATCTACTTATCTCCCAGTGGCAGTTATAGAATATTAGTCTAAAAAAACACCAAGGTTTTTTAGAAAAATTAAAGATTATAGCATCCAATACTTCAGGTTGATTTAGGTTTATTTCATAGAATGGTTCGAGTTGAAAGGGACTTTTAAAAGTCATCTAGTCCAACCTGCCTGCAATGAGCAGGGACATCTTCAACTAGATCAGGTTGCTCAAAGCCCAATCAGCCTGACCTTGAATACCCCCAGAGATGGGGCATCTACCACCTCTCTGAGCAACTTGTTCCAGTGTTTCACCACCCTCAGCGTAAAAGAAGAAAAAAAAATTCTTTCTTGTATTTAGTCTAAATCTACCCTCTTTTAGTTTAAAACGACTACCCCTTGTCGTATCTCTACAGGCCCTGCGAAAAAGTCTGTCCTCATCTTTCTTATAAACCCTCTTTAAGTATTGAAAGAAAGAAGAAATGTGTCAGTTGAAATAATTAGAAATACGAGAGTCCTACCGATATTTCTGACTGTTGTTCTCTAACCTGTATCAGAGAAATTATAAATCTCAAATACTAAAGGAAATCGTTGTTATAGATCTCTGAAGTGTCACATAGATCTTTATCCAAACTCATTCTTAAGAATTATAGACTAAATAATGCAATGCTGCTGTTCATATATTTAGTCCATAACTCTGCTCTCAATGAATTCATGGTAGTGATCAATTGTCCTAGAAACTTGATCATAGAACCAGTCTTAAAGCTATTATTTTACCATGCTTTTGGCCTTCCCCTGTACAAATGAGAGAAATTCCAGGTTCACTTCTGTATCCACCTGGTAGTCAAGAACAGTGGCCTCCAAACTTTTTGATTGCGCGCCCCCATCAGTACAGAAGTTTTTGAACATGCATCCCCCACTATGTGTGTATTTATTTATAAATTATATACATGTAGTACTCTGCTAATGTTATGTACATTATAAAACATACTATATTGGGTCTGGCTGAGATGGAGTTTTTTTTCCACATAGCAACCCTCACGGTTCTGTGCTTTGTATTGGTAGCTAGAAAGGTGTTGATAGCACACCAGTGTTTTGGGTGCTGCTGAGCAGTGCTGTCCCTCCAACATTCCACACCTCACCAGTGGGCTGGGGGTGTGTGAGATCTTGGGAGCATGGACATAGCCAGGGCAGCTGCCCCAAACTGACCAAAGGGATAGTCCATAACATGTGATGTTATGCTCAGCAATAAAAGCTAAGAGAAAGAAGAAGGGAGGGCATTCATTATTTATTATGTTTGTCTTCTAAAGCAACTGCTATGCATACTGAAGCCCTGCTTCCCAGGCAATGGTTGGATGTTGGCCTGTTGATGGGAAGTAGAGCATAAATCTTTTGATTTCCTTTGCTTTGTACCTGGCCTTTGTTTTGCTTTATTAAACTGCCTTTATCTTGGCCCAGACAGGGTCAACCCACCACAGTCCTTTTTTTGATGCCCAACATGGGACATGAGAAAACAGCAGTTTTGAATTAAGGGTGCTATAGATATAGTAGTTATTAAACAGCAAGCTGCTGTGCAGGTCATGGAGTTTGCTGGTTGCATTGTTTATCTCTTTATTTTGCAGAGCTTGGGAACGTGTTCATGCAAACAATGGCTACGCACTTTACCCTGGCATTGATGGCCTTGCTCTGCTAGGGGGAGCTGTCTTGTGGAGAGGATGAGGGAATAAACCTCCCTCTCCCTACTCAGGACTGATGTGGATGGTTTTATTATGCAGACTCCAGAGTTCCTTGTTCACCTTTACATGAACTGTTTAATACTGCTAATTAATACTGTTGTCATATTATGGGGTTTGTGGAAACTGGTCTCATCCTGGTGTAAGAGAAGACAACTTTTGGGTGATGCAATATTGAAATGTGCTCCAAGACAGCCAGTCCCTGGGTGGCAGGGTGTGTGGAAGGATTTGGACAGATTCCTAGGGCTGTTATCACCTCCCATATCCTGGACTTAATACCTAAACAGGCAAGTAATCCTGGCAAACTGATGCACCAACTGTCTTGCCCTACCCCAGTGAAAACCAGCAGCTTCTAGCACTTTACTGGGGCTTGGCCTGTGCCTGTCGAGCCACAGTTCAGTACTCTGAGAGGACTGTGGTTGAGACAGGGACCCAAACTGCATTTGAGGACACCATAGGTTGAGATATGGACCCAAACAACAACTACTGCAGTGTCACAGTAGTGAAAAAGAAATGGTAGACAAGGAGGACAATGAGTCCATATCATCGATTATTAAGGGAGGAGGAAAGATCTGATTGAGAAGATGGTCCTTTGACAAAGAAATTGGAGGAAGGAGCAAGAGAATTTGGACAGGAAGTAGAAACTATCCGGTCCTTGACCTCATCAGAACTTTGAGACAAGCAGAAAGATTACAGCTGCCAGCCAAGTGAGTGGATTACTTCTAGGATAACAGGGCTGACAGTAACTGGAAGGTAAGGAAGCCCAACAGCTGGGATCCCTTGCTAGGAACCAGGGAATTGAGAGAGGAATTGGAAAAGAGACAGCAGTTTGTGGTCTCTGGAGGTGGGTCCTCTTAAGTGTGAGTGCAAGAAACCTATTTAAGGAAGATCTTGTGAACTATCCAGGAAAGTAGACTTCCGCAGATGAAGACATCCAGTACCCGAGAGAATTATCAGTGCTGGAAGTCATCTATAGTGATCTAGATGATTGAGTTCTCCAAAGATCCAGAGGAAGTCCTGTGCATACAGGCCCTGTGGAGGAAGGTGATTCAAAATGCCCCAGCATTATATTCTAGTAACTCACAGTGATGTATTGCCCGAATATGGATACACCAACTGTGGAGAGAGTTAGAGAGCTCTGAAACTCTGAAGAAAAATCTCTGTCCCTCCTCATCCCTGTGGGCCAATGCCTTGGTTGTCAGGAGCAGCCCAAGAAATCAGTCCTCTCATGCCTCACTCAGAGGGAAAGGGAGCCCCAGGCACATGCTGTGTGGTGCACTCTGGTTCTTCCTGCATGACTGGAGGAGGACATGAGGAAGTGGGATGGTGAGCCCACCTTTAAGCTGGAAGCCCATGTGCGTGAACTGAGAGGGAAGACAGCTGTTAAGAAGGAGCCACTCAAGAAGGCTGCCAACATAGTTGCTGTAGAGACACAAGAAGGCAATCAGCAATCTCTCAGACATAGAAGAAGGACTGAGATCACCTTCCTTGAGGGGACCTCTGGTCTGGCACTGCAAGGGACAAGAACAGGAACCAACCAGAAGCAGGAAAGGAGGATCCCTGCTTCTGTCCAGGAGGAGGAAAGGCATGATCAAGTAGACTGTGTGGATTTGATGGCCTGGCACATCAGAGCCATAGAATCATAGAATGACTAGGTTGGAAGGGACCGACTGGGTCATCAAGTCCAACCATTCCTAACACTCCCTAAACCATGCCCTTCAGCACCTCATCCACCAGTCCCTTAAACACCTCCAGGGAAGGTGACTCAACCACCTCCCTGGACAGCCTGTTCCAGTGCCCAATGACCCTTTCCGTGAAAAATTTTTTCCTGATGTCAAGCCTGAACCTCCTCTGGGGGAGCTTGAGGCCATTCCCCCTTGTCCTGTCCCCTGTCACTTGGGAGAAAAGGCCACCTCCCTCCTCTCCACAACCTCCTTTCAGGTAGTTGTAGAGAGCAATAAGGTCTCCCCTCAGCCTCCTCTTCTCCAGGCTAAACAACCCCAGCTCTCTCAGCCACTCCTCGTAAGACTTGTTCTCCAGCCCCCTCACCAGCTTCATTGCTCTTCTCTGGACACGCTCCAGAGCCTCGACATCCTTCTTGTGCTGAGGGGCCCAGAAGAGAACACAGTACTCAAGGTGCGGTCTCACCAGTACTGAGTACAGAGGGAGAATAACCTCCCTGGACCTGCTGGCCACGCCGTTTCTGATACAAGCCAAGATGCCATTGGCCTTCTTGGCCACCTGGGCACACTGCTGGCTCATGTTCAGTCGGCTGTCAACCAACACCCCCAGGTCCTTCTCCTCTAGGCAGCTTTCTAGCCAGATTTCTCCTAGTCTGTAGCACTGCATAGGGTTGTTGTGGCCCAAGTGCAGGACCCAGCATTTGGCCTTGTTAAACCTCATGCCATTGGTCTCAGCCCAGCGGTCCAGCCTGTTCAGGTCCCTTTGCAGAGCCTCCCTACCCTCCACCATATCCACGCTTCCACCCAGCTTAGTGTCATCTGCAAACTTGCTAAGGGTGCACTCAATGCCTTCATCCAGGTCATTGATAAAGACATTGAACAGAGCTGGACCCAATACCGAGCCCTGGGGAACCCCACTTGTAACTGGCCTCCAGCTGGAGTTAACTCCATTTACCACCATTCTTTGGGCCCGGCCATCCAACCAGTTTCCAGCCAGGAGAGTGTGCGCCTGTTCAGGCCAGAGGCAGCCAGTTTCCTAAGCAGAATGCTGTGAGAAACTGTGTCAAAGGCTTTACTGAAGTCCAAGAAGACTACATCCACAGCCTTTCCCTCATCCAGTAGTCGAGTCACTTTGTCATAGAAGGTGATCAGGTTATTTTGGCAAGACCTGCTTTTCATGAACCCGTGTTGACTGGGCCTGATCACCTGGTTCTCTTGCATGTGCTTCATGATAGCACTCAAGATCACCTGTTCCATGACTTTCCCTGGCACTGAGGTCAGACTGACAGGCCTGGAGTTCCCTGGATCCTCCCTGCAACCCTTCTTGTAGATATGCACAACATTAGGCAGCCTCCAGTCCAGTGGAACTTCCCTAGTCAGCCAGGACTCTTGGGCGGATCCCATCCATAGACTTGTGGGTGTCTAGCTGGCCAAGCAAGTCTGTAACCACCTCCTCTTAGATCATAGGAGCCTCATTCTGCTCCTCTAACTCCTGGGTTTGTACACAGGGGGAACAACTTCCCTTACTATTAAAGACTGAGGCAAAGAAGGCATTAAGTGCCTCATCCTTGTCCTCATCCCTTGCCACTGTTGTTCCTTCTCCATCCAATAGGGACTGAATATTCTCCCTAGTCCTCCTTTTCTTGTTAATGTATTTGTAGAAAGATTTTTTATTATCTTTCACAGACTTAGCCAATTTGATTTCTAGTTGGGCCTTAGCCCTCCTGATTTTTTCCCTGCACGATCTCACTTCTTTCCTGTAGTCCACCCAAGACACCTGTCCCTTCTTCCAAAGCTCATAGACTTTCTTCTTCTTTTTGATGTCTCTCAAGATCTCCCTACTCAGCCAAGCTGTTTTTGTCCCCCGCTGGCTCCTTTTTCCAGAACGTGGGGATGGCTTGCTCCTGGTATGTTAGGATTTCATTTTTTGAAGAGCACCCAGCCCTCGTGGGCTCTGTTGCCCTTAAGGAATGTCTCCCATGGGCCTTTGCCAGCCAGCCGTCTGAACAGTCCAAAGTCTGCCCTCTGGAAGTTTAATGTGACTGTTTTGCTAATCCCCTTCTTCATCTCGCCTAGAACTGAAAACCCTATCATCTCATGATCGCTTTGTCCCAGGTGTCATCCAACCGTCACATCCTCCACAAGGCCTTCTCTGTTCACAAACAGCAGGTCCAGGAGGGCACCCTCCCTTGTCGGCTCACTCACCAGTTGTGTGAAGGAAATTGTCTTCCATGCACTCCAGGAACCTCCTAGACTGCTTCCTTTCTGCTGTATTGTACTTCCAGCAGATATCCGGAGGATTGAAGTCTCCCACAAGGATAAGAGGTAGAGATCGAGAGACTATCCCCAGCTGTTTATAGAAGAGCTCATCAGCTGCTTCTTCTTGGCTGGGTGGTCTGTAGGAGACTCCCATCACAATATCTGCCTTCTTGTGGGCTCCTCTGATTTTAACCCATAGGCACTCAGTCCCTTCCTCACCGTAATTGAGCTCAAGGGTATCAAACCACTCTCTAACCTAGAGGGCTACTCCGTCTCCTCTCCTACCCTTCCTGTCCCGCCTGAAGAGTTTATACCCCTCCATGGCTGCACTCCAGTTATACGAGTCATCCCACCATGTTTCCGTGATGGCAACGGCATCGTAGTCTCCTTGTCCTACAACAGCTTCCAACTCCTCCTTCTTATTGCCCATGCTATGTGCATTGGTGTAAATGCACTTCAGCTGGGATGGCAAACCTTCAGCCCTCATAAGTTCATTCCCAATTGACTGATCCTTGGAATGACTAACTCCACAGTGCCAGTTTCCTCCTTACTGTCCCCAGGTGTAATTACCCCCACATCCTCTGAGGTGATGTACTGGCGGTCCTCTCCAGCACACCATCTCTCAGTCACTGGAGTCCCACTTCCAGGCTCACTCCCAACTAGCCTGGTCTTATCCCCCTCCCCCTTCAGATCTAGTTTAAAGCTCTGTTTAAGAGCCTAGCTAGATTTTTAGTAAGGACTTTAGTCCCCCTAGGAGACAAGCGTGTCCCATCCCTAGTAAGAAAGCCTGGGGGTGGGTGGGTCACCCCATGATCAAAGAACCCAAAGCCTTTCTCCTCGCACCAGACATTAATCAACTGTTTCTCTTTGACCTCCTGCTCCTCATTCCTTAGCATTGGAATGGAACTAAACATTACTTGTGCCCCAGAGCCCTCCAACGTTCTCCCTAGAGTCCTGAAGTCTCTCTTGATGGCTTTCAGTTTTCTGTGCTGTAAGTCATCATTGCCTATTTGAAATACTACCAGAGGGTTATAATCTGTCTCTTTCACCAAGGAAGGAAGTTTTCTAGTTACATCCTTCACTGATGCCCCTGGTAAGCAGCAGACCTCCCTGTGGTCTGCAGATGGGTCTCTCTGTTCCTTTTAGAAGGGAATGGGACGTGGATCTGAATGGAAGAAGTGCAGTGTTGCCTGTACTTGCTAAATCATGATGTTCATTTTTTCAGGCCCATCTGCCAATTATACAGTGGTTGTTTTCTTGAAATTTGGTGGTGTTTAACCCTGGAAGGCAGCTAAGCGCCACATAGCCACTCGCTCACTCCTCATCCAGTGGAATGGAGGAAGAGAATAGAAAGGGTAAAAGTTGAGAAAACCTGTGGTTTGAATTAAGGACAGTTTAATAGGTAAAGCAAACAAGGATTTAATTCACTCTACTGCAGATCCTTAGCAATCTGCAGGAAAGCAGGGGTCCATCATGCCATCACTCTGACCATCCTCCCTTCTCCCTCCTTTTCCCCAGCTTTTTATTGTTTAGCGTGATGTCATATGGTATGGAAAACCCCTTTGGTCAGTTGGGGTTAGTTGTCCTTGCTGTGTTCTCTCCCAAATTCTTGAGCACCCCCAACTGATGTCAATTAGTTGTTCTTGCATATTGATAGTAAAGTGTTACGGTTTTATAGTTTCAACAAATGGGTTCAAAACCTACCGAAACTCTTCATTTGGAAGATTTTTTAAACAGGTTAGAAAATTCTGTCTCCAGACTTTTTATGTGCTTAAATATGAGAGGCTTTATAGGTGCCACACTTGCACTGTTTTCATTAACGAAATCGCATAACTATGAAAACATTTCCAAACATCTGTTTTCAAGATGCTTTCTGCATAGCACAGGTTTCTTTTGAAGAAAGGTTACTTTCTTGCTTCTTGTTAAAACATCACCTTTACTTTGAAAGGACAGATTCTGTGCGTTTGTTTTTGAAAATATCTGCATAAGCAGCAAATGCACTTATTGTTAATTATCTATATGCACTTCTATATATATATTATTCAAAATAGTACTGGTACACAGCTCACCAAACCAGCTCCCAGGAGTGGGGCTTTGAAACTGCTCCCAAGAGTGGGGACTTGAAATTGACAATAGACAAAGTCTCACTTTGAAGGTGATATACTTGATGGAGTCTGGAGTTGGCCAGGTGTCCCCCGCAAGAGTCCAATAGCTTGTCTAGGAGATCTTATAGAAAAGTTCATGTAGGAGGAGTTCTTGGAGAGAGAGGCTCCGCTTTGGGTAGAAAACGAGTCATTTTTATATCCCTGTATGGAGTTTGCATGGCAAGATTTTGATAGCGGGGGTGTGTGTGTGTGTGGGGGGCTACAGGGGTGGCTTCCATGAGAAGCTGATAGAAGATTCCCCCATGTCTGATAGAGCCAGTTTCAGACAGCTCCAAGATGGACCTGCCACTGCCCAAAGCTGAGCCAGTCAGCAATGTTAGTAGAGCCTCTGTGATAACATATTTAAGAAAGGGTAAAAGCTGCTGCGCAACAGCAACTGGAAGAGGGGAGTGAGAATATGTGAGAGAAACAACCCTGCAGACACCAAGGTCAGTGAAGAAGGAGGGGGAGGAGGTGCTCCAGGCACCAGAACAGGGATTCCCCTGCAGCCCATGGTAAAGACCATGGTGACACAGGTTGTCTTCCTGCAGCCCATGGAGGACCCCACATCAGGGCAGGTGGATGTGCCTTTAAGGAGGTTGTGATCCTATGCTGGAGCAGGCTCCTGGTAGGAACCTGCATCCTGTGGAAAGGACCTACGCTGGAGCAGTTCTTGAAGAACTGCAGCCCGTGGGAAGGACCCACATTGGAGAGATTCATGAAGGGACTGCCTTCTGTGGGAGGGAGGGACCCCACACTGGAGCAGGGGAAGAGTGTGAGGAGGAAGGAGTGGCAGAGATACAATTGTATGAACTGACTGCAACCTCCATTCCCTGTGCTGCTTAGGGGGAGTAGGTAGATAAAAGTTGGGAGTCAGTAATTGCTGAGTGATCTCCCTATCCTTATCTCAACCCACAAGCATTTATTTATATTTTTTTTTTCCTCCCTGTCTAGTTAATGAGGGGCAATGATAGAGCTACTTGGTGGGCACCTGTCAGCCAGCCAAGGTTAACCTACCACAATTGTTCAGCTATAAAGGGGCGTAGGGCACCACCACTTGGAGCAGCCAATAGGTGTTCCTAATTTCTATTTTTCACCTGGGATGGTCAATAAATAATGATGATTTCCTAATCTCTCATACCATTTTTTTTTCAGGCTGTTTTCCTGTTCTTGCAGTTAGAACAGCCAGTGGCAGTTACTAGTTCCTTCTTTTTCAGGATGTTTTTCCTCTTTTGCAGACTATTTTTACCTTTCCAGAAAATAAGTTGTTGTTACAGTTTCTTGGTTTTGTGCTTATTAATGGTATCCCAGGATGTCTCCAGTTTCTAGGTACCCAGCTGCACTTCAAAGATGCCAGTTGTGCTTCTAAAGGATGCTTCTGGTTCACAGGCCTAATTCCCAGACTAGCATTTCCCAGGCTGGCAGGTATTTTCTCTGTTGATATTTCAGCAGACATCTTCTGTTCAGTGTTTTTCCCTTTATAACCAAGTGTAGTGTACGTTACACATGACCGACTGCCTGACATATGGACTGAGTGAGGGTACAAGTGTCAATTCATATATTAAGTATTAGTAAATCTTAATCTTTCTTATTTGTTTTAAATATAAATATAAATTCTAGTATTTTCTTCTCCCACTTCAATGGATCATTTTGTGCACCACCACCCCCCGGGGATGTGTGCACTCCCCTTTGGAAACCATTGGTCTAGAACACAGGACATTGAACAGATTTGGATTTGGACCAACAGCATGGAGGTGAATGATTATATTTATTACCTACTCTCCGAGTTCTCTTAGTCTGTTTGACACTTGCCATCATGGCACCCTTCACTCTCTGGGCACTCTGTATCTCAGCTCACTTGCTCCATCTCTCAGTGTGTGCTTGCAATGTGCTCAACATTCTCACTGGACTTGCCTGCCCAGCTCTGTGTCAATGCTCTCACACCTGCTCTTCTCCCTTTCTCCTCTCATCACCCCCTCTCTCTTAGCAGCCCCCCCCAGTCCCAGACTGGTGGATTCTCACTCACAATTCCCTCACAGTTCTATCTCAGCCCATGTTCTTCTCTTAGTCCTCTCTCCTCTGTCAACTTTCTAGTCCCTCTTACCTCTGTCTCAACATTCTCTCAGTCCTTGACCCTCTCCCAGCTCTGTTGTCTCTCTGTTTCAACTCTCTCAGCCCCCCCTCCTCTTTCAGTGATCTCTCTTAGTCCTCACCCCTCTCCCATCTCTCACCTTGCTCTCTTTTGGCCCTGGCTCCTCTTTCATCTCTTTCTTGGCCATCACTCCTCTTGGCCCTCACTCAGCTATTGGCTCTGTCTCCCTCCCATTTGGGATTTCTTGGCTTACTCTCTGCTTGCTCTCAGATCTCTCTTGCCTTTCTCATGCATGTTCTCACACCTCATATCTCTCTGAGCCCTTGTCCCTCTCAGTTCTCTCCTAGCCCTCACTCCTCTCTTTACCCTTACTCCTTTCTATGTTCTTGCTCCTTTGTATACACAGGGAGAAGACATGAAAGGCCAAAGCTCAATTAGAATTGAAACTGGCCAGTGTTGTGCCAGACAAGATGATCTTTTTAAAGTATGTTAAATAACAAAAGGAGGTGTAAAGAAAACATTGGACCAATACTTATTGAAGATGGTCTCCTGACTGATAGAGATGAAGAAAAAGTGGAGGCATTGAATGCTTTGGAGCATTGGACAATCTTTAATGGAGTGAAATTTGACAAGAACAAATGCTGTATTCTGCACCTAGGACAGAGTAACACTGAGCACAAATATAAATTGGGAGAGGAGTGGCTGGAGAGCAGTCCTGCAGAAAGGGATCTGGAGATGCTGGATGACAGCAGGCTCAGTATGAGCCAGCAGTGTGCCCTAGCAGCCAAGAGGGCAAACCACTTCCTGGGGTGCACTAAACACAGCATAACCAGGTGGTCAGAGAGGTGATTATTCCTCTGTATTCAGTGTTGGTGCAGCCTCACTTTGAGTACTGCGTGCAGCTCTGGGGCCCAAAATTTAAGAAAGATGTGAAGGTTCTTGAATGCATCCAGAGGAGGGCAGCAAAGCTGGTGAAAGAGTTGGAAGGCATGTCCTATAAGGAGTGGCTGAGGACTCTTGAGTTTGTCTGGTTTGGAGAGAAGGAGGTTGGGAGGTGACCTCATTGCTCTCTGCAGCTTCCTGAGGAGATGAAGTGAAGAGGGAAGTGCTGAGCTCTTCTTCCTTATCTCCTGTGACAGGATGTGTGAAAATGGCTCAAAGCTGTGCCAGGGGAGTTTTAGACTGGACATGAGGAAGCATTTCATTATAGAGAGAGTGGTCAAACACTGAGATAGGCTTCTTAGAGAGGTGGTCAATGCCTCAAACATGTCAGTGTTTCAGAGGCATTTGGACAATGCCCTTAATCATAGAATAGTTTGGATTGGAAGGAACCATGAAGGCCATCTACTCCACCCCCCCCTGCAATGAGCAGGGATATCTTCTACTAGATCAGGTTGCTCAGAGCCCCGTCCAACCTGACCTTGAATGTTTCCAGGGATGGGGTATCTACCACCTCTGGGCAACCTGTTCCAGTGTCTCACCACCCTCAGCGAATGGATTTTTTTTCCTAATATCTAGTCTAAATTTCTCCTCTTTTAGTTTAAAACCATTACCCCTTTTCCTATTGCTACAGGCCCTGCTAAAATGTTTTTCCCCATCTTTCTTATAACTCTCTTTTAAGTATCAAAAGGTCGCAATAAAGTCTTCTCAGTGTTTTCTCTTCTCCAAGCTGAACAAACCCATCTCTGTTAGCCTCTCTTCATAGAGGAGTTGTTCCAGGCCTTTGATCATTTTGGTGGCCCTCCTCTGGATCTGCTCCAAAAGGTCCGTGTCCCTCCTGTGCTTGAGAGCTCCAGAGCTAGACGCAGTATTTCAGGTGTTGTCTCGCCAGAGTAGAGGGGCAGAATCACCTCCCTTGATGTGCTGGTCATGCTTCTTGTGATGCAGCCCAGGATATGGTTTGCCTTCTGGGTTGTGAGTGCAAATTGCTGCCTGATGTCCAGTTTCTCACACACACAAGACAATTGGGTGTTCAGGCCCAGTCAGCATGGGTTTATGAAAGGCAGGTCCTGCTGGACTAACCTGATCGCCTTCTATGACGAGGTGACCCACTTGATGGATGAGGGAAAGGCTGTGGATATAGTGTACCTGGACATTAGTAAAGCCTTTGACAGTTTCTCACAATCTCCTACTTGAGAAACTGGCTGCTGCTGGCCTGGACAGGCTTGCATCAGAAACTGTCTCACCAGCAGGAGCAGGGAAGTGATTGTGCCCCTGTACACTGCACTGGTGAGGCTTCACCTCGAATCCTGTGTTCACTTTTGGGCCCCTCACTATAAAAAACATCGAGGTGCTGGAGGGTGTCCAGAGAAGAGCAACGAAGCTGGTGAAGGGGCTGGAGAACAAGTCTTACAAGGAGCGGCTGAGGGAACTAGGATTGTTTAGCCTGGAGAAGAGGAGGCTAAGGAGAGACCTTCATGCTTGTCATAGAAGGCGATCAGGTTAGTCCAGCAGGACCTGCTTTTTATAAACCCATGCTAACTGGGCCTGATCATCCGGTTGTCCTATGTGTGCTGTTAGATGGCACCCAAGATGACATGTTCCACGACCTTCCCTGGCACTGAGGTCAGACTGACAGGCCTGGAGTTTCCTGGATTCTCTCTCTGGCCTTTCTTGTAAATGGGTGCAACATCTGCCAGCCTCCAGTCCAATGGAATTTCTCCAGTCAGCCAAGACTGCTGGTGGATGATGGAAAGGGGTTTGGCAAACACCTCCACCAGCTCCCTTAATGCCCTTGAGTGAATTCTATCCGGCCCCATAGAATTATGAGTGTCTAATTTCCTTAGCAGGTTTCTAACCATTTCCTCTTGGATGAAGGGAGTTTTGTTCTGCTCTTCCTCCTTATCTACTGGCTCATGAGGTTGAGGATCCAGGGAACTTCTCACTGTACTATTAAAGACTGAGGCGTCCCCTCCTCCCTCATTCTTGAACCTATCTTGTCCCTCTCTAGTTGCGTCCCTCTCTCTCATCCATCTCATCTATATTTTTTCACCCCCCAGCCTCTCTTGTCTCCCCACTGTCTCCTCTCCCATCATCTTTTTCTCTCCTCTCTCACCCCTCCTTTCTTCCCCTCTTGCCCCCCCATTCCCTCCTATCTCTTGTTCTCTCTCCCTCTCATCTCCCCCCTCACCCCCCTGTCTTGCCCCCCTTGTCCCCCTCTCTCACCCCCATTCACTCTCTGTCTCTCATTTTCCTCCCCTCTCCCCTCTTCTCTCCCCTCTCCCATCCCCTTGCCTCTCCCTCTCCTCCCTACACTCTCTGGTCTCCTTTGACTCTCATATCTCTCTTCTACCTAGTCTCCCATGTTTCTCTTCTAATCTCTCAGCCCTCTCTTGCCCCTTCCTTCTCTCCTCATCTTTCAAGTGCCCATCTTATCTATCTCTCATCTCCCTCTCCCACCCCTTTTCCTGCTGCCTCATCATTCGTCTTCTTCTGCTTGTCTCTCATCTTTTCCTCATTCCCTTCTTGCCTCCTTCTCATCTCTCTTGCCTCACATCATCTCTCTTATCTCATGTCCTATTGTCTTGTCTCCTCTCGTCTCATCTCACTGCATTGCTTGTTTCATCTTGTCTCACCTCCCCTTTCTCCCTCTCTTCTTTCCCCATCTATCCCCCCATATCCCATCTCTCTCCCATTTCTCCCATCTCTCGTCTGTGTCTCCTCTCATCTCTTTTTATCACTCATCTTGTTTCTCCTCTCTTTTCTCACCTCTTCTCTTGTTTCGTCTCTTGTCTTATCCTCTCCTCTCATCTTGCTTTATGTCTTTCATCTCACCTCTCATCTTTCCCTGGCCTCTCATTTCTCTCTCCCATCTTTCTCACTCTTACTCTCTCCCCCCATTTCTTTCTTCTTGCCTTGTCTTGTCTCTCTTGCACCTCCCTCTGTCCCCTCCCTTCTCTCCTGCCCCTCTCTCATACTGCCTCTCTCTCTTCTTGGTTCTCTTTTCTGGTTTCATCTGGTCTCTCACCTTGTTTGTCATGTCTTATCTGACCGCTCTTGTCTTGTCTGGCCTCACATCTCTTGTCTCGTTTTGTCTCTGTTGGCTTGTCTCTCTTGTTTGATGTCTCATGTCTTGTCTCTCTCATTTTGTGTCTTCTCTCATCACTTGTCTTGTTTTTCTCCTTGTGTCTTACCTCATGTCTCACAGCTGCTACATGAGGGTATCCCATCCCTGCTCAAAGTGGCAACTGAGAGAGCTCTTTAGAATCACTGACACGGCGTTAGAGTGAGGCAAACCACTCAGAAGGAGAGTATAAACAATATTTTACTTAAAAAAAGCATGTCCCAAACACCTCGTCTCCCCCTATTGTCTCATCTCATAGAGCAATAGAATGGTTTGGGTTGAAAGGGACTTTTAAAAGCCATCTAGTCCAATCTGCCTGCAGTGGGCAGGCATCTTCAACTGGATCGAGTTGCTCAGAGCCCCATCCAACCTGACCATGAATGTTTCCAGGGATGGAGCTTCTACCACCACTTTGGGCAACCTGTTCCAGTGTTTCACCACTCTCAACGTAAAAAAAAAATATTCTTACATCTAGTCTGAATCTACCCTCTTTTAATTTAAAATTATTACCTCTTGTCGTATTGCAACTGGCCCTGCTAAAAAGTTTGTCCTCATCATTACTGTAGGCCTATTTTAAGTACTGAAAGGCTGCAAGGTGTCCCTGGAGCCTTCTCCAGGCTAAACAACCCCAGCTCTCTCAGCCTTTCTTCATAGGAGAGGTGTTCCAGCCCTCCTCTGTGGCCCTCCTCTGGACTCGTCAAAACAGGTCCATCTCCTTCTTATGTTGGGGGCCTCAGAGCTGGATGCAGTACTCTAGGTGAGATCTCACAAGAGCAGAGCAGAGGGGCAGAATCATCTCCCTTGCCCTGCTGGCCATGCTTCTGATGCAGCCCAGGATACGGTTGGCCTTCTGGACTGCAAGTGTGTGTGGCCGGCTCATGTTGAGCTTCTCATCCACCAACACCCCCAAGTCCTTCTCTTCAGGGCTGTTCTCAATCCATTCTCTACCCAGCCTGTATTTGTGCTTGGGTTTGCCCCAACCCATGTGCAGGACCTTGCACTTGACCTTGTTAAGTTTCATGAGGTTCACACAGGCCCATCTCTCAAGCCTGTCCAGGTCCCTCTGGATGACATCCCATCCCTCAGGCATGTCAAACACACCACTCAGCTTGGTGTCATCTACAAACTTTCTGAGGATGCACTTGATCCCACTATGTCATCGATGAAGATATTAAACAGTATTGGTCCCAGTAAGGACCCATGAGGGATACCACTTGTCTCTGATCTCCATCCGGACATTGAACCATTGACCACTACCCTCTGGATGCAATCGTCCAACCAATTCCTCATCCACTGAACAGTCCAGCCATCAAATCCATATCTCTCCAGTTTAGAGAGAAGGATGTTATGGGGGACTGTGTTAAAAACTTTACAGATGTCCAGGTAGATGACATCCATAGCTCTTCCATTGTCCACTGATATAGACCCTTCATCATGGAAGGCCACTAGGTTGGTGAGGCAGGATATGCTCTTGGTGTAACCATGTTTGCTTTCTCAAATCACCTCCCTGTCTTCCATGTGCCTTAAAGCTTCTAGTTGGATCTGTTCCCTGATCTTCCCAGGCATAGAGGTGAGGCTGACAGGTCAGTAGTTCCATGGGTCCTCCTTTCTACCCTTTTTAAAAATAGGTGAAATGTTTCCCTTTTTCCAGTCACCAGGGATTTCTCCTGACTGTCATGACTTGGCAACTACATCAGCCAATTCCCTCAGGACCCTGGGATGCATCTTGTCAGGTCCCGTAGACTTCTGTATATTCAGGTTCCTCAAGTGGTCTTGAACCTGATCTTCTCTTATGGTGGAATGGATTTTGGTTCCCCAGTCTCTCCCTTGAGGTCCATCCACTTGAGAGGTATAGGAAGAGAGATTGCCAGTGAAGACTGAGGCCAAAAAGTTGTTGAGTATCTCGGCCTTCCACTTGTCTGTTGTTACCACTTCATGAGTTGTTCATCCAAGGGTGGTATGCTTTCTGTGACCTTCTTTTCTACAGGTATATCAGACAGAAGTCCTTATTATTCTTTGCATCCCTTGCCATGTTCAGCTCCAGCTGTGCCTTGACTTTCCTGACCCCATCCCTACACAACCAGGTAGCGTCCCTATACTCTTCCCAGGTTCCCTGTCCCTGCTTGCACTGTCTGTGCCATTCCCTCTTGTCCTTTAGTTTGACCAGCAGGTCTCGACTCAGCCACGCCAGTCTCTTGCCTCCCTTTCCTGATTTTCTACACCTGCACCTGGGGATGGAAAGCTCGTGAGCTCTATGGAAAACATCCTTAAAGATCTTCTGTCTCTGTTCTGCTCCCTTGTCCCTGAGGGCAGTTTCCCAGAGAGTCCTACTGACTAAGTCCTTGAAGAGCTGGACGTTTGCTTTCCTAAAATTCAGGGTCCTGAATTAACTCTTTGCCTAACCCATATCTCTCAGGACTGCAAACTCCACCAGTGTGTGATCACTGCAGCCCAGGCTGCCTTCAATCTTGATGTCACCAATTACCTCACTTGTGTTGGTGACCATCAGTTTGAGTATCACATCCCCTCTGGTAGGGCTGTCTATTACCTAGGTTAAGAAGTTATCCTCAATGTACTCCAGGAGTCTCCTGGATTTCCTACAGATTGTCTTGTCTTCTCTCTTGGCTTTGTCATGTCATGTCATCTCATGTCTCATTCCTTGCCTCATCCTTTGTCTCTTGTCTGTCTCCTGTCTCTCCCATCTTTCCTGTTACTTGCAACTCTTGTCTCTCTCTCTCTCTCATTACTCATCCCTCTTATCCTCCCCTCTACTCTTGTATTGTCTGGCCTGTTTGCCTTATTTCGTGCTCTTGCTTTGTCTCTCATAGTCTCTTGTTTCCCTCTCCTCTCCTCTCTCTCATCTCTTGTTGCTCTCTCACCCCCTGTAGCGATTAAAGGCATGGACTCCGTTTGGGGGTGACAAATAAATCTCTTATTCCCCTAGAGAGATAACTAGACAAGCTGAAAGAAAGAAAAAGAAAAAAAAAACCCTTCACATTCAAGAAGAGAAGGAGGAGGAGGGAGCACTCACACACAGACATAGGGCTGGGTTTTTTCCATTTTTTCTTCTGTTTTTTATTTCCTTTTTTTTTCCATTTTTTTCTATTTTCTATGTTCTTCTATTTTTCTATTTTCTACTTTCTATTTTTTCATTTTCTTTTCTGTTTTCTTTCTGTATTTTCTTTTTTCTCCTTTTTTTTTTCTGTTTTGATAGGTATTTTTAAATTTCACCCTCTGCAGCCTTTCACTTCAAAGGTCCCAGGTAAATCTACCTGTTTGCCGGCTCAGTGGACGTTTGAGATTGAGAGGGCACAGAGATATATTTCTAAGATTAACCCAAACAAGCAGGAGCTCAAATCCCTATAACCAAAGCCAATTTTTAAGTTTTACAAACATTTGAAGGTTTGAAGCGCTTCAAACACACACACACACACACACGCTCATTTGAAAGCTAGCTCAATATATACATAATGTCTGTAAAGAGGAAAACAACTTATAACTTGGTAAGTGGATATCAGTACTTCCTGAATAATCTGTTAAGGCTACTTGTAAATTCAAACTATTTGCCATCCACCACTCAACATATTCTTTTGTCATCAGGACATAAATGATTGTCAGGTCTTGGCCTAGTAGTTGAACACTTCTTTTTCTTCCCTTGGTGATTATCATTGCAATCATCTCAAGCCTAGTTACAATTGTTTCCTGAGGTTGGTGTGGTAAAAATATCTACTCCACAATCTGTAATGAATTTTTTGAGTTTTCCTCTATCCATTGACCTAATATCCTTAACGGTTGTTGTGCTCCATTTAAGATAAATAATCAGAGCCCTTTCCCTTCTATGATGCGGTGAGCTTGTCATTGCTGTAACATTATGTCAATTTTATCCAGAGCTTGAGTTGCTTCCTGGATAAGTCATCATGTGGATTGTAGATCAGGATTACCTTTCAACAAATCAAACATAGGTTGTAAATCATCATTGGTAATTCTCAGTAGTGTTCTTATCCAATTGATGGCCCCCAAAACCTTTTGCAAATCATTGAATGTTCGAACATCACATTTTAGGTGCACTGCCTGGGGCTCAATATGTCTGTCAAATATTTTCCATCCCAAATATTTCCACGGCACGGTTTGTTGAATTTTTTCAGGAGCTACTTTCATGCCCCATTTTTCTATGGTCTTTTTTATACTTTTTACAACTTCTTCCAATTGAGTCATATCAGATCCTGCGACTAATATATCATCCATGTAGTGATATATTAGTATATTCAAGTCTTTACATTGAACTCTGACCTCAGGCAATACACCTGCTACATACGTTTGACAAATTGTGGGGCTATTTTTCATGCCCTGTGGTAAAACCAACCAATGATATCGCTTTACTGGTTCTTGGATGTTAATTGATGGTACCGAGAAGGCAAATCATGGAGCGTCCTTTTCATCTAATGGAATAGTAAAAACCCAGTCTTTTAAATCAATTACCACTATATACCACTGATCTGAAATCATGGTAGGTGAAGGTAGCCCTGGCTGTAATGTTCCCATATCCTCAATTACTTTATTAACCTTTCGCAAGTCATGTAATAAACGCCATTTTCCAGATTTCTTTTTTTATCACAAATACAGGTGTGTTCCAAGGACTATTAGTCGGGACTATGTGTCCTTGATTTATTTGCTCCTCCACTAACTCTTGCAATGCACCCAGTTTTTCACTGCTCGACCCATACCGGGGTATCTGATTTCCATGTTAAAGGTATGGTTGGGTGCCTTCCTGCGGAGGCCCCGATAAAAAACTGCCCATTGTTCATGGTTCGGACACCTATTCCCACTGCAATTAACACATCTCTCTCCCACAAGATCAGTGGAACATGCACAACAAAGGGTTGCACTACAGCCATTTTACCATCGGGTCCCTTGATTTCTATGCGGTTTACACTTTGAAAGGATGTAGTGGTCCTGCCTATTCCAGATAAAGGTGTATTTATAGCTTTTAACGGCCAGATGTCAGGCCATTTCATATGAGATATCACCGTAACATTTGCTCCCATATCAATCATGCCATCCAAGATAATATGTTCTGGCTTCCCCCCTTTAAAACTTAATGTGCACTTCAGCATAGGATGCTGAGTTTGTAAGGACTGAACCCAATGTATTTCAGGGACTTCTGTGGACCCGAAACCTTGTGAGCCACAGTCTCTAGAGTCAGCTTGGAACATAGCTGCCTTGAACAAAACTAATTGTGCTATCCGGCTATCCTTTGGTATTAACACTGGTGGGGACGGTGTCCATATCATTGCTTGAATTGTTCCAGTAAAGTCTGCATCTATGACCCCGGGTGAAACAAAGATTCCCTTCCAAGTTACTGATGATTCTCCTAATAACAAGGCACTAAAGCCACCCCACAGTGGTCCTTTTACATTCAGTGGTATTGTGTGGACTGCGGACGATTGTAGCACTACTGTGACGTTTGTGGCCACATCCATCCCGGCGCTGCCGCTGTTTGTTGCTCTGAGGTGAGAGCCGCTGCTTGCCGCGGAGGCATTTGTGTCAGCCCACACCTCGGAACCGCACTCTGCTGCTGGTTTCCGGACAACACTCTCCCATTCTTATCCCATTCTGATCTACACCAACTGGCAAAATGTTTACCTTTTCCACACCGAGGGCAGGTTCCAGGCTCTCTATCCTAGCATTGAATGTGGCAGTCTCGTTTAAAATGTCCCTCCTTGCCACATCTATAACAGAACATCTTTCTGTCTCGGTCTGTAGTCAGTGTGGCAGACATTATCTGTGCCTGATAGGGAAATGATCCCACCTGCTGATATGCCTGAATCATATCAACAGGATCTATTGCTTATTGTAAAATTAAAGCATCTTTAGCTGCCGGATGGTCTACCTGCTTGTCGAGTGCATCCTTCAATCTGTCTATAAATGCCATATACGGTTCACCGGGCTGCTGTTTAATGCTCGCAAATGCCTATTTCGGCTTTCCGGTTTCCAGTATCTTTAGAAGTGTATGATAAGCCCAAAGCCGCGCCTGTTCTAAAATCGCATTATTTAAACGGGCTTGTAAATGCGGCTGAGCCAGAGGATCTGTTCCCATTAATTGTTGAACACCCGCCCCGAAAAGCGGATCCTCTTGAGGGCGGTCAAGATTACCTAAAGCCGCGGTTTCTACCGCTTTGCGTCCGCTACTTTCGAACAAAAGCCTTTGAGTAGGTGTTAACAACAAGCCAACTATCTGGGTAATCTCATATGGAACCAATTCCATTCCCAAGAAAACCGTTAGTAGCGTACTTTGAACGTATGGTGAACCCATGCCATAATCCATTACATTCTTTCGCAATTCTTTTATTAGAGTAAAGGACAACGCCTCCCATTCTGGTGCCCCAGCGGCATTTCTACTAACTGAACAAACTATAAGGTCGGTCAGATCGTGTTCCCCCTCGGTAAGGGCTTGGTTCTTGAACTGCTGCCAGCGTCGTTTGATCGGGTCATTTCTTATTGTGATCTGTTGCAGTCCCTTCTGTAATGTGGAGACTGCCTGAATTACAGAAAGTGAAGCCCTGGGTTCCGATTTCCCAGTTTCCGCAGTCTGTGCCTGTGCTCTTTCTTCCGCTCGAACTGCTGCCTCGCTTTTCTGAGATGTTAACCCTTCTGTCTCTGGAAGGGGGATAGGGGGGGTGTCCAAAGCCCCGGGCATGCAAAGCCCGGGAACCTCCAGGAAGGGAATGTCATTTAGAGGTGCAGGAGGCGCTGATGGTGTTAACGAAACGCCGAAATCTGTATCCCACTGCGCCTTTTGTAGTTCGTTTAAGTCTTTGTCCGATCTTAAGTGTTTTAGCGATTCGAAAATTAACTGCCAGGTAGATAATAGGCTTAGCGCCACAGGGTCATCCCTGGTAGCTGTATCCCACAATTTAACTCCTGCAGCTGTTTTGCGGAATCAAACCCTATAACCCGAAATGAGTTATGAAGCAGGTATGTTTATTACGTCCGGTGGGTTCGAGGGGATTAAGCGCTTGTTTTTAATGCTAAGGCGGTTATTAAAAGGGCAGTGGGCAAATGAAGTGCATGTAACAGAAGGATCAACACAAATAGTGGAATTATATGCAGTAGTAAGAGCCTTTGAACGGCATCACAGCCCTTTTAATTTTGTTACAGATTCACAATATGTGGCCAGAGTAGTGCAGCATATAGAAAGAGGATGGTTAAAGCAGGTAAACAACGAGTGCTTTCCAGACTTCTATATCATATGCTCACTTCACATCTAAACCTGGCTCGTGACTCTGTACCCATTTTAACAAAGTCTTAAGTCGCTGCTCATCATACTTAGCCCCCTGTTTCTTCAAAATTGATGTAAGGATATTAAATGTAGACTGCTCTTCTGCGGACATTGAAGACCCCATCCCAGTCCCGTTCTCGGTTGCTCACCTTTCTTTCAGGCGCTACACAACTTCAGTACTTACTGGCTTCAACACTCCTCGCTGGCTCACCTTTCAGGTGTGTTCCTGCTTCAGTGCTTCTCACTGGCTTTACACGTGCAACCGAGTGTCGCCGGGCCTTTTCCCAGTCCCGTTCTTGGTTGCTCGCTGTCTCTCAGATGCTGTAGTACAGACTGCTTCAACGCTCCTCGCTGGCTCTTTATACGTTCAAAAGAGCTTCGCTACCGTCACTGCTTCTCAGCGATTCTTCCCCTGACTAATATCAGGCATTTGCCCCTTAGGGGTGTGGGTCCTCTACACGTTGGGCGTCATTTGCAGCAAATAAAGGCATGGACTTCATTTGGGGGTGACAAACGAAATTGCTTTAATGTGAAAAGGCAAAAGCTTATATAGTCCCTCTGTATCCAGCTAACAGCTACCCCAGTGAATTTCCACTGAGCAATGACTAATGCTGCAGCTGTGGTCCTTATCTTCATGTTTTGGTTTTCTACTTGGAGTTACGCATTCTTTTAACGCTTCCAAGGTCTTCTAGCAAGCTTCAGGGCCTCGGCCACTGGCTGTGTTTGCTGGTGATACCATGGGCATGCTAAGGCATCGGCCGCTTGCGTTAGCATACATGCGGCAGTGAAATCTTTTATGCCCACAATCCCCCACACCTCTACCCCCAGCATACCTCTTTTATCCCCCTCTCCATCCACATCTGATCTCTCTCATCTTGCCTCAGCTCCCTTTAGTGTGCACCTCAACTGTCTTCTTTCACTCTCATCTGCCCCATCTCTGTTGTCTGCTTCCTCTGTCTCTCATCTTGATCAACTACCTCATCTGTCTCTTATCTGTCATCTATCTCCCCCTTCTCTTGTCTCTCCCTTTCTGTTTCTTGTCTTTTATTTTGTCTGTCATCTGTCTCTCTCCTCTGCCCGTCTTCTCCGTTTCTTGTCTTTTCTCTCACCTCTCATCTCTTGTCCCTCTTGCCTGCTCCTCGTGCCCCCCCCCCCCTTGCCCCCCCTCTCTTGCCTCTCATCTTTATCTGGCATCTCTAGTCTATCTGCCATCTCTTGCTTGTCTGTCTTCCTTTTCGGTTCTGCCTCATCTCTGTCTTCTCTTGCATACCAGAGTCCTGGCTGATGTGGTTGCCAAGCCACTCTCCATGATATTTGAAAAGTCATGGCAATCAAGAGAAGTGCCTGGTGACTGGAAGAAGGGTAACATTGTGCCCATTTTTAGAAAGGGTAGGAAAGACGACCCTAGGAACTACCGATCTGTCAGCCTCACCTCTGTGCCTGGGAAGATCATGGAACAGATCCTCCTAGAAGCTATGCTAAAGCATGTGTGTTATTGTAGAGACAAACACATAACCATTCCAGGAGGGTTATATGTGGTGCTTTATTTCAAGGCCCCGGGAACCAGGGGTATGCACACCCAAATCTGGTTCAAAGACAATCGCATCGGCAATTTAACCCTTAAGTGTTTCACAATCTAATGTATATTCAACAGATTACATAATTTCTTCATGCATATGTATTTGAGGATTGTCTCATCATTTGTGTGGACACCAGCATTTCCTTATCTTCACTTCACTGCCCTTGGTATGCTTCTGGCCTTCACAGATGTAGGCTGTGTTCAGATAAGGTTGTTAGTACATACTTTCTAAGCACTCCCTAATACCATGTACTTGTGAAGGTTATAAGTGGTTTGTGAGAAAACTGTTACTGTCTGCAGAGACAGACACAAAGTCTGCGCATACTTAACTATAAAGTTCAACAAAATTAAATGCTAAACACAAAATATATCAAATGCTGAATACAATATGCATAACCTATAATTTTAATCTTATTTTAATTGAGCCCTGATTCTTCAGCTAAATTAATGTTTTCCAACATTTCCCCCCTTTGAAAATACTTCATTTTTCTGCAAGTATTTTCATTTAGATAACTGTTTCCTGGTAAATCGGCGGTAGTGTTGGGTGTTGTGGGTTTTCTCGTGTGATGGCTCCAATGATTCTGTGCGTCCAATTGTTTTTACGAACAATTTCCTTTCGGAGACACAGGTATACCAGACAAATTGCAAGAAAGATAAGCAAGAAGGTGAATAGTGTTTCAACCAGGGATTGAATCCAGCCAGTAAGATGGATTCCTAATCCATTAAACAGTTCCCCAATCCATTTGTGACCAATTATCTCCTTTTCTCTTTCAGCCTCCTGTTGGGAGTTAAGGTTCAGAGGCCCTTGTTTTTTGTCGAGAAAGGAAGACGTGCACAACTCAATATGAGTTATAAGCAGGCTCCATTTATTGCCTTCAGATAGCTCAGTTATATACAGCGCGAGTTAATTATGCCTACTAGTCCTACTCTGATTGGCGAAGCCTAAGGGTTAGGTTTTTACATGTGTCCTTCTACTTGCGGTTTAGCGCCATCTAGTGTTCCTCATTCTTCAGCGGTTACTTCTTTAAAGTTGTTTACCGAAACTGTCCAAGGTCAGCTCGTCCTTGTCTTCTTGCCATATCGGCATGATTGTACACATTCTCAGTACTTTTCCACTGCCAACGTGGCCTACACTTTGCTGTTAGATAGCAGCTCTAACGATCCATGGCCCTGCTTCCTAGGCCATTCCTCAACAATTTCCCTTTTTTTTGTACCAAGAATGTTTGATCTGCTGCTTTAACAAGTAGCCGCTTGCAAATATCCATAATACATGTCAAAACAATAGCACTAACTATCACTATAATAAGCAACATAATTAAAGATTTTAACAGTCCCGAAAGCCACTCGGAGAGATTAAACCAGATAAAAAACTTGTCCAAACCAAAAAACCCCATGTCTTCTTGTATTTTTTGAGTGCGTCCAATTAAGGCTTTTATTTGTTTATGTATGGATTCTGAATGATCTGCCAGATCCATACAATGCATGCCTTCAAAATCTTCACACCCATGGCCGTGCTAATACTGAAGATCTATTGCAGCTCTATTTTGTAATGTAACATGCCTAACACTATTAACATCAGCTAACAAGCCACTCAAAGCCATTGAAGTAGCATTGGTCTGCTTACTCAACCAACATCCCAAATTTGTCAGCTTTGTCAAGGCTGCTGCAGTTGCTACCCCAGGAGCCAATGCTGAGGCAGCTACAATTTCTCCAGGTTCCCAGAAAGGTGACTGTACTCTTACAGTCAGCCCCAAATTGATGGATAGATCGTTTATTTTGTTTACTTCATTTCTTGTTATAAATCATAGTGAGATGGGGAGTTAGTAACGTAAGCTATCCAAGGCTACCTAGCCTGCAATTAAATTTTGACAATATTCCTCCGCACACTTTATCTCCATTAATCAGACAAAAAATTTCTACAGGCAAAGCAACTGGAAAAGAAAAAGAGCGTGATACTTTAGGAGAGAGATGACTATACAAGGCTGTAGTGTTTCTATACACAGGTAAAGTAGCATTTACATTCTGACCTTTTTGAGTGATGTTATAGGTACAATTATACATTATACAAGCATCCATTATTACTGACCTATTTCGCTGGAACCTATCTTGGACCGCTGTCTGTAATGACACAAACATAACCTCTTCCTGTCATTTTTAGCTCAACAGGTCCTTCCCATTCGCCTGAGTCCCAGTCTTTGTATAGTACTTTGATACCTTGCTGGTCCTGGTTATTCAGTCCTGACTCTAGTGATCGGTGATGGATTACAATAGTTCTATTTCCAGTTAAACATAAAAAGTTCAACATATAAGTTGCCTTTGCAATTCTTTCACTAGGAGGTAACATTTCTCCCCCCTTTTGTTTTTGCAAAAGTGACTTTAAGGTTGCATGAGAGTGTTCTACAATTGCCTGACCTATTGGTGAATGGGGAATGCCAATAAGGTGTTGCACTCCCATCTGTAAAAACTGTCAGCCCATTTACCAGTGTGGTATTACACTTAGATTTTTCCTCTACACATTCTTGTTGCAAAAAGGTTATCAACCGATGGCCTGGATGATGAATTTTAATTTGTCCACTAAAGTACGCCAAGGCCACTTGTAATTCTAAACTGTTCTGCATACTCCATTGTAAATATCGTTCTGTCATCAGAATGACTATTGTTTCAGGCTCTTTCCCATTCAATTCCTCTATCCAATCTTGACCTTTCATGATTAACTGTGCAAACATTTCTACTCTTGTTACAATCATCTTTGATGGCTGATTAGATAAGAACTGCCATTATATAATTTTTTAATTTTTTTTTTTTCCAGTTTGGGGAGCTTTACTTTTAAAAGGTACTAATTGTGCTATTAGACCAAATGCCTGACACAGAATAACAAAAACATACATATTGGATGACCATCAAGTCGTCTATAGGCTTTTCTCTGAGTAATGGCTATTTCAATTTTGCCCAAACTTTGTTGTGCATCACTCCTAAGAGTACGAGGTGCTGTTAGAGCCATGTCCTCCCTTAAGAAGATCAAGTAGTGGACTTAGTTCTGCATTAGTTATACCCAAGTAAGGTTTAACTTGATTGATTGTTCCTAGGAGCTTTTGTAAATTGTTTTAACTACTATTTGCAATTTGGCTTGCTGGGGTTCAATTGTGGCATTCAAAATTTTCCACTCAAGATATTTCCAGGTTTGAATTTTTTCAGGTGCGACTTGAAGGCCTATTTTCTCTAATACAATCTTTGAAATGGTATTAATTGAGTAACACAACTGCTGTGGGTGATATACACAGGTGGGAAAGGAATATAAACCATAGCTTGTATTTGTCCAGTAAAATCAGAATTAATAACACCAGGTTACACAAAAAGACTTTGCAAAGTGACACTCGAATGACCTACTAACCAAAACACTTAAACCGTTACCAATAGGACCAAAAGCTTGGAGCGAAACCATGTGAGCGTTTCAATCCCTTATTATTGAGGAGGCTGTGGAGAAGATCCAAGCAGGAGCATTTACTGTTGTCACACGTCTCCGCTGCATGCTTGGTTGCTGGTTTCTTTGGTTCTTTAATATTAACGGTTTCCCCCCGGCTTCTTTTGTCTGTTTTTACCTGTATGGGAATTCTCAAGGCTGCAAATGCATTAACTTTTCTATTCCTTTGCAGTTTTTTACTCTCAGAGGATACTCCTTTTGGACTCTTAAATCATGTCTTCATTAGTGTCTGGCTAAAATCCCCTTTATGGTTGTCTGCACTAGGACCCAGCAGTTGCTCATCTGATAAGGGACACTGGAATGCAGAGTGTTCTTCATAAATTGTTACTCCCCTAGAAAGAGATATGGACTCCCAAGCTGAAACAAAAAAAAAAAACCCTTCACTTTCAAACAAAATCAGGAGTGGGGCGGGGTGGGGGTGGGGGGGAGATGGGGGTGGGGCGGAACTCACACACAGCCACAGGGCTTTTTTTTTTTTTCTTTTTCTATTTTCTACGTTCTTTTTTCTATTTTTCTATTTTTCTTTTTCCTTTTTCTTTTCTGTTTTTCTTTCTGTATTTCCTATTTTCTTTCTTTTTTTTCTCTCTCTGTCTATATTTTTTTTTTCTCTCTCTCTCTCCCCCTTCTTTCTTTCTAGGCATTTTTAAATTTTGTCCTCTGTAGCCTTTCACTTCAAAGGTCCCAGGTAAATCTACCTGTTTGCCGGCTTAGTGGACGTTTGAGATTGAAAGGTCTCAGAGTTGCATTTTTAAGATTAATCAAAACAGAGGCTCAGTATAACCAAAACCCAATTTGCAAGTCTTACAAACGTTTAAAGCGCTTTAAACACACACACACACACACACACACACGCATACACACACACACAGAACCACTCTTTTGAGAGCTGGCTTAATATACTTATACAATATTGTTCATGACCAGTCAATAAGAATAGCATGATGGTATGACTATTTAAACTATACACGGTACCGAACACATACAACACTTAAAATATGCACATATACTATAAAATAAGGTTTGTATCGATTGTTTAACAGGTAATAGTCTTTGGTCATTACAGCATTTTCATGGCAAGGGACTATCCTATGGCGGCTGTGAATTATTCATGCATGCGGTGGAGCTGGTGGCTGCTTCGAGCACTGGGGCGGTGGGCAGCTTGGCGACGAAACAGTCAGTACTTTCTCTTTTTACAGCTTTTCGAATTTCTTTTATCTCTTCATAACTAACTGATTTCCAGCGAAGATCTGGTGTTTCCTCTGCCACGCCATCTTCTTCCTCCTTTGATTCCTCGCTGCTATTTTCTGGTGTTGGATTTCAACATCAACATTCAGATCATCCTCAGGGGAGTTGTCATGCCCCATTTGTATTGTAGGACCACAGACCTTCACAGGATATCCTGATTTTTCCTGGCATGTTATCTGGACCCTCTAGTTTTTGCGTAGCTACTGCTGCTAACTGTTTTTCTACCTTGTAACGTTTTATACAATTTGTAATCTCTCTCCAAGCTTTCTTTAGTTTCTTTGCAGTTTTATCATCATCTATAACTGCCTCCCACAGGATGTTCCCAAATTTGCGCCATTCACTTTCTTCAAATACCTCATCTGGATCCTTAAAACATCCCTTAGTTTTTCCTAAGGCAATGAGGCCCGCAAGTTGTTTGAGATATTGTGAGTCAAGTCCTTGCTTCTCTAAGAAGCTTTGTAATATTTCATAAGCTACTTCTCTATCCATTTCTGGCCAGAAAAAGTAATTTATAAAGTCTTACGTGCAGCCCTGTTCCGTCTTATCTCTCCAAAGGCTTATGATGTCGGGCGGCGGATCCCTTTTGGACGATCCAGGCATTCGGACTAGAGCGCGACGATCCCTAACGAAATCATAAGCTCTTAGTCTTCGCCCTCCGGTCGCTGCATCCCGGCGCTTTACCCGACTTCCTCGACTGACAAGGATCCCTGTTCGGGTGCCATATGTTGGGAGTTAAGGTTCAGAGGCCCTTGTTTTTTGTCGAGAAAGGAAGATGTGCACAACTCAATATGAGTTATAAGCAGGCTCCGTTTATTGCCTTCAGATAGCTCAGTTATATACAGCGCGAGTTAATTATGCCTACTAGTCCTACTCTGATTGGCGAAGCCTAAGGGTTAGGTTTTTACGTGTCCTTCTACTTGCGGTTTAGCGCCATCTAGTGTTCCTCATTCTTCAGGGGTTACTTCTTTAAAGTTGTTTACCGAAACTGTCCAAGGTCAGCTCGTCCTTGTCTTCTTGCCATATCGGCATGATTATACACATTCTCAGTACTTTTCCACTGCCAACGTGGCCTACACTTTGCTGTTAGATAGCAGCTCTAACGATCCATGGCCCTGCTTCCTAGGCCATTCCTCAACAGCCTCCCTTTCTATTTTCCTGAGTTGTGAGATATCATATTCTATGTCCGCAGTTACATTTGGTATATGTACACAGCAATGATCAGTCCGGCTTTTAAGGTACCCGCATACCCCATGTTCTTTTAATAGCAATATATCTAATGCCATTCTGTTCTGCAAGGTCATTTTTGTTGTTGCCTGCAATTGCAAATTTAGATCTCTGAATCCCTTCTTGGTTATTCTAGCTAACCTTTCAGTTTGTCCAATTAAATTGTAAATCATTTCCCTATTACGATATGCAGCTACCTGAGCAAAAAGACATTCCAATGCCCAGCCTATTTTAACCCCAGTTGAAGGTTCTTGCCAAGTGTCATCTATATCTTTAATATTGTCGTTTGTGTCTCTCCTAGTTCGAATCTGCAAGGTTTCCAATTTACCTTTGAAAGGGCATCGCTTCCAAATCGGGCATAGGGTAGGTAAGCCCAAAGTTATTTCCCGCACTGGTCCTATCATTGGGAGGTGAGTAGTCCAGGTTCCATCGTTAGCTGCCCACACAAAGTTACCCATACTGTGTACTGTTGAATATCTGCAATCTGTTCCGCTTGCTGGGATCTGTATTACTTTTCCATTAACTTTCAGACCTCGACATGCACATCCTGTTATTAAAGCCATTCTTAAAGGAGGAATTGTTATCTGTCCAGGGTCTGTGTCACAATCAAAAGTCTTAGAGCAGTTTTACCAAGAAACACTCTCAATGATATCCCGGCTGACTTTGTTAACTGCCAATAATGTTAGATTATTTGTTACACTCTGTTTTCCCTGTCCATCTGAAACACCAAGGTGTGTCACCTCCATATTGAAATTTTTGTAAAATACTAGTCGACCAAACCGTATCCCACTTTGATTCCGGCCCATCCTTTTCCTGGAATACCCATTCCCTTTCTTCCTGCGGTGTTGATGTTTCTTTAATTATATCATATGTACACCATCTTACATCCTTAAATCGTCCAATCTTTGTGAACTGATGATTTAATAATTTTTGACAATCATTGCGTCTTCCTGGACTTCTCCATTCTTGTTTAACATATTCTTTTCATTTTATTTGTACAATTTTAGTTACCTGCTTACATACTGTCTCGTCTCCCTCACCTTTTGGAAGGGGAAAAGTCATTATACCCCATTTTATTGGTTCCCCAGCCGTTTTCGGCAAGGGTAAACATGCCGTAATCCTACTAGTGTTTTGCATTTTCGCAAAATCTCTGATTAAACCTATCACCAAATTCTCTTCTGGATCGTTTTGGGGAGCCTGAATTATTTGGGTTGTTGCCCGTTTCATCCTAATCCTAGCGACGTTTATTTCGCTATATCCGGAAGCAGTTTCATTCTGGTATTGGCATCTGTATGTTCCCATATCTGATTCATCTATTTGTCTAATAATCTGAACTAACATTCCTCCTAATCTTAATTCTGTTAGATGCCTGCCATCACTTGGGATTTTCTTCCTATTCCTTGTCCATCCAAACTCCCTAGGTCGTGGATTGTCTAATAGGCAATAGATAAATATATCACTATCCAGAGGAATCTGATAATATGCATGTCCTGCATTTATTCCATGATCTTGAAGGGGGTTTCGTAAACAGAATTTATTTAACACCTTACCTCTAGATTTCCATTTTCCCTGCAATTCCCATCCATACCTGTTCGATTCCAGGTTCCTGCCACTGAAGATTGTCTCGGGTATTTTAAAAGTTCCTGGCATCCTTTCCCAGAGAATTCGAATCGATTCTGTCCTCATCGGGACAGTGTTTCTCAACTTGCAAAACAGAGTGGCATTTTGTCCAGTAACATATTTCATCACTTCCTTTTTCTGTGGAACCTCTACAAAAGTGATAACCATTAGGGGTGTCAAGGACCAGATTGCAATTAAGGTATTATATACAAAATTCAACATTTATCTGCTTTTCAGCCTCAGTTTTGTTGGTCCAAGAGCTTCTACTTTCCAATTTCTAGGAACCTTTTTCACTCGAGTATAACGAATCCAAGAGTCTATTCCTTCTACTTTTACTGCAGTAAATGTTGTTAGTAGCACCAAGTACGGTCCATTCCACTGTTCCTTCAGTGGTTCTTCATTCCAATCTCGAATGTAGACCTGGTCTCCTGGCTCAATTTCGTGTACTGGATTTTCTAATGATAATGGACGGTTCCAGATCAGGGCACTTCGTAGCCGCCTCAGAGTTCTACTGAGAGACAGTACATAGTTATATACATCTTGTTTCCCTTTGATATGTACATTTGGATTTGGTTGCGGCGCCTCATATGGTTTCCCAAAAAGGATTTCATAAGGGCTTACTGTCAGCCCACTCCTTGGCTTAATTCTTATCCTTAGGAGTGCTATTGGAAACGCTTGTGGCCATTGAAGTTTAGCCTCCTGACATATTTTACTGATTTGCCGCTTAATTGTCTGATTCATCTTTTCTACTTGTCCGCTTGACTGTGGTCTCCATGGTGTGTGGAGGTTCCAAGAGATTCCTAACATCTTGCTTACCTCTTGAACTATAGCTGCTACGAAGTGTGGTCCCCTATCTGACGATAGGCCTAGGGGTACCCCAAATCTTGGAATAATCTCTCGCAGCAGCCATTTCACTGTCTCCTTAGCTTGGTTGGTGCGACAAGGAAAGGCTTCTGGCCATCCAGAAAAAGTGTCAACCCCGACTAACAAATACCTGTATCCTTGACTTTTAGGTAATTCTACAAAATCAATCTGCCAATAATCACACGGTTCCATACCGACTTTGATATGGCCCATTTCTATTCTTTTTCTAACCACTGGATTGTTCTTCAAACAGATTTCACATTTTGAATTTATTGACTTTGCCATTGTTAACATCTGTGTCGAGATACGCCACTAAAGCTTCTGCTCCCCAGTGACATTTCTGATGTTCTGTCTGTAAAACTGTCAGCATGATGGTAGATGGTACAATCACTTGTCCAGTTGCAGTTAGGTACCATCCATCTGAACCCAATTGGGCCTTCATTAGTCTAGCTAATTTCTCGTCTTCCTCCGAGTACTTTGACTTCTGCGTTAAACAATTTTGTAAAGGGCTTACCTTCATGGGTATTAAGGCCATCATATTTGATACCTGTCGTGCAATCCGTCGAGCTGTCCCGTCCGCCAACGTGTTCCCTTCAGCTATTTTGGAATCTCCTCCTTGATGTGCTTTACAGTGCATGATCGCCACCTGTTTGGGTAACTGTACAGCAGTTATCAAATTCAGAATTTCTTTTTGGTATTTTATATTCGTACCTTGCAAAGATAAGAGTCCTCATTCTTTCCATAGTGCTCCATGTATATGAACCACTCCAAATGCATATTTTGAGTCCGTCCATATATTTACTCGTTGATCCCTGCTCAATTCCAAGGCTCTCGTGAGAGCTATTATTTCTGCTCGCTGTGCTGAAGTTCCTACAGGAAGAGCCTCTGCTTTTATTACCCTGTTTTGTGTGGTTACCGCATACCCGGCATATCGTGTCCCGTTTTCTACATAACTACTTCCATCTGTAAAAAGTTCTTGATCAGGCTGTTCAAGTGGGGTGTCCTTCAAATCAGCCCTTGTTGCATGAGTGTGTTCGATAACTTCCACACAATCATGTTCCAAAGGGCTGTCTTCCACAGGTGCTCCTAAGAAGGCTGCTGGATTTAACAGATTAGTTGTTTTTAAGCTTACATCATCTTGTTTGGTCAGTACCGCCTGGAATTTCATCATCCTGCTAGGGGAAAGCCAATGCCCCCCTTTTTGTTCTAAGACAGTTAACACCATATGAGGTACATATACCTCAATACGCTTTCCCAAAGTCAATTTTCTGGCTTCTTGTATCAAAATCACCATTGCTGCTACCGCTCTCAAACATGATGGCCAGCCAGCACTCACAGGGTCTAGCTGTTTAGAAAAGTATCCTACTGGTCGTTTCCAGCTTCCCAACTTCTGCGTTAAGACCCCTAGTGCCAGCCGTTGCCTTTCATGGACAAACAACTGGAAGTCTTTAGTCAAATCCGGCAGGCCTAATGCTGGTGCCTTAGTCAGGGCTTCTTTTAATTTTTTAAATGCCTCCCTCTGGGGTCCTTCCCAGATGAAAGTTGGTGACTTCTGTGCCTCATATAGAGGTTTTGCTATGAGCCCATAATCCAATATCCACAACCTACACCAGCCTGCCATTCCCAAAAATGTCCTTAATTCATGTAAGTTTTGAGGCTCTGGAATCACACAGATTGCTCTAATACGATCCATTCCTAGTCGGTGTTGTCCCTGTGTTATTTCGCAACCCAAATATAATACAGTTGTACAGGCAATTTGAGCTTTCTCTTTCGAGACTTTGTACCCATTGAGGCCTAATTGGTTTAAAATTTCAATTGTCACTTGGATACATACTGATTTGTGCTCTGTTGCAATGAAAATATCATCCACATATTGTAGCAGAAGATATTGTGATCGCGGTACCTGAACTTTCTTCTGCATTGTCCATGATTCCAATTCTTTTGCCAGCTGGTTCCCAAAAAGTGTTGGACTGTTCTTGAATCCCTGTGGAAGCCTTGTCCATGTCAACTGCATTTTTCGTCCATTGTGTGGGTTCTCCCATTCAAAAGCGAAGAATTTCCTACTGTCTTTGTCAAGGGGAATACAGAACAAGGCATCTTTTAAATCAATTACTGTAAACCATTTGTATTTCTCCTTCACAGATGTTAACAATGTGTATGGGTTAGCTACTACCGGATGTATATCTTTTGTGATTTCATTAATAGCCCTTAAATCCTGTACCAATCTATATTCTCCATTTGGTTTCTTTACTGGAAAAATTGGGGTATTATATTCTGATTCACATTCTTCTAATATTCCAAACTTTAAGAACTTTTCAATAGTTTTCACTATTCCATATCGGGCCTCTAATTTTATGGGATATTGTTTTATCTGTACTGGTTTCATTCCTTCCTTCAATTCTACTACTACCGGTTGAGCCATTTTCGATTTCCCTGGTATATCAGTTTCCCATACTGTAGGGATCACTGCCTCTTCTACCTCTCTGGGTACTTGGATTTTTGGATTTTCCTTCAACACTAGTATCTGTCCTGACTTTGATTCTGGAACTTGCATAATTAATTCCCCATCCTCAAAGACAATTCTTGCATTTAATTTAGATAATAAATCCTGTCCCAACAGGGAGATTGGACAATCAGGCATATATAAGAATTCATGCCATATTTCCTTTCCTCCGAATCGTAGTTCCAGGGGTTGCATGAATGGCCGGGTTTCCTCTTTCCCTGTGGCTCCCACTATTGTAGTTGTCCTTTTCCCTATCTGTCCACATAAATAATTTAGAACCGAGTATGTTGCACCAGTATCTATTAAAAATTGCACTTCTTTCCCCCCCCAGCCTTACTTTCACTAGGGGTTCATCCTTTCCTGATTCTAGTCAGCTCTGATTCCCATACTCTCCCAAAACCATTGCCTTGGCCACCTCGGTGTTTCCTGGCTGCAAATTCTGCCTCATTCTCTATAGGCACTCATTTTTTCAATGTCCTTCCTGCTTGCAATATGCACATTGATTAATACCTAATTTATTCAACCTTGATCCTAATTCATTAGACAAGTAATTAAATCCAAACCCCCTTCTTCGTCCACGTGTCGAGCCTCTTCCTCTACCTCGACCTCCAGGATTGTTCTGGCCTCTGCGCTGCATCACCGCCAGTAGATGTCGCTGTTGTCTTTGAGAACTCTCCCTCTCACGGTTATTGTATACTTTCCAAGCAGTCTCTAATAGCCTATCCAGATCACGCAGCTCCGCGCCCTCCAGTTTCTGCAGTTTCTTTCTAATATCATCCTGCGACTGCCCTAAGAAAATCAGGGCCAGCTGCATCTTCTTGCTCTGTTTCTCTGTCTAAATCTGTGTATTTCCTAGCTACCTTTTTAAGTAGCTCCAAAAATGCAGACGGGGATTCTGTTTTCTCTTGCCTGACATTATACAGTTTTGACCAATTGTTTTTGGCATAGCATTTTGTACTCCAACAACTATCCACTCCTGGTATCTCCTCAGATTTCCCATTCCTCTTGCAGTATTATAATCCCACATGGGATCTTCAGTCGGAAAATTCTGATCAATTGTCCCTGTGACTATCCCCTGCCTAATGTCTTCTCTAACTCGCTCGCGCGCAGTTCTCAACACCATTTCCTTCTCTGTAGAGTCCATTAGGGTGTCCAGTAACACCTGTATATCATCCCAATCAGGATTCTGAGTTTTCAGAATCTTTACAACTCGTGCCACTTTACTCGGGTTCTCCTGATAAGTTCCAGCAGATTGTTTCCAGAGTACCAGATTTCCTGGAGTGAAAGGTACTTTAACATATACGGGTCCTTCTGCCCCAACCCCTTGCCGAAGCGGTGCTAATATTGCACTGGATGTCTGCTGTCTAACTTGAATATCCTGTTGCCGTGTTCGGTGGGATATTGGGGTAGTGGGATACTCCTGTTCCTCTTCGCACCCATATTTTCTATCTATTTCTACCTCATCCTCCCCATCGTCTCTTACCCCAGTATCTCTGGGGGCTGGTGGGGCCGACAGAGCCACTAATAAATCAAAATCATCATCTTCCTTATGCTGCAAAGCATTTTCCACTGCCAGACATTTCATACATTTCTTCTCAGTCACACATCCCTCACATTGCTCATCCGATTTTGTACTAACAACCATTATCCCACACGCCTTTTTCCATTCCTCATTCCCTCTTAAAATAAAAAACAATTCTACGTATGGTACTTTATCCCATTTGCCCTTGCGCTTACAAAATAACATCAATTGTAGGAAGGTATTATAATCTAAAGTTCCATTTTCTGGCCAACGAACTTGATCCTCTAAATTATACTGTGCCCACCATACATTACAATACTCAAGCAATTTCTTTTTTTGCATGTCTTGCCCAAACCGCCCCTCTTTCCAATGCATCAAAATACACCCTAACAGTGATGACCTGGGTATTGGCAGCATTTTACAATAGTCCAGACCAACACCAAACAACAGAAAACCAAACAAAATTCCATGTAACAAATAATACAGATTACCGAAAATACAAACCCAGAACACAGTTGCCGAACCTGTGGAACGAATAATACAGATTACAAATAATACAGATTGCCGAAATTACAAAACCAGACCACTGTTGCCGAACCTGCAGAGCTTTCGCTACTGTCTTATGCATGGCGCCTAGGTTTCCCTCTGGAGCTCCATAGCCCAACCAAGCGTAGCTTTCGCCGCGTCTAACAGGCAGGCTTTTACCAGACCACAGAAAATGGTACCATTCCCGATAAAGCACTGTGTCTTACCAATATCCCTGGTCCGTTGGGGGCAGCGGAGGTCGGTCGCGGTTGATGGCTCCCCAAGAATCACTCGATGCCGGCTGGAGTGAGATCGATGTGCGAGCCGCCTCAGCGATGCCCGCGAGGTCCCATCTGGGTCACCAAAACTGTTAGTGTAGAGACAAACACATAACCATTCCAGGAAGGTTATATGTGGTGCTTTATTTCGAGGCCCCGGGAACCAGGGGTATGCACACCCAAATCTGGTTCAAAGACGATCACGGCGTGTCCACAATTTAACCCTTAAGTGTTTCGCAATCTAATGTATATTCAACAGATCACATCATTTCTTCATGCATATGGATTTGAGGATTGTCTCATCATTTGTGTGGACACCAGCATTTCCTTATCTTCACTTGACTACTCTTGGTATGCTTCTGGCCTTCACAAATGTAGGCTGTGTTCAGATAAGGTTGTTAGTAAAAGCGTAGGCTCTGCTCTGATAAGGTTGTTAGTACATACTTTCCAAGCACTCCCTAATACCATGTACTTGTGAAGGTTATATGTGGTTTGTGAGAAAACTGTTACTGTCTGCAGAGACAGACACAAAGTCTGCGCATACTTAACTATAAAGTTCAACAAAATTAAATGCTAAACACAATATACATCAAATGCTAAATACAATATATATAACCTATAATTTTAATCTTATTTTAATTGAGCCCTGATTCTTCAGCTAAATTAACGTTTTCCAACACGTGGAGGAGGCAATTAATGGCAGCCAACATGTCTTCACCAGGGGCAAGTCCTGTATGACCAACCTAGTGGCTTTCTATGATGGGGTAACCACATCAGTGGATGCAGGAAAACCAACGGATGTGATCTCCCTGGACTTGTGTAAAGCCTTTGACATGGTCTCCCACAACATCCTTCTCTCTAAATTGGAGAGATACAGATCTGATGCGTGGACTCTTCGGTGGATAAGAAAGTGGTTGGATGGTCATATTCAGAGAGTGGTGGTCAATGGCTTGAAGTCCAGATGGAGGTCTGTGACAAGCAGTGTCCCTCAGGGGTCTGTACTAGGACCAGTGCTGTTTAATATCTTCATCAATGATATTGACAGTGAGATTAAGTGCACCCTCAGCAAGTCTGCAGATGACACCAAGCTGAGTGGTGCAGTTGCCACACCAGAAGGACAGGATGTCATCCAAAGGGACCTAGACAAGATGGAGAAATGGGCCTGTGAGAACCTCATGAGGTTCAACAAAGCCAAGTGCAAGGTCCTACACGTGGGTCGGGACAATCCCCAGTTTCAACACAGAATGGGGGATCATGTGATTGAGAGCTGCCCTGCTGAGAAGGACTTGGGAGTGCTGGTTGATGAGAAGCTTGTGGGCTTGCAGCCCTGAAGCACTGCTCAGTAACAGCCAAAACATAGTGGCTAGAACATTGTTGATAACAGATCAAATGCAAAGCACAACACCTTATGGGCCGCTATGAGGAAAGTTAACTCTGTCCTAGACAGGTCCAGTACAAAATGCAATGCAGATTGATGAATTGTCAACAAGAAAGGATTCTACAAGTACAGAAACAGCAAAAGGAAGACTAGGGAAAATGTTGCCTGCTGCTGGATGGGGTGGGAGAACTGGTGAGAAATGACATGGATAAGGTTGAGGTACTCATTGCCTTCTTTGACTCAGTCTTTACTGGTAAGACCAGCCTTGAGGATTCCTAGGTCCATGAGACCATAGAGAAAGTCTGGAGCGAGAAAGGTTTACCCTCTGTGGAGGAGGACTATGTATAAGAGCAGTTATGCAAACTGAACATACATAAGTCTATGGGGCCTGATGTGTTGCACCCATGAGTGCTGAGGGAGCTGGCTGGTGTCATTGCAAGGCCATTGTTGATTATCTTTGAATGGTTACAGTGATTGGAAGAGGTTCCTGACAAGTGGAAGAGAGCAAATATCACTTGTCTTTGAGAAAAGCGAGAAAGAAGACCTGGAAAACTACTGGCTGGTCAGCCTCCTCTGTATTCCTGGGAAGATGATGGAGAAAATAATACTGGAAAATGATGGTGCTTGGTAGGAGTGAGTACAGATCTATTAATAGGAAATCATGCCTGACTGTCACTGTTTAGCTCCCATCCCAACTTGGCTGGCAGCTAAACGGAGCAGTTGTGATCCCAATCTCCCCCCCCCCCCCCCCCCCAATACACATAGGGAAAGGGAAATGAGAAAAAGAGACTTGTGGGTTGGTAACTAAAACTAAAAACAACTTTATTGAAACAATAATAAAAAGGAAAACAATATTCATGAGAAGATTATAATAAAATATATACAAGTATACAAAATTGAACCTCCCAATGACTACACAACACCACTGATGCTGCAGAGCAGGCATGGGGAAAAGTCCTGGACTGGACTCAGTGGCAGACAGGGGCTGGAGTCAGGAACTGGATTCAGGAAAGCATATATCAAGATCAGGGGCAGACGGACAGAAGAGGTCCTCATTGTATGCCAGCCATCAGAGAAGAGGCCTGACCCTCTTGATCAGTATACTCAGTATGATGTATATGGGATGCAATACTGTGTTGGTCAATTTGGGATCACCTGTCATGTCTGCTTCTCCCTGCAGGTGTGACGCTTTTTTGCCCCTTTGACTCTTCGGCATTCCACCTTGATCTCCATAGAAATAAGTATGAACATTGATCTTTCTGCATAACAATGCATCATGTTATCAGTTCTAGAGAAAAACACTGTCTGAAAAACATGCAGTTAACTTTCAGAAAATGAAGTTACTTAGACGAGACAGCTAAAATCAGAAAACCGATTCTGCTTTAGCTCAAACTACAACATTCCATCCCTTATTCCATACCATTTATGTCATGCTCAGGTAATTGCTACTTTTATCTTCAAATACACACACACACACGCACATAGATTGCTAATTCATGATTTATCCACAGAAAAGTTCCATAAGTTCATTATTGTGGGTGTCCATCCATTATTGCAGTCTCTCAGGACAAGAAGAATGGTGTGAGGATTCATTGTGGTTCATGCCCGGAGGCTGCAGGTTAGAAATGTCAACCTCAAGAAGGTCACAGGATGCCATCTGATAAAGCTAGCTCATTATCCTGTAAAACACTTAGTAAACACTGTTAGTAATACATATTAAGACTGAGCATTCTCAACCAGGGTCAGATTTGACATTGGGCTTTATCATCCTTCAGCATTACCCATCAAGTGTGTCCAGGCCCTTGAGCGAAAGCAACCCCACGAATGGGTTTGCCTTTGTCTGAAGCAGGAGAAAACCAAACAGTTTTCCCCAACAAATTCCTTTCATGCACCACAGGAACTTTATCCCCTTCTCATATATGTAAAAGGTCCAACTGAGCAGGACCAGCTCGATTAGTAGATCCTCTGGTGTTGACTAACCAGGTCGCTTCTGCCAAAAGCTTATCCCAGTTTTCAAATGTGCCACCCTCCATTGCTTTCAGGGTAGTTTTCAACAGTCTGTTATATTGCTCAATCTTTCTTGAGGCTGGTGCATGACAGGGAATATGATATATCCATTCAATACTATGTTCTTTGGCCCAGGGATCTATGAGACTGTTTTTGAAATCAGTACCATTGTCTGACTCAATTCTTTTTGGAGTACCATGCCTCCATAAAACTTGCTTTTCAGGGTCCAGGATAGTGTTACAGGCAGTGACATGAGGCACAGGATATGTTTCCAGCCATCCAGTGGTTGTTTCCACCATTGTAACCACATACTGCTTATCCTGGCCAGTTCGAGGGAGTGTGATGTAGTCAGTTTGCCAGGCTTCCTCATACTTATATTTCAACCATCATCCCCTGATGCTACAAAGGCTTTAACCTTTTAGCTTGCTTTATTGCAATGCATGTTTCACAGTCGTGGATAACCTGCGCAATAGTGTCCACGGTTCAATCCACCCCTCGGTCACGCGCCCATTTGTATGTTGCATCCCTTCCTTGATGACCTGAAGCATCATGGACCCACCGAGCTAGAAACAGTTCACCTTTATGGTGCCAGTCCAAATCTGTTTGGAACACTTTAGCAGCCTTGACCACTTGCTGGTTGTTTTGCTGTTCCTCAGTGGCTTGACCCTTGGGTACATTGCATCTACATGACGTACCTCTATGACTAGTTTCTCTTGTTGGGCTGCAATATCTCACCACAATGTGGCAGCCCAAATAGGTTTACCTCTATGCTGCCAGTTGTTCTGTTTCCATTGCTTTGACCATCCCCACAAAGCATTTGCTACCTTCCACGTATCAGTATAATGTCCTGGCAAGTTTTCTTGTTCAGCAATGTCTAAACCCATCAGGATGGCTTTTACTTCTGCAAATTGACTCGATTCATATTTTCCTTCAGTCACTTCTGTGACTCATCATGTAGGGCTCCATACAGCAGCTTTCCATCTTCAGTGATTTCCTACAATGTGACAGGATCCATCAGTGAACAGGGCATACTGTTTCTCATTTTCTGATAGCTGATTATACAGTGGGGCTTCTTCAGCATGCGTTACCACCTCCTCTGGTGGCATTCCAAAGTCTTTGCCTTCCGGCCAGTCCATAATCACTTCTAAGACTCGTGGATGATTAGGGCTTCCTATACGGGCTCGCTGAGTGATTAATGCAATCCACTTACTCCATGTAGCACTGGTGACATGATGAATAGAAGAGACTTTACCCTTGAACATCCAGCCCAGTACTGGTAATCGGAGTGCTAGGAGGAGCTGTGCTTCAGTCCCAATCGCTTCTGGAGCAGCTCTAACTCCTTCTTATGCTGCTGAGATCTCTTTAGGAGAAACTATAAACAAATGGAAATGATTACAGAAGACACAGCATACAGCATCTGCTCAGCACATATTATACCTAACAAAAGGTGTTATCTTTTCTAGAGAACACTATCTGAGAAACAGGCTGTCTGAAAATCATGCAGCCAATCACTTCTGAAGCAGCTCTAACTCCTTGATGTGCTGCCAAGATTTCTTTTTCAGTTGGAGTATAGTTCACCTTGCAGCATTTGACTCCAGAATCCTAGGGGTCAACCTTGTGTCTCCCCTGGTGCTTTCTGCCAAAGACTCCAAGTAGGACCATTGTCTCCAGATGTGGTAGAAATCACGTTTTTGATGTCTTGTCCTGTTTGGACTGGCCCCAGGGCTACTGCTTGCACAATCTTTTGTTTAATTTGTTCAAAGGCTTGTTGTTGCTCAGGACCCCAGTTAAAACTGGTTTTCTTTTTAGTCACTTCATAATCTGACCGTAACCAGGAATGTGCATTCTCCAGAAACTCACAACACCTAAGAAGGCTTGTGTTTCATTTTTGTTAGTTGGTGAAGACACAGCTGTTATTCTGTTGATCACATATAATGGGATTTGGTGACACCAATCTTGTCATTTAATTCCTACAAACTGGATCTGTTATGCAGGTCCCTTGACCTTGCTTCTCTTTAGAGCAAAACCGGCTGTAAAAAAAGTTGAATCATTTTTTCACCTTTGTAAAAAACTTCCTCTGCTCTGTTACCCCACACGATCATGTCATCGATGTATTGCATGTATTCTGGAGCTCCACCTTTCTACAGTGCTGTCTGGATCAGTCCATGGCAAATGGTAGGGGTGTTTCCATCCTTGGGGCAGTGGATTCCAGGTGTATTGGATGACCCTCCAGGCAAAAGCAAACTGTGGCCTGCATTCTGCTGCTAAAGGAATAGAGAAAAGCACATTAGCAGTAGCAGTTGTGGCAGACCATCTGGCTGCCTTTGATTCCAGTTCATACTGAAGTTCTAACATGTCTGGAAGGGCAGCACTCTGTGGTGTAACCTCAACAGGCTGCCCAGGGACGTGGTTGAGTCAATTTCCTGCTGTCTTCTACTAGTAAAGCTGTTGCTGCCACAGCCTGCACACATTCTGGCCATCCCGGAAACACATGATCTAACAACTTAGATAAGTATGCTACAGGTTTTCTTTTGTCCCCCCATTCTTGGGTTAAAACTCCTAAGGCAACACCCTCGCTAACAGTGATAAAAAGATGAAATGTTTTTTTCCAGGGCAGTCAGAGCCAAAACTGGTGCTGTAATCAGATCTTGCTTCAGTTTTTCAGAAATCTTTCTTCTTCTGTCCAATTCAATATATTAGGTTCTTCCTCTGATAATTTGATAATTTCTTTGTTTTCTGTGCATAAGCTTCTATCCATAATCTACAGTATCTGATCAAACCTAAAAATTTCCTTAACTCCTCCTTTGTTCTGGGAAGAGGGAATTGCACAGTTCCCTGAATTCTTTCAGGGTTAATTTTCCATTTACCCTCAGAAATTAGGTGTCCTAGATATCTGACTTCTTTTTCCACATGCTGTAATTTGTTCTTGGACACTCTTAATCCGTGCTCTCCCAGGAAATTTAGGAGTCCATTTGTGGTTTCTTTTACTTTTGACTTTTCTATTCCAGAAATTAGCACATCATTTACATATTGTAATAGTATTTCCCCTTCTTGAGTCTGAAATGTTTCCAAAAGTTTTGACAGCACTTGTTTAAATAAGTTAGGTGAGTCTGTAAATCCTTGGGGCAAAACAGTCCATCTATATTTCTGTTTATGTCTTGTTTCTGGGTCTTCCCATTCAAATGCAAAAAGATCCCTACTATCTGGATCCAGGGGGCAAGTCCAAAAGGCATCTTTTAAATCTGTTTCACTGAACCATTTATGTTTGTGTGGAATGTTACTCATAAGAGTATAAGGATTAGGAACCATAGGGTGACACTTTATCACTATCTCATTAATCTTTCTCAGATCTTGCACTAACCGTACGAGCCATCTGATTGCTGTACTGGTAAAATCAGGGTGTTGTATGGTGACATGCAAGGTTCTAAAAGACCGTCCTTAATCAGTGTTTGTACTACAGGCTTTAAACCCATTTTTACTTCTAAAGGGATGGGATATTGTCGCTGTTTCACTATTTCACTCCTCTCTTGAAAAATTATTTTTAAGGGAGTAACATTTCCCTCCCTCGCCCACACTTTTGGATTTATTTCTTTTTCATCATCCTCTGTTAATAAGTTCATTGACACTTTTATTCCGTTTTCACAAGTTTTCAATTGCAATCCTAATTTGACTATTAAATCTCTCCCTAACAAATTGGTCCCTGCCTCAGGCACATATAACAATTGTCCAGTAATGGTTTTAGTTTCCCACTTTGATTCAGCAGTTTCAAAAAGTGATGCCACCATTCCCAATCCTCCTACCCCCCTTATTTTTAGAGTATCACTAGTCAAATTAAGTCCCGATATTTTATAAGCTAAGGACAATCTAGTTGCTCCTGTGCCCACTAAAAACACTACTTGTACTTTATTAGGCCCCACCTCTAAATTTATCAAGGTCTCTTGGTGGGACCAATCCTCAAAGAACCCCTGACCCCCCTTTTTGGAATCTATAATTGTGAGCAGCCAGTCTTCCCTTTTTAACTCAGGGCATTCTTTTTTAAGGTGGCCCACTTCTCCACATCGATAACATTTTTTCTGTATCTGTTTTTGTGGTGGTCTGGGAAAGGTGGTCCGTTCATTCCTATCATTTCTACTCCCTCTACCTTGGTTCCACTCCACACCTTGCTTCCCTTGGAGCCCTTTTTTCAGCTGGGGTTCTATTCCCTGTCTCACTACATGATATACAGTAGAAATCATCATTTTTGCCTTCTGCTTTTGCTTTTCCTCCTCCCTCCTAACATACACTTTTTGCGCTTCCCTCAAAAGAATTTCCAATGATTGCTCATTCCATCCTTCTATTTTCTGAAGGTTTTTTTGTGTATCTGGCCAGGACTTAGTCACAAAGTTAGCTTTCAACAGTCACTGAGTGACTGGTTCATTAGGACTTAGCCCTGAATACTTTCACATTCTATCTTTAAGCCTCTCCAAAAATTCAGTGGGAGTTTCATCCTTGCCTTGCTGAATTTCAAAGGCTTTAGTAAAGTTCTGGTACTGCCTCCTTGACTCCTGCAATAATTATCTCTTGTAAATCCTTCATATTTTCTCTATGTGCTGGATTGTTATTGTCCCAGTGTAGGTCTGTTGTGGGGTACTTGTCTGCTGGAATAACCCCTGGTCCCAGTGGATGCAGTCTCTCCCACTCCGGCATAGCAGCTCACCTTATCATCCCTCATTCCTCTCCATTAAACAACATGCTCAGAGTGGACATCATTTCAGCCCAGGAGTAAAACTGGGTCCCAAGAACTGATCAAATTATTCAGCTAACTCAGTGAGATCTTCCATCATGGATTTAATTTCCCTTTTAAAACTTCTCACCTCCCCACTGGATCAGTCCATGGAAAATGGTAGGGCTGTGTTTCCACCCCTGGGGCAGTTGATTCCAGGTGTATTGGATGCCCCTCCAGGAAAAGGCAGCCTGCACTCTGCTGCTAAAGAAATAGAGAAAAACACATTAGCAATATCAGCTGTGGCAGACCACCTGGCTGCCTTTGATTCCAGTTCCTATTGCAGTTCTAACATATCTGGTACAGCAGCACTAAGTGGTGGTATAACCTCATTTAGACCATGATAGTCCACTGTTAATCTCCATTCATTATTAGCCTTTCGCACAGGCTATATAGGACTGTTAAAGGGTGAACGAATTTTGCTGATCACTCCTTGGTTCTCCCGTTGACAGATCAGATCAGCTTGTGTATGGGAATCACAGAGTCTCGGTTGGTGCGATACTGTCGTCAATGCACTGTGGTGTTAGCAATTGGCACCTGTTGGTCTTCAGCCTTCAACAATCCCACAGCAGAAGGGTCCTCTGTAAGACCAGGCAAGGTAGACAGCTGTTTAATGTTCTCAGTCTCTGCAGCTGCAGTACCAAAGGCACACTTCTATGCTTTTGGGCCTTTCAAGTACCCTCTTTTAAGATAGTCAATGCCAAGGATGCACGGGGCATTAGGGCCAGTCACAATGGGGTGCTTTTCCCATTTATTCCCGGTTAGGGTCACTTCAGCCTCCACTACAATCAGTTCTTGAGATCCCCCTGTCACTCCAGAAATAATGATGGATTCTGTCCCTGTATGATTTGAGGGCAATAGGGTGCACTGTGCACCAGTATCTACAAGGGCTTTATACTTTTATGGTTCTCTTGTGCCAGGCCATTGAATCCACACAGTCCAATAAACATAATAGACTCGGTTGTCCCTCTCCTTCACCTGGCTGGAGGCAGAACACCTCTAATTTGGAACATACTACTCATCAACGAATGGGTTTATTTGGATCACAGAGGGTTGAGACCAATCCTACTTACCCACATCTTGTAGATAGGAATTAGTTTTCCATCCACTGGAGACTGGAGCAACATTTCTCCTGAAAGAAACTTTACGTGACTTTTCTTTTAACTCATGAATTCATGACTTGAGGGCAGCAGTAGTTTGCCCATTCCATCTCCTTATGTCCTCTCCATGGTCACACAGGAAAAGCCGTAGGATTCATCGTGGTGTTTGCTGGGTCTTTCGAGGTGTTTTTGTAGGAGGACATGTTTTCTTAATGGCTGAGATGTGGATCTGTGAGAAGTAGGATCCATCCTCCCTATGAGACAATTTATCAGTTTGTCAAATCCTTCAGATATTTTTTCAGATGATTTCTCCAGAGCCAAGACACAGGCCTGTAAAGGCCAAGAGTGTCTTCATGTTGTCAGAGTTTGTCAAGCACTTCACCCACGGTAGATTTACCAGCAGTTTCTCCCCAAGCCATTATTGACAATGTGTGGGAATATGTCGGTGGGGCACTCTGCATAAACTTCCCCAACAAAGCTCAGTGACATGGCAGTTCATGATCTATATTTGGACGTCATGTGCTATAGATCAACTCGCACATAGCCAGTTCTCTCAGGTACTTAATACCTTTCTCCATAGTGTTCCATCTGACCAGGCAGCATTTGATGTCATCTCTATAGGGATACCTGTCTCTTATAGCTGCCAAGAGTCATCTCCAGAGGCTAAGGATGTCTGTCTTTTTCCAAAGTGCCCTGTTAATTCCTCTGTCTCCGGCTAGGGGTCCCATCTGTTTGGCTTCTTTACCAAGTCTATGATATTAGCTCCATTGTCCCAGCACCGGAGCAACCAGGAAAGAATTGGCTCACCTGTCCAACAGCTAAAGTCTTTTCTTAGAAGTTGCAACTCCTTCATGGATAAGGATCTGATGACTACATCTGGTTCTGATTCTCTTGAATTATTCTTCTGCTGATCCTCTGATGGCACTGATTTCAAAGGGCCTTTTTGTTGTGAAGGACTCGTCAATTGTAGAGGACTTGGTGATCCTGAAGGACTCCAAAATCTCGAAGATCATGAAGGTCTCTGTGAAAGACCCTCTTCTGGTTCTTTTACTGGAATAAGAGCTGTTTCTTCTTCACCCTCATCACCGTCCTCATCCTTGCTAACAGCCTTTTCAGGCTGTTTCTCCTCCTCTCCTGAGGTTTGTTTGTTTTTCGTCTTCCTCACAGGAGCAACTGGCACCATTATGGATTCATTAGGAGTGTCTGTGACCACTGGAACCAGTATGGATTCAGTAGGAGTATTCATAGTAGCTGTCGAAGTACTTGTCACAACTGAATCTGGTTCATATTGAGTGGCTGATTCCCTGATAACTCTCAGCATAACTATGGTGTTTGTAGCTACTGGCATGGGTTTGAGTCGAGTAGCTGCTGTGCTTCTGATGACTGGTGCTGTCTGAGTAGTTACAGTGCTCATTAGTGCTGGTGCTGTCTATGTGGCTACAGTTCTTGTTTTCTGAGATACAGTGGCGACCGTCTTGGATTTTCATTTTGCAGGGCCTGTTATCGAAGCAATACGCTTGGTGGAAACTGAAGCGATTGCAGAACTCCTATGGGAGTACCTTACTAATCTAATCACATACCCCACCTGAAACACATTAAATAAATTCAGTAATAAATTCAGAAGCATTTTATTAACAACATAATGCTATTTTGTTTGAAATGTAGTGGTTGCAGTTCAGTATAGTACGAGGAAGTGTAGTTCCCCCAGTTTAGCTCCTCTGGCTGGCAGCCAAACTGAGCGTCCTCCTTATCCCAGACAAGGCCAAAAGTGTAATTAAACCCAAAGTTGGCTAAGTGATGCCCTAGATTCTCAGGTAAGATCACGGCTACACATATCGCAAGGTATATTACAATGAGGCCACAAATAACGAGTATCACTTTCATCAAGTGCTTAAAATTGATAACTGCCAAAATGATGCAGAAAGCAAGTAAGCCATAACATATCTTGTCTCACATGGCACATTGAGACAACCAGCTGTAAATAGAATTCCATGAAGGCATCATACAGTATTGTGAAATCATAATTCTCAGTAAGATAGACTACTGTAAACATTACTGAATAGATCACGCTTAGGCCATCGTTGATGTAACATGCCTTTTCCCAGTGCCTCCAATCGATAAAATACAAAGTAAAACTGAGGGTCCCTATGCAGATGACCACCACAAGTCCCATGATCCATTTGTTGGCCATTAGCACCTGCATCATTGCTGAGTATGTTATCATTTGAATCAACAGTCAGAAAAGTTTTCTTTTTCGTAATGGGGATTCAGAGAGGCAATTGGGAAGCTACGTGCTGCGTCCACCCTTGAGCGAGGTCTCCCTGCCCTTGCTGCAAGGGGCTTAGCTTTTATACCACTGAACAAACAACTTACATCACCCCAAAAATGCGGAGTCTTTGGCTCCAGCTGCTTACTGCCTCTCTTTCTCATGCTTTCTTGCACCAGCACAGTCTACTGATAATAGCAATGTGAGAAGTTACAGACTGAACAATAATGCAATGCGGATCATCCATGGGTCTCCCATATTACTCTAGGCCTCTTGATCAGGCCCTGTCACTTCATTCGGTCCTCTGATCCATGGAGGATTCGTATCCTGAATAATTAATTCATTCACAATCTAAATGTGACATAAAAATCATCTAATTGGTTTTAAAATTAGGCACAGAGGTATTGCCCTCTGCCCCCCTATTTTCCCAACTTATGTTCTGGTTACAATGATAACACAAAATAAGTAATATTGATAACAGTCTCATTGTCAGCAGATTCTCTTCCGTTTGTGAAAATCAATTGATGTTCATGTTGATCTTCATATCCATACGAGGTTTTGTGGGTAGTATCCTGTCTCTTTTCTTCCAAAGGCATCATCTTTGGCTTTCTTTGTCCCCTTCTCTTCTGCTTAAGGAGTCTTAAATTACACAGAAGCAGCTTCATGCAGCATTTGGGGATGGGAGGTTCAAAGACAAGTTACTTTATTCTAATTCTTGCTTTTTATTGTGAGGGCGATCAAACACTAGAAGAAGTTTGCCCAGAGAGGTTGTAGAGTCTCCATCTGCAGAGATACTCAAAACCCAACTGGACACAATCCTGGGCAATCTGCTCTAGGTGACTCTGCTTGATCAGAGGGGCTTGGACTAGATCATGTCAAGAGGTCCTTTCCAACCTCAACCATTCTGTGATTCATATTAACCACAGACTGCTTGGCCTGCCATCTCCTCCTGGATGGCTTTCTTGTAACAGAGGAAGCCATCCCTCAACATCAAGGTCTGGTATGGCATATGTCTCTACCACTCAATGCCTACTGGGTCGCAGCCAATAGCGGAGCTAAAAGTTCTTCTTTGTGGCAAATGCAGAGGCCAAACTAGTCTTGCCCTTGACTATGGTAAGAGGCACTTGGCCAGTCTCAATCCTTTCACCTGGTTGTTAATATAGCATTTTGCCTGCTTCATCCTGTAACAAGTTGCTACCATGGCAAAGCACAAGCAAATTTGCATTAGCAGAACAATTACAACAGAGTGCAGAAGCGCACTGAAGATGCCGGTGACCATGGTGGTGAATAAGTAGATCCGATCACACAGGATCTGCAAAATAAAATTCTACACCATCTAGTTATTTTCTCATATAGCACCTGTTTGCAGGGACATTCTGTCTAACTTTCAAAAGAATACAGTTACATAGATGAAACTTAACTCTAGCTTAAATCAAACATTCCACTTGTGTAATAGTAACTACTTCTTGTATCAAATCCCTCCTTTTCGTTTTGGAGCTTTCAATTCTTTTCTAAAGGTCCACAACACCCTTCTCCCCACAGGATAACAAGCAAGTGTATTAGGTTTGTCTATAGATCCTAGTGTGCAAAGACAAGACCACTAAATCAAGGTTAAATCAAATATGTTTTATTGTTCAAATAACCTATTACACCTGGCTATATAAAAATTTTATCAGCTTACCGACCTGTGGATTGGTGTCATTCCACCAATCAGGAGGAGATGGAGCATGGTGCTCAGGCAGTCAGAGTCGATAAGTACTGCACCTTCAGGGCATCCTCTGGTAAAAGGTGTGCACGTATTCCTTCTCAACTCCTACCTGCCCAGCCTGGCTCCTTTTATCTTTCTCGGGCACTGGCAAAGAGTTAGCAGCATTACCCTCCCCTCCGTGGCCATCGTGTGAGCAGCTGAGTGCCAACTTATTGTTTGTCCCAAGCTAATAGTGATTACACCAGGCCCTATCTCCATAACCACTACAAAGGTATTTATACCACAATGAAGACTTCTCAGAATTCATTTACACGCATTCCCTCCTCTTAGCATACACGCACTGCTCTCTGGTGGTCTTTAGGTGAAGGCTCTGAGTCTCGATTGATGTTGAACTTTTCACCTTTCCTGGCTACTCATGCTCCTTGGGCTCTGCTTCAAGGTGTTGTAAATACCAGACAGTTCCAAAGGCTTTTCTACTTTTTTTATCTGATTCCCTGCCTGTTATCTGCCTAGTTAAGTACAGTCATATGCTTTCTCACTGCAAGCTGGCTAAGAATTGTTGCTTAAGCTAGTTCACTAATTTAAAATTCGAGTGTACAATACTTTAAAAAATAATATATATATATATAATTTTTATATATATATATATCATGTCCCACAACAGACCATTATTTATTATCTCTGATACATGCCACTGCATGGTTCATTGTTGGGACATGACAATATTCAACTACTCTAAACTTACCTAATATAAAATTTGAGTATACAATACTTTAACAACTTATATGTATATCATTTGTCTCTATCATGTCCCACAATGGACTGTTATTTATTATCTCTGATACAGCAAGGCAGAATAATACCAACATTGTTAAATCTACCTCTGTTCTAGAAATATGATCCTTTTCAAAACTATGCATTTTAAACAACTTAATACCAAAAAGGTATTCCCTGTTATGACAGTGATTAACACTAAGGTTTGCAACAAGGAAACAAGCCACCCGGTCAGCTGTATTCCACTTATATGACTCAAAAATTTATTCAGCCAGTTGTTTTCTGCATCCTCTCTAAGATCCTGAGCTTGCCGGGCAACAGCTTGAATTTGTTCTAGCTACTTATTAAGATCTTCCGTTACATTTGGGATATGGATGCAACAATGACCTGTATCCAGTTTCAGATCCCCACAGACTGCATGCTCTTTGGCCAGCAAAAAATCTAAAACCAGGTGGTGTTGTAATACTGCCTTAGCATTTTCTAATAGCTGCTGTAAATTCGCATTCTGTAACATTTCTTTTACAAGTGACAAATCCATACCAATGGGAGTTGGGGTTATGCTATGATACAAGGTATGGTCTCTGATTAGGACCTGGCTAGTTAACATGGGCAGTTTATACACAAAATCACAGCCTCTGATAATAGCTACATTGCAAGCACACATTAGACATGGTCTGATTATAAATTCATTAATTTACACATATTTGCACGTAGTCCTAAAACACCCCTTCTTTGGTGTCAAAGCAAACATCACTCGCCTTAAGGGCATCTTCTTTGTATATGAATCCCAGCTCCCTTTCCAAATCTACCAATTGCCATTTCCCATCAGACACCCTCGCCCACGTGCAATGGTCCAGGGAGTAGAGCATGGGACTGGTTTGTGTTTACCCCCAGGGCTACAATGGAGTAAACTTTTTCAATGCGAGCCTCAGCCATGGTCAGGACGTGGGTGATGACTGCATTGAGGACCTGGTCATGGGTGAAGTTGACAGTCTTGGAGCTGCCACTCCTTCTCCGTGGCTGCATCCCACACAATCTTTTGGATATCGATGAGGAGGATACTGTTGTTGCTGTCTCTCAGGATACCTGCAATGACACTGCACCCACATCTAGGCCTGGATGCAACTAAGAGCACGAGAGACATTATTTTGTTCTATGCCTAGTTCTCACAATAGCACCTGATAGTCTTTTCCACCTAGGAGTTAATGCTTCTGAGTCCCAGGACTTGATATACACCCAGCCTCAAGGCTGGAAGGGATGTGCTGGTGTATCAAGCTCTAGGGATTTGTTAACAGTCACAAATTTCTGCAATTCCTGGAGAGTCTTTCCTAAAGATATCAAATAGTTATTAATGTCCAAATTCCCTTTAACAGTGATATCCCTGGAACATCAGGTTTCTTGATTAAAACTGTGTCGTCTGTCCCTTTGGCTATTATTTCAGCCTGTTCAGGAGGGCCATTTGGCTTTTGACCCCATACTTTGGCCCCATCATCAAGACTGGTGGATCCAAACCCTTTATCTCCATGAATGGTAGTGACCTGAGGTGGATCCCCCCTTATCCTCTCTTTTTTTTTTTTTTTTCTTTTTAATATATCACTAATTGTTCTATTCTGTCATGGGGTTAAATAATCAAATCTTGTTCACCATTGTTTAACAGGATTACTTTGATTTCTCCTTGATAATATGCATCAATAAGTCCTCATATAATTTAGAGAGGTAGCATTTTGTCTTTCTGTATACATCAAATTTTGTATCAACAAGAAATTGCTTTCCTATGTATCCAATAATGTCATTGTTGCTGAAGTTCTTTTTACTTCTTTGATCTCACTCTCTATTAAATCCTTATATTGTTGATACACATAGAACACACGCATATTAAACTTGTAGATATTTCACAATTACACACACACAACAATAAATCTGCGTGTGTGTTTTAGAACTTTGGTTGCCAATTTACAATCATTAACACAAATAAAATAACCACACAAAAAATACATCAAGTTTTCTTCCTGCCAATTAGGCGAGTGTTTCTTTTTTTTTTTTTTTCCCAAACATCCAGGAATTCCTGATCCACAAACACATTGATGGTCAGTGCTCCATTAAAATTTTGAAAGGTCATCTCTCCATATTTTCATAAAGCCTGTTTGAGTCTTCCACAATAATCACTGGGGTGCTCATTATTTTTATCCAAATTAAATTGCACATAGCATTAGGGTTTAGCATCACTTGCAAAGATATAGGGTTAATTCCTGCAGTTTGAATGAAAAAAAAAAAAAAACAAATAAAAAATGGCAGAGCTGTGTGAAGAAAAAAAAAACCCCAAAACCAGTTGCATTTTGAAAAGATAGGAATGGCATTCCTCCCCCACAGTACCCGCTGGCTGCAGTCCAGGAAGATAACAAAGCAACAGAGAGAATGAATTTACTCGAATAGCTGCGACTTTCTCCTCAAAACTTTGATAGCTGATTTATCCCAAACATTCTCGAGATTAGAAACTCTGCAGTGGCCACTGCCTTCTGTTAAAATTAGCCGAGCTTCTTGAAATAATTTAACTGCACACTTTGTAACTTTTCCTAATACCCCAGCTAAGGACATCCTTCTTTTTTTATACTGGATATTTTAAAATCTTGCTGTCTGCAGCCTTCCTGTTCAAAGTTCCCAGGTAAATTCACCTGTTTGCTGGCTAAATGGACATTTGAGGTGGAAGGATTCAGAGACATGTCCTAAAGTTTTCCATATATCAGGGAGAACTTTGCTCCAGAGTCAACTAAGGTTCTTCAAAATATCTGAAGCCCTTGGCTGTCATTTCATTCTCATTTATTACACTGGACTATCTTCCTAGTCTCTTTCCATGGGTATAAGCCAGAATATGACTCCAAATCCTCCCTTTCCCCTGGAACATCTGATCCACCCACAGGGGCCCACCGCACGCAGATAGGGAGTCCTGTTGAGCTTCAGGAGGAGGTGCCACAGGATGAGTTACCCCTATATCTTTGGGTTTAGAATTTTTGCACTTGCCAATCATTTTCAGTGGGATACTTAGTATTATACCATCGAGCTGCAAAAGCTGATAAATTTGTGTTCTGAATGTCATTTTGGAATGCACCTTGCATAAAGGAATCTGAAACTCAGAATTAAAACATTTCTTATAGTCTATTTCATCTAAGTTCACCCTTACTGCTCCCTGATCATGCAAACGCACCATTCAAGAGGGCAGGGATTCCCCTGGCTTCTATCTAAACCTTTTAATTATATCATTTAGTTCATGTTCTATCAGGATCCCACTGCACATCTGCTCCCATAATCATCGAATGCACTTTCTTATGATTTATAGTCATCCCCTCCTTTTCCTGTATTTATACTGCGCAACCCATATTGCAGCTCTTTCAGCTACAGTCTGATAAACGTCTAACTTATTGGCAAGGAACTTATTCTGACACTGTAACATTGTGATTTGATTCTACAAATCAAACATCTGTGGCTCCATGTGGGTGCATTCTGACAACAATCAATCTCTTTGTTGGTGCTGTCTCAGATATGCTGTTAACAAGAACCACACTTACACTATCTTTCCTTTTTCATTATGTAGTTTCTGCATATATTTTAACACATATAATGGTTAAACCTTTTTTAACCGTTCTTTCCAATATTTGCACGGTCCTCCCACTTAAGCCCACTCAAGTGCTAAAGAGCTATATGGGAGGTCTTTCCATCTGGGAATCTCAGAAGGGGTGTCTTCCTCTCATTTATCCTCTTGCTTAGATTTAAACAAAACCAGCATTTTATTCCGTCACCTGTCCGACTATGCCAAATGTTTTACCACAAAGAGGAGCCTTTAGCAAAAATCATCATAAAAGCCCAGATTCTCAAATACTCAGTGAAATCAAGTTTTACTCAAGTTATTACAGCAAGAAAGAAAACAAATTATTAGTAGTGATCAACCACAAGTTAACAGTAACAGCTTGCAAAGGCAAAATGTCTAATCATTGCCATAAGAGAATAAGTACAGTGATTAAGGAAGATGCATCACCAATTGCTTTATCATCATCCAGATCCATAGTTGCTGGGGGTGGGGTGGGTGGTTCCTTTTCGTAGTGGGAATTCAGAGAGGCAATTGGGAAGCCATGTGATGCATCCACCTGTGACGTTGCAAGTGCGTCCACTTGCTGCAAGGGGCTTAGCTTTTATACCATTGAACAAACAACTTACATCACCCCCAAAACATGGAGTCTCTGGCCCCAGCTACTTACTGCCTCTCTTTCTCACCCTTTCTTGCACCAAGAATAGCACAGCGCAATCACATTGATAATAAAATACTTTCTCACACTCTTATGTATTAAGAATAGCACAGCACAATTCTACTGATAATAGAAGTGTAGAAAGTTACAGACTGAACAGTGCACATAGCAATGCAATACGAATCATCCATGGGTCACCCATATTATTTCAGGCCTGTCGATCAGGCCCTGTCACTTATAGTAATTTTCTCAAAAGCAGCACAAACCAGCTGCTCGCTTTAATTTCCAACCCTTCAGCTCTCAAGGAAAAAAAACTGTAACACTTTCTAGTTGTACTTTGCAAATCTCATCCTGATAAGCTTTGAAAAAATGGAGCTTCAGGCTTGCAGTGCTGCCACTCTGCCAAGTGAAACTTATCAGCAGAGCTGGCCGAAGTTACTGGCTGAGCTGCTGCCTGCACTGAGCCTCATAGCACAGCCTTTTTTTTTCCTGCATTCCCAGATGAGCTATCCGAGCAAGTTAGGTGGGCAAATGATCTGGAGCGGTTCAGAGGGGTCTGGATTGGTTTGTTTTGGCCCAATTCACCTCCCCACGTTGGGCACCAAGAAATAGAATGCCTGATAAGCCTTCTACAGTGAGACAAGTAGCTTGGTGTATAAGGGGAAAACAGTGGATGTTGTTTAATGGACGGTGAGATGGACTGGAACTGACTGAATGGCCAGGTCCAGAGGATCAAAATTCAGTTGAAAGCTAGTCACTAATGATGTCCCTCAGGATTCTATACTGGGACCAACACTTTTTTTCTGTTCATTAATGACCTGGAAAACAGGACAGAGTGCATCCTCAACAAGTTTTCAGATAATACAAAACTGGCAGGTGTGGCTGATATACCAGATGTTTTGCTGCCATTCAGAGAGACCTCGACAGGCAGGAGAACTGGGCAGAGAAGAATCTCATGAAGTTTAACAGGTGGAAACAGAAAGTCTTGCGTTTGGGGAGGACTTACTCCAGGTGCCAGTACAGTCCACAGGCTGACTAGCTAGAAAGTAGCTTTGCAGAGAAGGAAATGGGTATACTGGTGGACAAGAAGCTGAACGTGAGCCAGCAATGCACTCTCATGGCAAAAAAGGCCAACAGTATGCCTGGATGCATTAGGAAGAGCACTGCTAGGAGGTTGAGGTAGATCCTTCCTCTCTACTTGGACAGCACCAGGTTGTCTAAATGTTGTGGAGCTCTGTCCTTGGATATATTAAGAACCTAACTGGACATGACCCTGAGCAACTTGCCTTAGGTGACCCTATTTTGAGCAGGAGGATTGGACTAGATGATCTCAAGAGGTCCCTTCCAACCTAAATGATTCTGTGATTCTGTGCAAAATTGAGGGATTGTTTAATTCCTAGTATGTATGAGTCATCCTCAGTCTTCTTTCTGATACTCTAAATAGGTTTTCTTTGTAGGGCATTTTCCTTTGTTGGTGGACCATTTCTGTGCTCTATCTAGATTTTGAATATTCCTCTTAAAAATGTCAGTGCTGCAAACTTGTGTACTTTTCTAGTGTGTGTCTCCGTATTTTAATAGGGATAAAATCCCTGTATATAACTCCAGTGATTACATTAACACTTTCTGCTAAAGCAAGCTTACGTGAGTCATTTTTTCACCATGACCTTAAAAATTATTTTCAGGGTCTTCTTTTCAGGTTTCAACCCCTCATTCTATCACCTGCTAGAGCTTTAAATCATCATTTGAATATGAAGAATTTATAGTGCAACTCAGTAAATCAGAAAAAAGACAGCTTTGAAGAATGGGTAGTAATTTGCAAGCTGATGGGAGGTCTTTGACTTATTTCTGATTTTTATGAGTTGTTCCTGAAGTCACATAAATAAGTGAGAAAAATTTCTGTTCATTTACATTATTAAATAAGATATTTTGAGTGCAAGTAAGGTAATAGGAAACTATGAATATTTCAATACATAAGAATTTGAAGTGTTTCAGGGAAGAAAACAAAGAGAGAATTTTTTTCTGGCATTGCATATTTTACCTGTTGTGTTCTTACAGTATACTTTATTCAGTGTATGTTAGTTCTTTCTGAAAGCTGACAATATTGGAGGTGCTGTAATTTACTTCTGTTGTGATTGCTATAGAAATTACTCTTTTAGTTCTTTAGAACTGTGATGAGTTGGTATGAAATGTTTTCAGTGTTCAGCTTAATTGCATTGATTATTGCAAGTCTTTTTGTGAAGGCATGCTTAATTAAAAACTAAACATTTATATGTGCAGCTTCCAGAATTATGTTTGTGCACATAGGTGGCTTAAAGTGTGTTGTCTTAATATGGTATAAGGTTTTGAGTCTCCTCTCAAAATTTGACAATAGTTGCGTCTAATGTATGCAACTGTAGTTAGAGAAGAATCAGGCCCGTGAATGGATTTTTTTCTAAAAGTTCTTTACCTCAAAGCAGTAAGTAGGTTCGTGTACACATGGCTTCTGACTTGATATGTGTATTTGTTGTCGCAAAGCAGACTGTAAACTGTTAGAAAAAACATTAAGTTCAAAGTTTATAGTATTCTCTTCTTGATGTGCTGCAAGCTCTAAGCAGACCTTAGATTAATCAAAGCAATAATATATAATAGATTTTTAAAATAATTTAGTACAAAGCAGCATTTTAAAAAAGGAAAAATAAATGAAGTATATCCATGTACTCATGTAATAGTATGTGAAAAAATCTTTAGCTAATCCCAAGATAGGATTTTGAGTGAATATTTTCCTTTTAAGATCCGAATAAGGATAAGTGACAAAAAGCAAAGAAGTTTCTGCTGAACTTTTAATTTTACATTTTAATTTTATTTAGAGACCACGATGCAGACATCAGAGACTGGGTCGGACACAGGTTCGACTGTGACTTTACAGGCATCTGTGGCTGGCCAGGCAGCAGTGCCCACACAGGTAGTACAGCAGGTACCGGTTCAGCAACAGGTAGGTGTCTGTTAATTTGGGGAAAACAAAAATCCCTGACAAGACAAAATGATGCATTTCAACAGATGCAGTGAAGAACTGATTTTGTACAAGGCTGCAAATACAACTGTTTTACACTGTTTTATTCAATTTTATTTTGCTGTAACTAAAATAGCTACATAAGCAGACATGCAGTTTTCAGGGTTTATTTCTTGACCTAGAATATCTGGCAACCACCAGAAATACATATGCATGATTCTAAAAGCAGATTACTATGAAATGTGTGCAATATCTCATAAAAAATTACATTCATTTAAGTAACTGAATAGTCACGTTTATTCCTTCGAAAAGTCAATAAGGAATATGGAATTTTTTAAACTAAATGCAATATAGATGTAAAATACAAAAGCAATGTAATTTTGTACCTCTAAGCAGAACTTCCTGCAGGTTCTTGCCAACTGCAGAAAGGTATTTGAAGTAAAACTATATGTAATGCATAATTTGGATTTGCCAGAGAATTAAAGGGGTTTCTGAAGCAGCCAGCTCAGCACACACTTCTGTGACATGATTAATCACCTATGCAATCGCATCAACATTAGAGGGAGTGCTGCATGGGAAGATTAAGTAGGGAAGTAGAGTTAGAAAACAGGAACTGAATGTGAAAAGCTATGACTTTTGTCCAAGACTTCTTTAATATGTGTAACTTAGCTTTATTTAAAAAAAAAATATTTGTTCCAGTTGGAAGGGACCTACGATGATCATCTAGTCCAACTGCCTGACCATTTCAGGGCTGACCGAAAGCATTGTCCAAATACCTCTTAAACACTGACAGGTTTGAGGCATTGACCACCACTCTAGGAAGCCTGTTCCGGTGATTGATCACAACCACACCCCCCCCCCCCCCCCCCCCCCAAAGAAATGTTTCCTAATATCTAGTCTGAACCTCCCCTGATGCAGCTTTGAACTATTCCCACTCATCCTGTCACAGGATATCAGGGAGACGAGATCAGCACCTCCCTCTCCACTTCTCCTCCATTCCACTGTCACTGTTTTAGGTCCTCTGGGTGACATCTGATGTTCTTTTTCAGCATAATTTGGCTTTACAGTTGTTTCAAAATCAGCACTATTAAAAATGAGAATGACTTGTTAAATTATCTAAGTCTTTTTCTGTGCTAGTGAATCACTTATCTAAAATAAAATTTCTAGCATTTTGTTAAGTTTAGTTTTAAAATTTAAGGTGATTAATTTTTCTGCATTTCTTGGCAATGCTGTTTAACTGCTTCATGTTTCACTAATAATTTTTCCTGGTATACAGACTCGGTTTTAATGTCTCATATTTCCATTCATATCACTTCTACTTATATTATAATGCATCTCAGAATAAATTTGGTGTTTTATTTTTAACCCCCCCTCAAAAAAAAAAAAAACCCAACAAACCCCCCAAAAATTTCAGCAAAACATTTAAGCATTGTACTTAATATGAATTTAAATGCTTAACTTTGTGTACTCGCTCAAAGTACATCCCTACTAAGTTAAGAATTGGCTGAAATCACAGAATGGTTGTGGTTGGAAGGGACCTCTGGAGGTCATCTTGTCCAACCTCCTGCTCAAAGAGGGCCACCTACAGGCAGTTGCCCAGGACCGTGTCCAGATGGCTTTTGAATATCTCCAAGGAGGGAGACTCCACAATCTCTCTGGGTAACCTGTTCCAGTGCTCAGTCACTGTCACAGTAAAGAAGTGTTTCCTTATGTTCAGATGGAACCTCTGGTGTTTCCATTTGTGCCCGTTGTCTCTTGTCCTGTCACTAGGCACCACTGAAAAGAGCCTGGCTCCATCTTCTATGTACCTTCCCTTCATGTATTTATATATGCTGATAAGATTCCCCTTGCCCCAAGCCTTCTCTTGTCTAGGCTAAACAGTCCCAGCTGGGAGCCCAGAACTGGACACAGGACTCCAGGTACACAGTACTCAACTGGTGCTGAATAAAGGGGAAGGATCACCTACCTGGACCTACTGGCAATACTTTGCCTGATGCAGCCCAAGTATACCAGTAGCCCTCTTTGTGGTAAGGGCACGCTGCTGGCTCACGTTCAACTTGGTGTTTACCAGGACCCACAGGTCCTTTTCTGCAAAGCTGCTTTCCAGCTGGTTGCTTCCCCGGCATGCACGGGCTCGTTCCTCCCCGGGGGCAGGACTTGGCACTCCTCCCTGTTGAAGTACATGAGGTTCCTGTCAGCTCATTTCTATGGCCTGTTGATATCTCTCTGAATGACATTCTCCAAAAGACTTTTTACAAAATATCTTTTCCAGCAGTTGCTAGGTCCCTCCAGAATAGCAGAAAAAGGGTGCTTCTAGCACATACCCATAATGAAAGGCCATAGGGGAAGCTGTTACAGTTTTTCGTCAGTACCCTTTTGTCATAAACCACCTTCTGCTTCTTCTGGAGGACCTGGTTTCTACTGCCCATTTCTGCATCTTCCTGACAATATAGCACTGTTTTATCAAAGTCTTTTGGGGGTCATTGCTGTGTGTATTTATGCTGTAATCCGACATGAGCTACCTCAGTGCCTCAAAATTGATCTTTTCTCTGTTGCATTTACATTGATGCCTTTAACCTTTAAACACTTTCCTCCAGAGTGCAGGTAGCAGGACCCCCAAGTACTTTTCTGCCAAGCTGCCTTCCAGCTGGTTGGCCCCCAGCCTGTACTGGTGCATGGGGTTATTCTTCCCTAGGTGCAGTATGTGGTGCTTCCCCCTTTTTGAACTTCATGAGGTTCCTCTCAGTCCATTTCTAAAGCCTTTTGAGGTCCCTCTGGATGGCAGCACGACCCCCTGGCATATCAGTCACTCCTCCCAGTTTGGTGTCATCAGCAAATGGCTGGAGGTTAGCTTTGCCCCATCATCCAGATCATTAATTAATACGTTGAACGAGACTGGACCAGGTATTGGCCCCTGGGGTTCACTGCTAGTTACTGGCCTTCAGCTTGACTTTGTGCCACTGAAAGGCTTTTGATGAATTAGGACTTTTATATCGATCTCTCTCTTTAACTTAAATCTTTATTATAGAATCATGGAATGGTTGAGGTTGGAAGGGACCACTGGAGGTCATCCCCCCTGCTCAAGCAGGGTCACCTAGAGCTGTTTCCCTAAGAACATGTCATGAGGGCTTTTGAATATCTCCAAATGAGGGAAAATCCACAACCTCCCTGGGAAACCTGTTCCAGTGCTCAGTCACCCACACAGTGAAAAAGTGTTTCTTGATGTTCAGATGGAACTTCTTGTGTTTTAGTTTGTGCCTATTGCCTCTTGTCCTTTAACTGAGCACAACTGAAAAGACCCTGGCTCCATCTTCTTTGCACTTTCCCTTCAGGTATTCGTACACATAATGAGATTCCCCCTTGAGACGCTGGGCTAAACAGCCCCAACTCTCTCGTCCAACTAGACTTTGTGCCCTTGATCACCACCCTCTGGGCTTGGACATTCAGCCAGTTTTCAGTCCACCTCACTGTCTGCTCATCCAGCCCATATTTCAACAGCTTCTCTATGAGGACCTTATAGGAGACAGTGTCAAAGGCCTTTCTGAAGTCTAGGTAGACCACATCCACTGCTCTCCCCTGGTCTACCAGGCCAGTTATTTAATTCTAAAAGGTTATTAAGCTTGTCAAGCATGACTTTCCCTTGGTGAATCCATAATGACTACTCCTGATTATTGTCATTCATGTGCCATGCAATGGTTCATTGGATTAGTTGCTCCATCACCTTCCCAGGGACTGAGGTGTAGCGGACCAGCCTGTAGATCCCTGGGCCATGTTTCTTGAAGACAGGAGTGTTTTTTGCTTTCCTCCAGTCCTCGGGCACCTATCCTAAACATTATGATTATTCAAAGATTATTGAGAGTGGCTTCACAACGACATCAGACAGCTCCCTCAGCACTCATAGGTGCATCTTATCAGGGCCCATTAGGATAAAGTCTTTCTAATACACTAACTTTGTAAATGAACCTTCTGTGATGCTTGGAGTTAAACTTTCTTGGAGGCTTAGTGTGGTTAACTCTTTTTAAGCTTTGCTTAAAACTTTTAATAACTAGATATAGTTTATATCAGCATATATTTTCAATAAGATATTACTTATCTTTCAGTGTTGCTATTTCCAATAATTTTGTTTCACTGAATATTTCATCTGTATTTTGGACTAATTTGTGATTACACTGGGTTGTATTTTTTCAGTTGAGTCTTATTTTGAAAGTAGAAGTCATGTAAGGTTTCAGAAAGGAATGTTAGGGCATCAAGCTGGCCAAGGAAGACGAGTTTTCTGCAATATTTTGTGTAAACTGAAGAGGTGGTGGATATGTTGTGAAAACAGATGCAGATGATTCTGCGGTGACTGAGACAGTATACGAAGGAGATACTGGTTTAGAGAGAGGAAAGAAGAGTAGATGATGAAAGTATTGAGAAAAGGAATTGAATGTGTAGGGTAAGGAAAAGGAAGAGTAAAGATGTGAATCTAGTATACTACTAGGAAATGTGATGAAGAATGTGGGTAAGAGAGGTGCTTTTCCACTGTAGGAAAAGAAAAGGCTAGCCGGCATGAAAACAATCTCTTCGATGAAGAGTGGTTTTGCTCTGAACAATTAAATGAACATATTATACATTTGCTTAAATTTGAATTTATGAGCACATGCTTTAGGAGCAGACTACTTCAGGTGAAGATGAAAAATTCACAAGAAATAAGTTATTTAAAAAAATCCTTTCCTGTAGTTATGGGTGGGATAATTTTTCAACGACTAAATTACTTTCTGTGAAAATAAATCTTTTCTTTGCGCACTGACAATATAACTATGGCTTTCATAAAAGTCTGATATGGTGCTCCAAATGAATTAAAAAAAATCCTTAATGAAAATCTAATATTCCCTTCTTAGTGTAGTGGCAGCGGTTTCACAGGTGTTTTCAAGCAACACAGAAATTGTCATTTTTGGCACCTCAAATGGTGAAGGGAGAAACTGATACATGTGCAAATAAAAAGTAGCAAAAGCAAGGCCTAAAAGCGAGGAGCATAATTAAATACCATTTAATATCCTGCAGAATTTTTCTTAGTTTTATGTTTCCTCAAATATGATTTTCCATTCATGTATCATTCCTGTTTTAGCATGCACTCTTAGAGCATGAGGTAGCAAGCTTATAAGGCTTTTAAATTCATCTCACTGACCTTATGGTTTATGCCATGCAATACAGAAGAATTTGAAGAGTGACATTAAAAACAAGTGTTTAATAGAGTTTAGAAAGTGTATCCATGCATCAAAAGTTACACAAAACAAAACTTCCTATTTGGCATAGACTATGACCAGAGCATTCAGAAATAATTGTGTCATTAAACTGAACATGCACACTTTTGCTAATCAAAATTGGAGCTTAATGCAAAGACAGATTTAACATATGAGAAACAGTCATGAACTTATTTTGGTCATTTATCTAAATACCAACATTACAGCTTGCACTACTTTCCAAAAGTATTCTAGACTAATTAATGTATTAAGATGACCTTTTTTTCTGAGAACAGAAAGCCTTGCACATCCAACTTTTTTTAAGGCACTGCACTTGATTATATTGTTTTATTTTAAGTGGGGTTCATAAATCCTTACTTATTTTACCCTGGTATTTTTCTCTTAACCTTCTTAGTACTTTTAATGCAAACACTTTTATCTAAAATCAAAATTCTGTGCATAGTTTTATCTTCCTTTAATGGTAAGAGATGTGTTTTTTGAATTTGGGAAATTATAGTTCAGGAACGCTGTTAAGGGATAGCAGGCCAATGTCAGTTTATGTAAAGGTTCGCATGGGAAATCAGCAAACTGCTGATTTTTCTATTTAACCATCAAAAAGATTACATCTCAAAAAGAGTACGTGACCGATGACTGACAGAAACATCTGGTTTTCTGTCATCCTTGAACAGTCTTATTCAAAGGAATGTGTTGGGTTTTTTTCTGAATTAAGGTTTTTATATAAATTTTTCCTTAGATGTTGTGGTTTAACCCCAGCCAGCAACTAAGCCCCATACAGCCACTCCCTCCCTCCCCCTCAGCAGGATGGAGGAAGAGAATTGGAAGGGTAAGAGTGAGAAAACTTGTGGGTTGAGATAAAAATAGTTTAATAATTAAAACTAGTAGTAATAAAAATAATAAATTATAAGGAAAAGAGGAAAAAATAACAAAGAGATAATCATAAACCCCAAGGAGGACAAGTGATGCAAATGAAAACAATCGCTCACCACCAGACGACCGATGCCTAGCCAGTCCCTGAGCAGTGCCCGCCCTGCCAAATTTGCCCCTAATTTTGCTGCTGATCATGATGTCATATGGTATGGAGTATCCCATTGGTCAGTTGAGGTCAGCTTTCCCAACTGTGTCCCCTCCCAAATCCTCGTGCACCCCTAGCCTACTTGCTGGCAGGACGGTGTGAGGAGCAGAAAAGGCCTTGACTCTGTGTCAGCACTGCTCAGTAGTAACTAAAACATCCCTGTGTTATCAGCACCATTTCCAGAACAAATCCAAAACATAGACCCATATGGGCTACTATGAAGAAATTTAACTCTGTCCTAGCCAAACCCAGTATATTAGGTCAACAATGAAGTTTAGAATCTCATTTTGAAGTATATGAGTTAATGGTGGAAAATGAGGAGTAGGAATTTTATAGAACGTAGTGAGGATGATGAAGGTCTCCTAAATAAAATGTTCTTAAAGAGCTCTTGTAGATGATGCATCGCGTGCATGAGAACCAGATTCTTCTAGGATTACATTGAATTTTTAGGACCTACTCTGACAGGTCAAAGGTTGCCTGTTAACAGCACATGTAAATTGTGATTTAGAGGCTTGTATTGTATAGAGATAAACTGGAGTAAAAAAATCCAGAAAAGCAGCATATAGATAACCAAATGAAGTTTTCTTCCTTACTAAATATAGTTCCTAAGCTCGGTGTGAAGCACGCAGTTCTTGTTCTTGTGCTTTGCAGATAGTTCTGTCTTTGGCATTGAAAATGCCCATAGTCTCAAGGGTATGCATCTCCAGTGTTAGTACTCCACTTAGCATATTACAGACTTGCATCACAATATTACACTCTGTGTTATTTAGTAATTGTGAGAACAGGGATGTCCCATGACTGAGTGTGTTGTTTAGAAACCATTAGATGCACTGAAGCACTAGTCTTTATTTTTATAAGGTAAACAGATGAGGAGGATGGCTCCCACAGCCTAGAAACATCCCCTAGACTGCAGCATCCTCAAATGAACATCAAAACAATCTCTGTGAAAAAGAAGAGTTATTGTCTTGGGGGATTCCCTTCTGAAGGGAACAGAGATCCCTATGTGCAGATCGGACCCACTTCACAAGGAGGTCTGCTGCCTGCCTGGGGCCTCAGTGAAAGACATCACTAGAAAACTTCCTTCCCTGGTAAAACCCACAGATTATTACCCTCTGCTAGTGTTCCAAATAGGCAACAATGACATCCAGAGGAGGAAGCTGAGGGCAATTAAGAGCGACTTCAAGGCTCTAGGGATAATGGTGAAGGGCTCTGGGACACAAGTAGTGTTTACCTCCATTCCAACAAGGAACGTAGAGGGAGAGATCAAGAAAAATCAGTCGATTAATACCTGGCTCCAAACCTGGTGTGAGGAGCAAAACTTTGGTTTTTTTGATCATGGACTGGCCTATGCACCTCCAGGCTTCCTTACCAGAGATGGGGCATGCTTGTCTCCTAGGGGTACTAAAAATCTAGCAGGGCTCATTAACAGAGCTTTAAACTAGACGTGAAGGGGGAGGGGGATGAAGCCAGGCTAGTCAGGAGTGAACCTGGGAGTGGCACTCAAGTGCCTGAGGGATGGTGTACCGGTGAGGACCTCCAGTATATCAACTCAGAGCACGTGGGGGCAAGTACATCTAGTGACAGAAAAGATGTAATTGGCACTGATGGGTTAGATAATCCAAGTAACGGTCATTTGGGAATGAACACTATTCCCTTTATGAGAGCTGAGGGAATAACAGCCCAGCTGAAGTGCATGTACACCAATGCATGCAGCATGGGCAATAAACAGGAGGAACTGGAAGCTATTGTAGGGCAAGGAGACTACGATGTAGTTGCCATCATGGAAACGTGGTGGGGCGACTCGTATAACTGGAGTGCTGCTATGGTGGGATGTAAACTCTTCAGGTGGAACAGGAAAGGTAGGAGAGGTGGTGGGGTGGCCTTCTATGTTAGAGAGTACTTTGATTCCCTCGAGCTCGATTATGGTGATGTCAGGATCGAGCGGCTGTGGGTAAAAATCAGAGGAGCCCACAAGAAGGCAGATATTGCTATGGGAGTCTGTTATAGACCACCCAGCCAAGAAGAAGAAGCTGATGAGCTCTTCTATAAACAGCTGGGAGAAGTCTCAAGATCGCTGGCTCTTGTCCTTGTGGGAGGCTTTAATCTTCCGGATGTCTGCTGGAGGTACAATAGAGCAGAGAGGAAGCAGTCTAGGAGGTTCCTGGAGTGCGTGGAAGACAATTTCCTCACACAACCGGTGAATGAGCCGACAAGGGAAAATGCCCTCCTGGACCTGCTGTTTGTGAACAGAGAAGGCCTTGTGGGGGATGTGACGGCTGGAGGACGCCTGGTGCAAAGCGATCATGACATGGTAGAATTCTCAGTTCTAGGTGAGGAGGGGGGTTAGCAGAATGCTCACATTAAACTTCCAGAAGGCAGACTTTGGACTGTTCAGAAGGCTGGTTGATTAAGTCCCATGGGAGACATTCCTTAAGGGCAAGGGAGCCCAAGTGGGCTGGGTGCTCTTCAAGAAGGAAATCTTGGCAGCGCAGGAGCAAGCTGTCCCCACGTGCCAGAAAATGATCCATTGGGGAAAAAAACCAGCCTGGTTGAGCAGGGAGATGTGGGTGGACATCAAAAAAAAAAAGAGGAATGTCTATGAACTTTGGAAGAAGGGACAGGTGTCTTGAGTGGACTACAAGGAGGAAGTTAGATCGTGCAGAGGAAAAATCAGGAGGGCTAAAGCCCAACTAGAGCTCAGATTGGCCAAGTCGGTGAAAGATAATAAAAAATCTTTCTATAAATACATTAATAGTAAAAGGAGGACCAGGGAGAATATTCAGTCCTTATTGGATGCAAAGGGAAGAACTGTGACAAAGGATCAAGGCTGAGCTACTTAATGCCTTCTTTGCCTTGGTCTTTAATAGTAAGGAAAGTTGTTCTCTGTGTGTACATCCTCAGGAGCTAGAAGAGCAGAACAAAGCTCCCATGTTCCAAGAGGAAGTGGTTAGAGACTTGCTTGGCCAATTAGACACTCAAAAGTCTACGGGGCCAGATGGGATCCACCAGAGGGTATCGAAGGAGCTGGTGGATGTGCTTGCCAAACCCCTTTCCATCATCTTCCAGCAGTCCTGGCTGACTGGGGAAGTTCCACTTGGCTGGAGGCTGGCTGAGATTATACCCATCTACAAGAAGGGTTGCAGGGAGGATCCAGGAAACTCCAGGCCTGTCAGTCTGACCTCAGTGCCGGGGAAGGTCATGGAACTGGTGATCTTGAGTGCTATCATACAGCACATGCAAGAGAACCGGGTGATCAGGCCCAGTCAACACGGGTTCATGAAAGGCAGGTCCTGCCAAACTAACCTGATTGCCTTCTATGACAAGGTGACCCGCTTACTGGATGAGGGAAAGGCTGTGGATGTAGTCTTCTTGGACTTCAGTAAAGCCTTTGACACAGTTTCTCACAGCATTCTGCTTAGGAAACTGGCTGCCTCTGGCCTGGACAGGCGCACCCTCTCCTAGGCAGGAAAACTGGTTGGATGGCCTGGCCCAAAGAGTGGTGGTAAATGGAGTTAACTCCAGCTGGAGGCCAGTCACAAGTGGTGCCCCCCAGGGCTCAGTGCTGGGTCCAGCACTGTTCAATGTCTTTATCAATGACCTGGATGAGGGGACCGAATGCACCCTAAGTAAGTTTGTGGACGACACTAAGCTGTGTCGGAGGCTCTTCAAAGGGATATGAACAGGCCGGACTGCTGGGCTGAGACCAATGGCCTGAGGTCTAACAAGGCCAAATACTGGGTCCTGTGTTGGGGCACAACAACCCTGTGCAGTGCTACAGACTAGGGGAAGAGTGGCTAGAAAGCTGCCTGGAAGTGAAGGACCCGGGGGTGTTGGTTGACAGCCGACTGAACATGAGCCAGCAGTGTGCCCAGGTGGCCAAGAAGGCCAATGGCATCTTGGCTTGCATCAGAAACGGCGTGGCCAGCAGGTCCAGGGAGGTTATTCTGCCCCTGTACTCAGCACTGGTGAGATCGCACCTCAAATCCTGTGTTCAGTTCTGGGCCCCTCGCTACAAGATGGATGTTGAGGCTCTGGAGCGTGTCCAGAGAAGAGCAACGAAGCTGGTGAAGGAGCTGGAAAACAAGTCTTGCAAGGAGCGGCTGAGGAAACTGGGGTTGTTTATCCTTGAGAAGAGGAGGCTGAGGGGAGACCTTATTGCTCTCTACAACTACCTGAAAGGAGGTTGTGGAGAGGAGGGAGCTGGCCTCTTCTCCCAAGTGACAGGGGACAGGACAAGGGGGAATGGCCTCAAGCTCTGCCATGGGAGGTTCAGGCTGGACATCAGGAAAAAATAATTTCACAGAAAGAGTCATTGAGCCCTGGAACAGGCTGCCCAGGGAGGTGGTTGAGTCACCATCCCTGGAGGTATTTAAAAGATGGGTAGATGAGGTGCTCAGGGACATGGTTTAGTAGTTGTTAGGAATGGTTGGAGTCGATGATCCTAGAGGTCTTTTCCAACCTAGTGATTCTGTGATTCTATGAAACTATCCTATATTTCTGGTGTTCTTGTTTACAGGTACAGCAAGTACAAACTGTGCAACAGGTACAGCATGTCTACCCAGCCCAGGTTCAGTATGTGGAGGGAAGTGACACAGTCTACACAAACGGAACTATGTAAGTTGATTATTGATCAAAATTAGAATGTTTGCTAACATATGAAGTTAAATGCACATTCTTTTAATGACATCATATGGGCTACTGTATTTTAAGAAGCAAAGAAAATTATTGAACAAAAACTTTATTTTTTGACATTTTAAATCATTATTTGGGTGAAAACAAGTTGAATTTACATCACTTGAATTAATCTAAAATGAATTCAGGTAATTGTTACAGTTGGACATAGTGGGAAGTTATATATGCAGCATTTTGTTGTTTGGGGAAAAAACTTAAGTTTATGGACAAGTTTTAAGTTATGTTGATAGGAAAGATTATCTTAAGTTGTCATGATATGATCATTTGTGTAATAAAGAAGTCTTCATGTGGGCCTCCTATACTTCTAGTTGAAATTCTACTGGAAAGTTCCTAAGTTGCTGAGGCAGCTGCAGTCATTACTTACAGAAACCAATTATGTAATTTTTTTACTGTGTTTAGTGCAATGAGGTACATATTTAAATTTTTTTCCAAAGGAAGAAAGGGAGAGGAATGAGAATATGTCCTTTTGTTTCTCTCTCAGACTCTTCTATTTCCTGTGCTTTTCTTGCTTCAATGAACATGCTTTTCTGCCATGAAGTTCTTTTCTCTCATGTGCAAAATTAATATCTAGTTAAGTTCTTAGGTTCTAGTACCTAATCTATGAACAAAGAGTCTATTCTATTCCATATATAAGGGCCTAGGATATATGGCTGAAGGAAGCTATCCTGTTCAGAGAAAGGAGCAAGTACTAAACCTGTAGTGGGAATGGAAAATGTTCCATGACTATTAACATGGATATCTTTCACTCTCCTTTTATGGTCATGTGCTAGCTGGATTCTAAGATAACCTTCAAGCCCTCCCAAGAGATCATTTACACGTGAAAACAGCAACTAGGGCCAGTCAGTGAGCAGGAAAAGAAAATATGAGTTGGCTGGTTAAGATGACTGGGACTGTGATCCAGTAAGCAGGAAAGGGTTCTGGTCTTAGATAAAGAGCTGGTGCAAGTGACTGGAAAGGCAAGAGCCAAGAACCAGTGGGTAGAAAGAAGAAAGTATGGTGGCAGACATACAAAAGTAACAAAAAGCCAAAATGTATGGTTGTCTGGGAAAAAGAACTTTGATCATAAAATCATAAAATGGTTTGGGTTGGAAGGGACCTTAAAGATTAAGTAGGGAAGTAGAGTTAGAAAACAGGAACTGAATGTGAAAAGCTATGACTTTTGTCCAAGACTTCTTTAATATGTGTAACTTAGCTTTATTTAAAAAAAAAATATTTGTTCCAGTTGGAAGGGACCTACGATGATCATCTAGTCCAACTGCCTGACCATTTCAGGGCTGACCAAAAGCATTGTCCAAATACCTCTTAAACACTGACAGGTTTGAGGCATTGACCACCACTCTAGGAAGCCTGTTCCGGTGATTGATCACAACCACACACCCCACCCCCCCACCAAAGAAATGTTTCCTAATATCTAGTCTGAACCTCCCCTGATGCAGCTTTGAACTATTCCCACTCATCCTGTCACAGGATATCAGGGAGACGAGATCAGCACCTCCCTCTCCACTTCTCCTCCATTCCACTGTCACTGTTTTAGGTCCTCTGGGTGACATCTGATGTTCTTTTTCAGCATAATTTGGCTTTACAGTTGTTTCAAAATCAACACTATTAAAAATGAGAATGACTTGTTAAATTATCTAAGTCTTTTTCTGTGCTAGTAAATCACTTATCTAAAATAAAATTTCTAGCATTTTGTTAAGTTTAGTTTTAAAATTTGAGGTGATTAATTTTTCTGCATTTCTTGGCAATGCTGTTTAACTGCTTCATGTTTCACTAATAATTTTTCCTGGTATACAGACTCGGTTTTAATGTCTCATATTTCCATTCATATCACTTCTACTTATATTATAATGCATCTCAGAATAAATTTGGTGTTTTATTTTTAACTCCCCCTCAAAAAAAAAACCCAACAAACCCCCCAAAAATTTCAGCAAAACATTTAAGCATTGGGTACTTAATATGAATTTAAATGCTTAACTTTGTGTACTCGCTCAAAGTACATCCCTACTAAGTTAAGAATTGGCTGAAATCACAGAATGGTTGTGGTTGGAAGGGACCTCTGGAGGTCATCTTGTCCAACCTCCTGCTCAAGGAGGGCCACCTAGAGGCGGTTGCTGTCAGCCCGTTTCTCTGTCTTGTCGAGGTCCCTCTGGACGGCAGCACAACCCTGTGATGTCTCTTGCCCGCTCTTCCCAGTTTTGTGCCATCAGCCAACTTTCTCTGCCCCATCATTCAGATCACTAATGAAGACGTTGGACCCAGTACTGAGCCCTGGGGTACACTGCTGTTTACTGGCCTCCAACTAGACTTTGTGTAAAGCCAATACAGGTCTTCTTCAGGCAACTGGAATAAGCCTCATGTTCACAGGCTCTGGTTCTCATAAGAGACTTGAACAATCCCAATATCTGCTAGAGGGTCAACACAGCAGGGGAAAAGCAACCTGGGAGGACAGTTAAGCAGTGCAACTGATCGCCTGGAGAGGTTTGTGTAGTTTCTGCCCTTAGATGTATTCAAGACTCGACTGGGTAAAGCCCTGAACAAACTGGTCTGAATGCAGCATTGACCGACCGTGCTTTAAGCAGGAGGTTGGACTAGAAACCTCCTGAGGGCTCTTCTAACCTGAATTATTCTTTGATTCTATATTATGTAGCAATTATTTAGTTTCTGATTTTACAAACAGAACTGACCACTTCACCTAAGACCCTTTCAAGAAACTTATGATCAGCAGTGAAGACTCTTTTTGGCATTCCTGCAGATGCATCGGTAATTGCAACAGTTGTTTCCTATCTCCTGAAAACTTCCATCATGAATTTCCCACCTCCAATTTTTGCCTAAGTACTTTTGCTTTCAAAGAGCAAAGCCCTGCAGGAAATGGCAATTATTGCAATGCTGCAGTTTCCTCAAGTAAGCTTGAAGTACCCTGAACCATTGCCAACATGCTGTTTATTTTAGTTCTGAAGAACAAAATGGATGTGCAGTGTTCAAAGACAGTATCAATAAGCAATACAGAAGAATGCGTTTAACTAACAGAAGGTAGAATTGCTCTTACTGCTGTGAAATCTTGGTGGTGGAGAATGAATGCTGCTTCAGGAAAGAAGAAGGAAAAACTAGGAAAGGGGAATCATATTATCTTTAAGTGGGTTTTTTTTTTTTTTTCCACTACATCTAGGAAGAAACAGTCCAAGTAAAGACTGGATTTTGTTTATGAGGCAAAACACCATGTTTGGTAGAGTAGTAAGGGTTACTGGAAGTCACCTCATATGAGAAATGCCCTTTTTCAACTTCAGTAATTGATGAATCCCGTAATTAAGAATTTCTGCTAGCAAAGTTAGCCAATTAGTTTTAAAAGAAATAAATATTTTATTTTTCACAGCTTAGAATCATGGAATCATAGAATCATAGAATAGTTAGGGTTGGAAGGGACCTTAAAGATCGTCTAGTTCCAACCCCTCTGCCATGGGCAGGGACATCCCGCTAAATCATGCTGCCCAATGCCCCATCCAACCTGGCCTTGAACACCTCCAGGGATGGGGCATCCACAACCTCCCTGGGCAACCTGTTCCAGTGTCTCACCACTCTCATAGTGAAGAAATTCTTCCTAATTTCCAGTCTAAATCTGCCCCTCTCCAGTTTATACGTGTTCCCCCCGGTCCTATCCCCACAAGCCTTTATGAATAGCCCCTTTCCAGCTTTCCTGTAGGCCCCCTTCAGGTACTGGAAGGCTCCAGCCCTGCGATCATCTTCATAGCCCTCCTCTGGACCCGTTCCAACAGCTCCATATCCTTCCTACGCTGAGGATTCCAGAACTGGACACAATATTCCAGATGAGGTCTCACAAGAGAGGAACAGAAGGGCAGAATCACTTCCCTCGACCTGCTGGCCACGCTTCTTTTGATGCAGCCCAGGATACGGTTGGCCTTCTGGACTGCGAGCGCACATTGCCAGCTCATGTTGAGCTTCTCATTGACCAGCACCCCCAAGTCCTTCTCCACAGGGCTGCTCTCAAGCACGTCATCCCCTATTGTGTACTGAAAACGGGGATTGCCCCGACCCAGGTGCAGGACCTTACACTTGGCCTTGCTGAACCTCATGAGGTTCTCAGAGGCCCACTTCTCCAGCCTGTCCAGGTCCCTCTGGATGACATCCCGTCCTTCCGGTGTGCCAACTACACCACTCAGCTTGGTGTCTTCCGCAAACTTGCTGAGGGTGCACTCAATCTCGCTGTCAACACCCCCAAGTCCCCCAAATTTTGTAGTGATAACTAGCTTATGTGGATACTCATCTGAAATTTATTTTGGATTTATAAAACTTCTGTATTAGCTCTATGGAATAGGTGTTTTTTGTCTTTTGGGTTTTGAGCTTTTTCTCTTGAGGTTACCAGGTAAAGAACAAACGCTCTTTTGCACTGTCAGTTATCTAACCCACTTATGCTTCTACATAAACATTTTTTGTATGCACTTACTGATTAACTAAGCATTCACTCATGTTAATTTATTACCTGCAGAATAAGAAAACGTCAAAGTATAAGGAATACTGTAAATAATGTGTCAGCGATATTTAAGGAAAACATTTTTTTTCTCCACAAATGCTATGTAAAACACCTAACATCTTCAAGTTTATCTGGCTGTCATCAAAATTGACAAAAAACTCTTCCAGAGAATCTTAAGAATAATCTGGTGCAAAATAAATGGCCTAAGTTCAGACTGATAGTTTGTACAGTGTTACTAAACACACGGTAAATAACGTGGCAAAAAAAGTTACAAAGAGAACATTTATTTTTGGATAAGCATTCAAAAAGCTTGGGTTCTCATCTGAAATCTCTTTCCTACACAAATCTCACAAATGACAAGATTTGTAGTCTTTCTGGTACTTGTCATTAATGAAATTGAGAAATACAATGTGAAAAATGTGTTAAAGATAACTTCTCTGCCTGGAATAGGAACTCCCAAAGAAGTTTGTTACTGTCCATCCTGTCACTTGTGAAGAGACAAAAAGGCCATCCTCAGGGGAAAGGATCTATTGCCAGAGTGTTTGACTTCTTTTTAAACAAAGAAATTCGGCTTTTTCTTACACTGCTGCATAAGATTTCATTCTTTTTGTGGGCACTACAAAGTTTTCACAGAAATTTCAACTGACCAAATTTTACTTAGAGCTTGTTTTTCAAAATGGCTTTCCTCAGTGTGATTTTATTTTATGATAATATTTATTAGGAATTTATGTGACAGAGGAGGTTTCGGGGCTTATCCTCCACCCTCCCAAAATACTGAAAATCAGGAAAAGAAAAAAAGATGAAACTCATAAAAATAGAAGTATCAGTTTGCATCCTTAATAAATTAAACACGTTTTCCCTTTTTTTTTGGCCAGCTGCTGTTGGCACCTTTCCAATTATCCAGAAAAAAGGAAACCTGCCTATGATGGGGCATTTATACAAAGCAGTACTTGCAAATATTTTCCTGAGTTGCTTCTTACAGCATAGCTAACAGAGGCAGCCAACAGATGCAGCACTTTGCTCAGAAGGGGGCCAGAAACTTTGCAGAGAACAGCATCCATGTCCTGAGTTAATGTGTCACAGGGCACCACCTCCAGCCATCGGAGCAACTATCTCTATAATGTCAGAGGACTCAATCCAGACTGAACTCCTGAAGGAGGATGCAGCTCTTGGAGTGCAGTGAGTGCCTGGGGTCTCTCACTGAGGCTGGGGCAGAAGGAGACAGTTTCCTTGCCTGCAGAAAGTGTGCAGTGGTACAGGATCTGTGTTGCCAATGAGAGAGATGAGATCCACCTGACCAAGTGGGGCAAAAGCATCTTTACCAACAGGCTGGCCAACCTGTTGAGGAGAACTTTAAACTAGAAATGACAGGGGAGGGAGATGACGACCCATAATTTGGTCCACAGAAAGGATATAAAACTTAGTATTTGTGAGTATTATACTGGATTGTAAATAGGAAATTTCTGTTTAATTTTTAACACAACATACACAGCATGCAATAAATATTTTAGGAAGGAATTTAAACTACGGGCATCACTTCCAGGAAGATCAACCTCAACTTTGCAACTGATAAGATGTTTAACCAGGGTGGAAACCCAGACACCAAACTGGGAGGGATGCGGGAATTCAAAGAACTATACAAATGGATGAAGGGACTTGCAGGGGGAAGGGGAAGCAGGTAGAAACAAAGAAGGGTAAAATGGGCCAGTCACGGGTAAAACTGGGCTGGTCAATACGCTTGTCTGGCTGAGCCCTGCAGTCTGTCCAGTTTTCTTCTATTTTCTTTTGAAATAGTTTCTTAACTATCACTCTGCTTAATCTCGCTCTCTGTCCGCTGTGTCTGTGTCCTGCAAAGAACAGGTGTCAGCTGTGAGTGAGGCCTGTATATGTGTGAGCGAAATTTGGTGCCCAGCTACTGGAGTCAGACTGCGGGGTGTAGACACCCTGGGGCCTCTAATGTCAGCTGCGGGAGTGAGTGAGGGTCCTAGCATCAGTAGTTGGAGGGGCCATAGCTCTCTGGATCATCATCATAGAATCATTATATGGTTTTGGTTGGAAGGGACCTTTAAAGGCCCAACTCCCCTGCCATGGGCAGGGATGCCTTTCACTAGATCCAGCTGCTCAAGGCTCCATCCAACCTGGCCTTCAACACTTCCAGGGAGGGGGCATCCACAACTTCCCTGGGCAACCCGTTCCAGTGCCTTACCACTCTCATCATAAAGAATTTCTTCCTAATGTCTAGTCTAAATCTCCCCCTCTCCAATTTAAAGCCATTCTCCCTCATCCTGTCACTGCATGCCTTTGTAAACAGTCCCTCCCCAGCTTTCTTGCAGGCCCCCTTCAGGTACTGGAAGGTCGCTATAAGGTCTCCTCATAGCCTTCTTTTCTCCAGGCTGAACAAGCCCAACTCTCTCAGCCTGTCCTTGTATAGGAGGTGCTCCATTCTTCTGATCACCTTGTAGCCCTCCTCTGGACCCCTTCCAACAGTTCCGTATCCTTCTTACATTGAGGATTCCAGAACTGGACACATTATTCCAGATGAGGTCTCACAAGAGAGGAATAGAGGGGCAAAATCACTTCCCTCGACTTGCTGGCCATGCTTCTTTTGATGCAGCCCAGGATATGGTTGGCCTTCTGGGCTGCGAGTGCACGTTGCCAGCTCATGTCGAGCTTCTCATCAACCAGCACCCCCAAGTCCTTCACGGCAGTTCAACCAGAAAGGTGCATGAGAAGGCTGTGTCCTGCTCAGCTCACCTGCAGGCTTAGGCTGCAACCTCAACAGTCACCCCAACTAACTGGTGGCTGTGCAGCAGCTTGGGGTCTCCAGGGAGTTAGAAAGCAGTGAGTTGGGATCATCGGAAGCATGGTGGCAGAGACCTGTCAAGGGCTGTGCTCTGCAGCAGCCGGGAACCATCTACCCAGCCAGGCTTTCCCGGGATGAGTGGAGGCAGCCACCCAGATGGAGCTTCCTATCACAGAAGCTGCTGTCCAGGTGGAGGGCTGTAAAGACTCCACCCCACACTCCTGAGTGGAGGAGGGTGCAAGCTCCACCTGTGCAGGGTGTGCTCTGGTGGAGTCACTCTGGCAGTGGGTGGCGGAGCTGCAGGAGGAAGTCAGCAAGTTATGCTGTATTAGGGAGGAGGGACAAGAAATAGGGCATCATTTGAGGTGTTGCAGGAAGAAATATTAAGTCTCCATGGCATTGACCTCCAAGGACTCCTAAGGCAAAGAGCTTTAGCAGCAAACAGACAGCACCTTGGAGAAGGAGGCACCATGGTCTCTGTTGACTCATGGCAACAGGATATCACTTCCCCCCCCACTTCCTCATATGTACCAATCAGCAACAGATACAAAGTCTTGGCAGTGGATGAAGCCAATGAGCAAGACTCGTGGGGAGCAATCACACCAGCTGCACACACGAAAAGCCGCAAGAGGAAGTGGCAAGTGCTAGTAGTGGGCGACTCTGCTGAGAGGCAGTGAGTCATCCATCTGCTGGCCTGATATATAGTCAAGGTAAGTTTGCTGCTTGCCAGGAGCCAAGATTCAGGATGTCCCAGAGACACTGCCACAACTGGCTAAAAGCGTAGACTACTATCCATGTGGGCACCAATGACATGGTAAAGCATAGACTGAGCAAGATCGAGCAGGACTTCAGAGCCCTGGGGCTCAAGTGAAGGGAACAGGGGCCCAAGTGACCTTGTCCTCTGTCTTGCGAATCAGGGATAGGGGTGCAGGCAGAAGTTGATGCATCATGCAGATGGCTACAAATTCTGTCGGAAAGATAGGAACGGAAGAAGAGGCGGTGGAGTTGCACTTTATGTAAAAGAGAATTTTGGGTGTATGGAGATGAACAATGTAGACCACAAAAGTTCTGTCATCAAACGCCTTTGGATCAAGATTAGAGGTATCATCACCGAGGGGGATCTTATGTTAGGTATCTCTTACCGACCTCCTAAGCAAGATGACGAGGCTGACAAAACATTACTTACTGCTCAAGGAAGTCTCAGGCCAACAGAACCTGTTCCTCATGGGTGACTTCAATTACCCAGATATTTGTTGGGAAAACACAGTGGTGCACAAGTTGTCCATCAGGTTCCTGGAATGCATTGAAGACCGCTTCCTTCATCCTGGAGATGCTGACTAGGAATAGTGACGTGGACAGGCTAGAGAGTTCAGCGGAGGAACCTAATGAAGTTCAACAGAGGCAAGTGCAGAGTCCTCCACCTTGGGAGGAATAACCCCATGCACCAGTACAGGTTAGGGGTTGACCTGCTGGAAAGCAGCTCTGCAGAGAAGGACCTGGGAGTCCTGGTGGACAACAAGTTAAACATGAACCAGCAATGTACCCTTGTGGACAAGGAGGCCAAGAGTATCCTGGGGTGCATTAAGAAGAGTGTGGCCAGCAGGTCAAGGGAGGTTCTCCTCCCCCTCTACTCTGCCCTGTTGAGGCTGCATCTGGAGTTCTGTGTCCAATTCTGGGCTTCTCAGCTCAAGAAAGACAAGGAACTACTGGAGAGAGTCCAGCAGAGGGCCACAAAGATGATTAGGGGACTGGAGCATCTCTCTTATGAGGAAAAGCTGAGAGATTTGGGTCTGTTTCACTTGGAAAAGAGAAGACTGAGGGGAGATCTTATCCTCTTATCCACGCTTATAAATATCTAAAGGGTGGGTGTTGAGAGAATGGGGCCAAATTCTTATCAGTGGTGCCCAGCAACAGGACAAGGGGCAATGGGTGCAAACAGCAAGTCTCACCTCAGCATGAGGAAAAATTTCTTTACTTTGAGGGTGACAGAACACTGGAACAGGCTGCCCAGAGAGGTTGTGGAGTATCCTTCTCTGTAGATATTCAAAACCCGCCTGGACACGTTCCTGTGCAACCTGCTCTAGGTGAGCCTGCTTTAGCAGGGAAGTTGGACTAGATGATCGCCAGAGGTCCCTTCCAACACCTACCATTCTGTGATTGCTAGATTTACTGCTTGCAACCTGAGAAGATTTACTTTACAAGATAACTACCAGTGGTAGCCTTGGATACAGAACCCACAACATTGTGGAGTTTAAGATCCTGCCAAGCATGCTGAAGACCAGTAGTAGGACAAAGACCCACCCTGGATTTTAGAAGTGCCAACATAAAGATGCTCAGAGCCCAGCTGCGAGGGATTCCATGGGAGGCATCCATGGAGGGCAAAGGCACTTCTGATTGCTGGAAGTTATTCAAGAACAGCCTCCTGGAAGCACAAGAACAGTCCATTTCCTACAAAGGGAAAGGAAGAAGGCTGAGCAAGAAAACACCCTGGCTTAACAAAGAGCTTTTAGGTATACTTAAAAGCAAAAAGTAAGCATACCAGCTATGAAAAGACATCCAAATAGCTGTTGAGGACTACAAAAACCTTGCTAGGTCATGCAAATATGCAGTCAGGAAGGCGAAGACTCAGCTAGAACTTAAATGGGCCAGAGAACAAGAAAGGGATCTTCAGATACATGAGCAGTAAGCAGAAGAACAGGGAAGACATAGACCCATTCATTACTAAACAGAGTAGGGAAACTAGTCACTAATAATGCTGACAAGGCAGAGGTTCTCAGTACCTTCTTTACCTCTGTCTTTACCAGAGTAGCTGGACCATAGATCACAGGATCAAGTAGCTACAACAACACATGTCAACATTCCTCCAGTAGTGGTGGAAGGGCTGGTCTACAGCCTTTTGCAAGGGCTCAACCCACATAAATCTATGGGCCCAGATGGAATCCACCCCAAGGTGTTAGGAAAAGTGATTGACATTGTTGCAAGGCCATTGTCTATAAGCTTTGAAAAGTTGTGGAGATCGGGGGATGTCCCTGATGACTGGAAGAGGGCAAACATCATACCCATCTACAAGAAGGGCCCAAAAGAGGACCCAGGAAACTATCGACCCATTAGTCTTGTTTCAGCCCCTGGGAAAGTAATGGAACAAGTCCTCCTGGAAACTATCACAAACCTAATGAAGCAGATGATTGGGAAAAGCCAACACAGATTTACCAAAGGCAAATCATGCCAGACTAACCTGATCACCTTCAACAACAAAGTAACACTTCCTGTTGAAGTGGGGATAGCGGTGGATGTTGTTTACCTGGACTTCAGCAAAGTGTTCAAACACTGTTTCCCACAGCGTTCTCCTGGACAAACTGGCATGATACAGACTGGATGGGTGGTCTGTGAGATGGGTAGGAAATTGGCTAACAGGCTGCCCTCAGAGGGTGGTGATCAATGGTTTTTACTCAAGCTGGCAGCCTGTCACAAGTGGGGTCCTCCAGGGATCGAAACTGGGCCCCACACTGTTCAACATATTCATAAATGATCTGAACAATAGGATTGACAACACTCTCAACCAAGTTTGCCTATGACCCCAAACTGAGTGATGAGGTAAACATGTCAGAAAGGAGAGCTATCTTACAGAGAGACCTGGACAGACAGTAACACAGAATCAACAGAATGGTTTGGTTTGGAAGGGACCCTTAAAGGTCATCTAGTCAAGCCCCCCTGCAGTGATCAGGGACATCTTCAACTAGATGAGGTTGCTCAGAGCCCCATCCAACCTGACCTTGAATACTTACAGGGATGGGGCATCTATCATCTCTCTGGGCAACCTGTTCCAGTATTTTACCATATGCATTGTAAAAATTTTCTTCCTTATACCTAGTCTAAAACTACCCTCTTTTAGTTTAAAACCATTGCCCTTTGTTCTATCACTACAGGTCCTTTTTAATAGTCTGTCATCATCTTTCTTAGAAGCCCCCTTAAATTACTGTAAGGCCTCAATAAGGTCTCCCCAGAGCCTTCCCTTAAACAGGCTGAACAGCCTCAACTCTCTCAACCTTCCCTCGTAGGAGAGGTGTTGCATCCCTCTGATCATTTTTGCCCATGTCTTTCTTGTTCTGGGACCCCAGAGCTAGATGCAGTACTCCAGGTGGGGTCTTACAAGAGCATAGTAGAGGGTGAGAATCACCTCCCTCACCCTGCTGGCAATGCTTCTTCTGATGCACCTCTGGATACGTTTGACCTTCTGGGCTGCAAGTGTACGTTGCCAGCTCATGTCCAGTTTTTCATCCACCAGTATCCCCAAGTCCTTCTCCCCAGGGCTGCTCTCAATTCCTTCATCCTCCAGCCTGTATTGATGCCAGGGGTTACCCCAACTCATGTGCAGGACCTGGCACTTGGCCTTGTTGAACTTCATGAGGGTCCCATGGGCCCACTTTTCAAGCCTGTCCAGGTCCCTCTGGATGACATCCTATCCCTCAGGCGTGTCAACTGCTGCACTTGGCTTGGTGTCATCTTTAAATTTGCTGGGGGTGCACTCAATCCCACTGCCTGTGTCATTGATGAAGATATTAAAAAGCATTGGTCCCAGTACAGACACCACTTGTCACCGGTCTCCATCTGGACATTGAGCCATTGACCACTACTCTCTGAATGCAACCATCCAACCAATTCCTCATCCACTGAACAGTCCACTCATCTAATCCATAGTTCTCCAGTTTAGAGAGAACAATGTTGTGGGGGACCGTGTCAAAGGACTTACAGACATCCAAGTAGATCATATCCGTAGCACTTCCCTTGTCCACCAATGCAGTCACTCCATCATAGAAGGCCACTAGATTAGTCAGGGAAGACTTGCCCTTGGTGAAGTCATGTTGGCTGTCTCTAAACACCTCCCTATCTTCCATATGCCTCAACATATCTTCCAGGAGGATCTGCTCCATGATCTTCCCAGGCACAGAGGTGAGGCTGACAGGTCAGTAGTTCCCAGGCTCTGCCTTTTTACCCTTTTTAAAAATGGACGCAATGTTTCCCTTCTTCCATCACCAGGGACTTCTCCTGACTGCCATGACTTGGCAACTACATCAGCCAATTCCCTCAGGACCCTGGGATGCATCTTGTCAAGTCCCATAGACTTATGTATGTTCAGGTTCCTCAGTTGGTATTGAACCTGATTTTCTCTTGTACTAGAATAGATTTTAGTCCCCCAGTCTCTGCCTCGAGGTCCATCCACTCCAGAGGTGTGGGAAGAGAAATTGCCGGTTTGAAATTTGAAAGGTGTACAAATTCCTACACTTGTGATGACATAACCAAAGAGCCCGGTATAGACTAGGAACTGTGTGGCCAGGGAGCAGCCTCACTGAAAGGGACCTGAGGGTCCTGGTGGATAACAAGCTGAACATGAGTCAGCAGTGCACCACTGCAGCAACAAATGCAAATCAGATCCTGGGCTGCATCCACGGGAGCATTACTACTAGAGACAAAGACATGATCATCTCACTCAGCTCTTGTCAAGCTGCACCTGGAGTATTTTGTCCAGTTCTGGTCTCCACAATTCAAGAAAGACACATAGAGGCTAGAAAGAGTCCAAAGGAAGGTCACAAAACTGATCAAAGGGCTGGAGAAACTGCCCTATGAGGAAAGACTGAAGGATTTAGTTCTTTTATCCCTGGAGAAAAGAAGGCTTAGGGGGAACTTCATCACAGTATTCTAGTACTTAAAGGGCAGCTACAAAGAGGACAGAGGCTCCCTCTTCACAAGGAAGAAGACTAAGTGCAATGGGTAAAAGTTACACTGGGAAAAGTTTTATCTCAACATAAGAAAGAAATTTTTTACAGTGAGAACAATCAATCACTAAAGCAACCTCTCCAGGGACATGGTAAAATCCTAATTGCTGGAGTTTTTCAAGATGTGATTGGACAGGATGCTAGATAATCTTATCTATGCTCCCTTTCCCACACAAGGTTGGACTAGGTGATCTTTTGAGGTCCCTTCTAACCTAGACTGTTCTATGATTCTATAATTCTCTGCTTGCCTTTCTACTCATTCTGTGCTTGCCTTTCTACTCATTGGACTGGACTATTCCTGTTTTCTGAGGAGGCTGTCCTCAAAGATCAGCTAGCTCTCCTGGGATCCTTTTCCCTACAGAGAAGTTTCCCATATGATCCTGCCAAACAAGGCCCTGTACATACCAGAATCTGCTCTTCTCAAGCCCAGGGTTGTAATCATACTGTTTTAATTTTCAAAAGTTACACCATTTCAATTTTCCATTAAACAAATTAGCAAAGCTTTGATTAGTTAAGATTTTATGCAGGAAATTTGAAATCTTGTTAGCTGTTAGCCTATTGGTGAAAGAGAGAAATGAACTGAAGAAATGAGGACATTCTCTAGGATTTGTGTCAATCTTTTGGGCTTCTAAGATACACCTCTTGGACTCCGCCTCTTCAAGTGAGATTTGTCTTGCAGACATCATTTGTACCATTTCCTTTGGTCAGGGCTATTTTTACTGTTAACAATGGTCTCATGCCTTTATTCTTTCCCTTATCTTACTAATATCTAGTTTTTTCTTTGCCCTTTGGGAGGAAATTTCAGCGTTCCACACCCCTGGCATACACTTGTTGAACTATTTCTCCTGTTTCTATCATCTGGTACCTCATCCTCAAGTACCCTCTGTTAAATAGGACTGCTTGTTAAATTGCCTAGTTCTAAGAAAGGTAGAACATCTGGTCTAGTAGCAGATGCTTGACTTGCCATCCATTGGAGGCATTCAGTGATGCCTCACTGCAATAAAATCAGCCAGGTATATCCAAGGAGATTTATCCAAACAATCTTGCCTGCACGCATGTTATTGCAATGTAAAAGATGGATTGATTCTAGCTCTGAAAAGAAAGTGCTACTAGATGACCATAAAGGTTCTGGAGCCTTTCTGCTCCCTCCCCTCCTTTTTTAAAAAAAATGTTTTGTTTTATTAGACTGTACTGAAGTCCCTCTAGATTAACTGTGAATTTCTCACAGTTGCTCTTAAAACTTTTGAAATATCAAGAATAAAACAAAAAAATTAAAATCATCTTAAGTAACTGCGAAAACAAGTAATATAGTACGTAACTTGAAAAACTTTGAGGATATTAAAATTAAATTTTAGAGCTTTTTGCTGCCTCTGAAGAACAAGGAGAATCCATGTTGGATGTAGTTAATACCATAGAAATTCTGACTTGATTGTTATTATGGGTTCAAAATGTTGGTACCAGTTGATTTTAAGAAGTATTATAGGTTTTTATGATTAAATGTCAAAATTATCATCTGAATAAATAAACTAATTTTTATCATTTGATTATTTTATTGTAAAACATGCCATGGTATAAAGCTTGTCTGTCTTGAAACATTGGCTAAAATTTATTAATTACTGCAAAATCCCAATTCGTCATTTTAGAAAATCTAATGAGTACTTTTTACTTGTGTATTTTGAGCTATATCAATTTGAAAGTCCAAGTTATTACACAGGCTCAAATATCCACTATGTTCAATAGCTAATAAAGGCTTATAAACTGTTAAAGGGTAATGATCCAAGTCATTACAAACATAAGGTGAAGAATAACATAAGGTTCAAAGTTTAACATTAACTGTTTAATGAGGCCCAAATGTTTAATGGTTGGAACGAACTGAGTTAAATTACTGCTATTCCTTTCAATTTTTTAATCCTTTCACAAACTGTAATTCTGTTTTAGCGTTATTACTTTTTCATCATAACACTGTACATATTGTCGTCCAATTTAAAATTTCACTCTGCTGAAGTAACTGCATGCCTTAAAATGCAAATGGGCTCAGATTTTCAAGCTTCAAAACAGAGAGTTTCAACATTTATAGGACTCATATATAGGACCATCTTGGCTGATTTCTTTTTATGTTTATAGTTCTGTAACATACACAGTATACAAAATATCCAAATAAAAATCCAGCTTTGACTGTAGGATTTAAAAAGTTCCAACAGTTTTATAAATTACTATATCATGTATTAGTACTTGAATGAGATCTTCCTCTCATCTCTTCAATTCTTGTCATAATTTTCTCTACCTCTCTTCAGATGGGACTGAAACCATTGTGAAGTTTAGTGATTGCTTATTTTAAGAGTGAGTCCAAGTTAATTACTCAGTACTTATATGACATAATGAAATGTTATTTTGTGCGGAGGCAGGGGTTGTTTGCCAATCCTTTTTATTTTGTTTATAGCAACTGTGCACTATTTTCTACAATGATGTTTCCTTCACTTAAACAATCCAAATTAACTGTTACTTTTTTTTGTTTTCTTTTCTTGAAGTCGAACAACTTATCCTTACACAGAAACCCAGATGTATAGCCAAAACACTGGGGGAAATTACTTCGATACTCAAGGAAGTTCTGCACAGGCAACAACAGTGGTCTCCTCTCATAGTATGGTGGGCACTGGAGGGATTCAGATGGGTGTTGCAGGAGGACAGCTCATTAGCAGTTCAGGAGGGACCTATCTGATTGGCAATTCAATGGAAAATTCTGGTCATTCAGTGACTCATACAACGCGGGCTTCCCCAGCTACAGTAAGTACTTCAGAACTATGTTAAATCTTTGGGAATAGTTTCTTAGTCACTATGATGTTTCTGTGTGCTGACATGTTTCTGTAGCAAAAAGCATATTATGTTGGCAGAATCAGTAATACATGGCTTTGCATTGCAAATATTTACATTTAGTTTAACTTAGTGCATGTGAATAGTATTAAGTGAGTGCTGTTGTGGTCCTCAGCCGGCAACTAAGCATCATGCAGCCGTTGGCTCACTCCTGCCCTGGTGGGAAGGGGGAGAGAATCGGAAGGGCAAAAGTAAGAAAACTTGTGGATTGAGATAAAAACAGTTTGATGGTGATGATAACAATAATATTAATATTGTAAGGAAAAAGAAACAAATAACAACAAGAGAGAAAAATAAAACCCAAGAAAGACAAATGATGCAAATGAAAAACAACCGCTCACCACCAGTTGACTGATGCCCAGCCAGTCCCCAAGCAGTACTCCCCCTACCCCACCAACCTCCCCCTCTAGTTTTATTGCTGAGCATGATGTCATATGGCATGGAATATCCCTTTGGTCAGTTGAGGTCAGCTATCTCAACTGTGTCCCCTCCCAACTTCCTGCACACCCCGAGCCTACTCACTGGCAGGGTGATGTGAAGAGCAGAGAAGGCCTTGACTTTGTGTCAGCACTGCTCAGCAGTAACTAAAACATCCCTGTGTTACCAACACTGTTTCCAGCACAAATCCAAAACATAGTACCATATGGGCTACTGTGAAGAAAATTAACTCTATCCCAGCCAAACCCAGCACAGTGCACTAGGAATGCTCACATGCATAAGAATGTGGCTGAGACTGAAAATTTGTAGCACTGGGGACTGAAATAGCTTCTTTAAACACTTCCTCTTTCTTTCTGGAAAAGAAATATTACTAAGACTATTCATATCTAATATATAATTTGAAATAAATAGCCTATCATAGAGATGTTTGACTTAATTTATGGTTTGACTCCGTATTATTTTTGGATTTGTAGCTTATTTCAAGACATTAGTTACTTGTTCAGAATACTGAGAATATATTATCTTAGTTCATTGTCATTACTTATTTATGGTAGTTCTCGATTCCTTTTCAAGATCAGCTTATTGTGGAAATGTCTTAGGGGATGAAAAAATGCCTTCTGTTACAGCCATGACAGTTAATGCTAGAAAAACCTAACCATGAAAACAAACATGTTCCTTTCCCTGAAGGATTTCCAGGGTTGTAAATGGATTTGTGCTTATTCTAGCTTTGCTGATAGCCTTAATGAACACTTAGCAAACCTTTGATGATGTTCTGACCTGGTTTTAGAGATATGGAAATAATATGCAAGAGAACTTGTGACACTTGTGGTAACAAGACTTGAAAATTGTCATGATAGCGAGATATAGGACAACTAAATGGCATTTATTTTTTAACAAGTTTTGTTAGTTGGGTGGTTTTTTTTTGTTAAAAAGGCTACTAAAATTGAATTTTCTTTTTGGAAGCCAGTGTGATGAGTAAAAACTCATCAGAAAAATAACTAATAGCAAAAGCAGCAGTTCATCTTATTTCTTGATTTTGTATAATCAGGTAAAAAAATGATTTCGTAGAACATGATTACAAAGTGCAAGCAGAATGAGAGTGGCTTCATCTAAGCAAAAGCAATGAATCTTCTGAAGTGATGCAAATTTGAAAAGAAGTGTTTCTTTAAAATATTTAAATGATCAAAAGTTTCATGTGTCATGTTAGTTATTATGAATTGTTTCATATTTGAATAAAAAAAGTCCCGTTAGACATTATAAATTTTCTTCTCCATTGAATCAGAACATCATCTGCAGATGACAACTTTTTGTTGTCAAGCAAAATATCAAGTGATCAGTTTAGTATCATAAATTGGTAATAGAATTCATTAAGTGGAAACAATTCATTTAGTGTAGGATCAAAGAGTAGATGACATGCAGTCAGCAAACACAAGCAAATTTCAAGCAATTCAGGAAGAGTAGTAGACTTTGAAATTAGCTATCCTAGAATCATTTGAATGATATCAAAACTCCATATCAAGTTTTGCAAATTAAAAGATGATTAATTTTTTTCTGCCCAAATTAGAAGCCAGATTTTAATTTTCCAAAATTAAATATTTTGATGTTTGCAAGGAATTTTATCTTAATACATAGTCTGAAATTCGAGTAATTACTAACTTGTACCTTACCATAACACATAAGTAAAGTCCCTTCTGTGCTCATTCTAAAAATAATGTCTTACACAAACAAAATTTAAGGTACCTATCTTTCACTAACTGCACTTGCTTCATGTGTAAAAGAAAATCTATTAATTAGAATGTTTTGAATTATTTTTACTTTACCATACTAAGTTTTTAAGGAACACAGATAAAAATTAAATTACAATTCCAAAATTGTGTTTCTACTGTTAGATTTCCTTCCATTTTAAGATATCATATATAGTGTATAATAACATACATGAGGCTTTAGAATACATTAAAGTGCATTTCTCGTTGATAAGTTATTAAGCAGGAAAGTACAAATTTACTTTCATTATTTTTATTTTATAGACTCATAGAATGGTTTGGGTCGGAATAGACCTTGAAAGATCATCTAGTCCAACACTCTTGCCACGAGCAGGGACATCTCTCACTAGATCAGGTTTCTCAAGACCACATCAGACCTGACCTTGAATGCTTCCAGTGGTGGGATATCCCAAATTTCTCTGGTCAACCTCTTCCAGTGTCTCACCACCCTCAGCATAAAAAATTCCTTCCTAATGTCTACCCTCCTTCAGTTTAAAACCGCTGCCCCTTGTCCTGTCCCTACAGGCCCTGGTAAAAAGTCTCTCTCCATCTTTCTTAGAAGTCCCCTTTATATATTGAAGGGCCACAATAAGTTCTCCCCGGAGCCTTCTCTTCTCCAAGCTGAACAACCCCAACTCTCTCAGCCTCCTCATAAGAGACATGCTCCAGCCCTTTGATCATTCTTGTGACCCTCCTCTGGACCCACTCTAACAGGCCAATGCCTTTCTTGTGCTGGCAACTCCAGAGTTGGGAGCAGTACTCTAGGTGGGGTCTCACCAGAGCAGAGGGGCAGAATCACATCCCTCGACCTGCTGGCCATGCTTCCTTTGATGCAGCCCAGGATACGGTTGGTTTTCTGGACTGCAAGCGCACATTGCTGGCTCATGTCCAATTTTTCATCCACCAGTATCCCCAAGTCCTTCTCTACATGGCTGCTTTCAATCCCTTCATCCCCCAGGCTTTATGGATACCAGGGATTGCCCCGACCCATGTGCAGGACCTGGCACTTGGCCTTGTTGATGTTCATGAATTTCCCATAGGCCTGCTCCTCAAGCCTGTCCAGGTCCCTCTGGATGACATCCCACCCCTCAGGCATGTCAACTGCATCACTCAGCTTGGTGTCATCTGCAAATTTGCTGAGAGTGCACTCGATCTCACTGTCTATGTTGTTGATGAAGATATTAAACAATATTGCTCTCAGTACGGACCTCTGAGGGACCTCATTATGGGCTTCCACTTGGACATTGAGCCGCTGACCAACTCTTAGGCCTTATAGAAGTCCCAGTAGATGACATCTGTAGCTCTTCCCTTGTCCACCGATGCACTCACTCCATCTTAGGAGGCCACTAGATTAGTCAGGGAAGACTTGCCCTTGGTGAAGCCATGTTGGCTGTCTCTAATCATTTCCCTGTCATCCATATACCTCAACATATTCTCCAGGAGAATCTATCTGTTCCATGATCAGTACTTCCCAGGGTCCTTCTTTTTGCCATTTTTAAAAATGGGTGCAATGTTACCCTTTTTCCAGTCATCAGGGACTTCACCTGACTGCTACGACTTCTCCAATATCAATGAGTGTGTCTTGGCAACTACATCAGCCAATTCCCTCAGGACCCTGGGACACATCTCGTTGGGTCCCATAGACTTGTGCATTCTCAGGTTCCTCAGGTGGTGCTTGAGTGCTATCATGAAGCACATGCAAGAGAACCGGGTGATCAGGCCCAGTCAACATGAGTTTACAAAAGGCAGATCTTGCCAAACTAACCTGATCACCTTCTATGACAAAATCACTCGACTACTGGATGGGGGAAAGGCTGTGGATGTAGTCTTCTTGGACTTCAGTAAAGCCTTTGACACAGTTTCTCACAGTATTCTGCTTCAGAAACTGTCAGCCTCTGGCCTGGACAGGCGCACACTCTCCTGGGTTGAAAACTGTTTGGATGGCCGGGCCCAGAGAGTGGTGGTCAATGGAGTTAACTCCAGCTGGAGGCCAGTTACAAGTGGGGTTCCTCAGGGCTCGGTACTGGGTCCAGCTCTGTTCAACGTCTTTATCAATGACCTGGATGAAGGCATTGAGTGCACCCTTAGCAAGTTTGCAGATGACACTAAGCTGGGTGGAAGTGTGGATCTGCTGGAGGGTAGGGAGGCTCTGCAAAGGGATCTGAACAGGCTGGACTGCTGGGCCAAGGCCAATGGCATGAGGTTCAACAAGGCCAAATGCCGGGTCCTGCACTTGGGGCACAACAACCCTATGCAGTGCTACAGACTAGGGGAAGAGTGGCTGGAGAGCTGCACAGAGGAGAAGGACCTGGGGGTAATAGTTGACAGCCGACTGAACATGAGCCAGCAGCGTGCCCAGGTGGCCAAGAAGGCCAATGGCATCTCGGCTTGCATCAGAAGCAGCGTGGCCAGCAGGTCCAGGGAGGTGATTCTCCCTCTGTACTCGACACTGGTGAGATCGCACCTCGAGTACTGTGTTTTCTTCTGGACCCTCACCACAAGAAGGATGTTGAGGCTCTGGAGCGTGTCCAGAGAAGAGCAACAAAGCTGGTGAGGGGGCTGGAGAACAAGTCTTACGAGGAGCGGCTGAGAGAGCTGGGATTGTTTAGCCTGGAGAAGAGGAGGCTGAGGGGAGACCTTATTACTCTCTACAACTACCTGAAAGGAGGTTGTGGAGAGGAGGGAGCTGGCCTCTTCTCCCAAGTGACAGGGGACAGGACAAGGGGGAATGGCCTGAAGTTCTGCCAAGAGAGGTTCAGTCTGGATATCAGAAAAAAATTCTTCACAGAAAGAGTCATCAGGCACTGGAACAGGCTACCCAGGGAGGTGGTCGAGTCGCCTTCCCTGGAGGTGTTTTAAGGAACGGGTGGATGAAGTGCTTAGGGACATGGTTTAAGGGAGTGTTAGGAATGGTTGGACTCGATGATCCAGTCGGTCCCTTCCAACCTAGTGATTCTATGATTCTATGAACCTGATCTTGTCCTATTATGGGAGAGACTTCTTTCCTCTAGTCTTTGACTTGAGATTCAAGGTCTTGAGAGATTTGGGAAGAGACATTTTCATTGAAAACTGAGGCAAAGAAAATGTTGAGTACCTAAGACTTTTCCATATTGATTGTCACCATTTCTCCTGACCTGTTTATCGGAGCAGAGGAGGGGATACATTTTCTTTAATCTTTCTTTTCTGGCCAACGTACCTTAAGAAGCCCTTATTTTTCTTTGCACTCTTTTGCCAAACTGAGTTCCAGCTATGCCTTGGCTTTCCTGATTCCATCCCTACACCTCTGAGAAGTGTCCTTCTATTCTTCCCAGGATACATGCCCCTGGTTCCACTGCCCGTGCGTTTCCTTCTTGCACTTTCGTTTGACCAGGACGTCCTTATTCAGCCATACTGGTTTCCTGTCTTCCTTGCCCCATTTCTTACATCTGAGCATTGATAGCTCATGTGCACTAAGAAAGATGTCCTTAAAGAGCTACCAGCTCTGTTCAGCTCCTTTATCCCCGAGGTCAGTTTCCCGGGGGGTCCTATCCACTAATTCCTAATGAACAGAAAGTTTGCTCTCTTAAAATTCAGAGTCCTGACTCTAATTTTCTCCTGGCCTATATCCCTCAAGACTGTGAATTCTACCAGGGCATGATGACTGCAGTCCTAGCTGCCACCAATCCCGAGATCTCTAATCAGTTCTTGACTTCTCTAATTAATTTTAGGCTGTCAATATATAGGGCTCAAACTGTAGAAGCAAGAGTCCATTGAAACTAAAGCAGTTCAGCTTAAGCTGTGATGTCATATATATACTCAGTTGTAAATTTACTAGAAGGTATAAATAAACCAGGAAAACTAGAGCAACACAGCAGTTCAGTTTTAGTTTGCTTTGTACCTGATATAGCTAGAGCTCATTTCATTTTTAATCCTTACCCTACCTGCACCACCATAATATTTTTTGTACTTTATATAAAAAATTTAAGAGGTCACAACAATATTTAGCCAGGCCTACTTTCTAATAATATACTCAGCAAATGTATCAGATCTTTTGAATTAATTTTGCATAATTTTCACATGGAGACAAATGAACTGGGCATGGGCTTATTATAATCTCTGACACTTATGTAGCTACAGCAGACTAATTAGAAAATTATGTGCCCATGTGTTCATCACACATTGTGTCTGCCTCTCCTTCCTCCTCATGCTCTTCCTCTGCTCCAGCATGGGGTTCCACCCACAGGAGACAGTCCTTCACAAACTTCTCCAACACAGGTCCTTCGCACAGGCTGCAGTTCTTCAAGAAGTGCTCCAACATGGGTCTTTTCCATGGAATGCAGTTCTTAAGGAACAGACTGTTCCAGCGTGGGTCTCCTACAAGGTCACAGGTCCTTCCAGAAAACCTGCTCCTGTGTGGGCTCCTCTCCATGGTGGCAGGAATCTGTTCCAACGGGCTGCACTGTGGATATACGCTCCAATGTGGTTCTCCATGGGCTGCAAGGGGGAACAACCTACTTCACCGTGGTCTTTACCACAGGCTATAAGGGAATCTCTGCTCTGGCACTTGGAGCACCTCCTCCTGTCTTTCATTACTGACCTTAGTATCTGCAGGATTGTTTCTCTCGTGTATTCTCACTCCTCTCTCCCAGCTGCTGTTGTGTGGCATTTTTTACCCCTTCTTAAATGTGTTTTCACATAGATGCTACCAGTGTTGTGGATTGACTCAGCTTTGGTCAGCAGCGGGCCCATTTTGGGGCTGTCTGGAACTGGCTCTGTCTGATATGAGGGCAGTTTCTGGTGTCTCCTCTCAGAAGCCATCCCTGCACTCCTGATGTCTACCAAAACCTTGCCATGTAAACCCAATACACTCTTATGAAAATTCTGATGCAATTGATTTAATCATTTTCAGTAGAGAAATATAACAGAAATCAAGTTAAAATGTTGGAATTAAAATATATTTGAGTGTATTGTTCTTATTGTTAAAAATTGGCCAAAGGAACACACTGACTTTTTGTTTCTGAAGTATTCAAAATTTGATATTTGAGATGCCTCTAAATCCCTGAAGTTAATTTCTGCCTGTTACTTTTCTTTTTTTATGTGAAAATGTGTAAGGTAGGTCAAACATGACTAGCCACTAACTGCTATCCAACTAACTGCAGTCCAATTCTCAGTGGCATGGTGTTAGCACATTTCTAGAAGAGTGGATTACTGTGTGTCTAATTAATTTTTTCTAAAACTGGCAGTTCAACTCTTGCCAACTCTGTCTTGTCATTTTTTAAAATTATTTTTTAAAAAATAATTATCTGAGCTTTCTGTTTTGTTTCTCAATACTAATGAGATGGGACTAACTCTTGTGGAAGTGTATGGCTTTTGCTATGTGTTTTTGAAGGAGTTCAATGGAGTATGCTTGTTCTAGAAATACTAAGTAAGCCTGAAAAGGTTTTGGGGAGATTTTTGAGTCTGTACCATATCTGGCAGATCAGCAACAGGGCAACTCAGTAGTTTAGAATCTCAAGTGTATGAGAAGTGTGAGGTATACAAACTCCTGATTGATTTATAAAAGGAGGTTGAATCCAAGAGAAAGAGTGGAACTGATAATTTGACCAGCCATTTGAAACATCCAGCAAGGAAGAATAAAATGGACAGTGAATTGTCATTTGAGAACTTAGGGAGGAGGAAGTAATCTGGTATGAACTCCAAACACCAAACATTTTGAATTTTTACCAATTCATGGATGTTACATATGCTTCTGCTCCATATGTTGGCCCCATATATTGTTTTCTGATCATGGGAAAGATTTTCATTCATCAGTCAATACGCATATTCTATGTACATACAGACAGATAACTGTGATGTGTTTATTTTATAATGAAATGTAGTGGATGTTCATAGCATCTGAAATATCCTCACATTGACATCAGAAAACAATCAAAATAATTCGGGCCCCCGTTCATTTCTCCCAGCTTTACTATCTGATTAGGAACAGAAAAGAAGTCCTCAGCCTAGTTAAACATTCCAGCTGGGAAACATGTGAATTTTGGAGGCTATTATTTTCTTGAACTTGTCTGTCTCCTCCTTAATTATTATAAATATATCAGTTGCAATATTTTGTTTTGGAAGGTAAACAGAAATAAAACATTATGAAAAGTGATACAGTAGCAGAGATCATAACTATGTCTAACTCTGTGGATCCCCATAAATGTCAATATTTTCATTAGATGACTGGTGTTCCTACTGAAGTGGCCAGCACTGTTCCAGTAATTATTTTCGCTATGTTCTCCTTTGAATATGAACTATCTCCTGCTGTTTGTACATCTAGTCCAACACAAACACTTCTAAAGCTTTTCTGAGTCCTTTTAAAAATTGGTATATATAAAATATCAGACATATTTTGCATTTTTAATGATTTTTTTGTGTATATGTACAAAATTTCTTTTTTTCCCCCAAACCTTAAAACAGTTGCTTTTTTTCTTCTGTCTTTGAATTGCTTTTTCTTTCTCTTGAGTAAAATTCTATAAAACCCACAAGTAGCTGCAAGTTTTCAAAATTAGCAAGACAAATGATTCACTGTCTGGAAAATCTGACTTCAAGTTAAGCCTATTTTATTTATATGCTAGAGAAGGTTAAGAGATGCTTTGTTTATGGTTAGGTGCCTGCATGGGAGAAAGTTTTCTAATAGTGAAGAGATATTCAGTAGTAGGTAAAGCTCAAAATGCAACTCATCAAAATTTAGACAAGGAATAATGCACAAAATGTTTAATAATGAATATAATTACTATTGAAACAGGTTATACTAGAATATGGTGAATACTTTTCATTTTAAATATAGATTAGATGTCTTTCTGAAAGACCTACTCTAGTTCAATAAGACTTCATAAGATTGATGAAATAATGCTGAATTTTAGCAGTAATGAACACTTCTTGACCTACATTATTAAATAAGAAAATCTGATCATAATATTCATTAAAATCTCTGATTTAAAATCTATGGATTTGTGGCCACGAATATATTGACTTCAGCGGCAATATTGGTTAACATATATCCACATATATTCCCCATTGCCTTGTTCCCTCAACTGCTGGTAGTGCTATGCTGTTACCAAAGCAGGGAAGTGTTTATATATATATAAAACATTAATTTACAGTGTTAAAGGATTGGTTCCTTGAACTGGCCACCAAAACTTGTCTCAGTGAATTGAGAGGGTAGTACTTCAGTCCTGTATTACTGCTATAGACAAGATATTGTCAAACAGTGGAGTAAGGTTCAGAATTATGATTCATATTATGCATCATGTTATAATATGTTAAGATTGGGAGAGTCTATGATTGCAGTATATAGTAAGTTGATCTTATAATGATGAAATCTTAACCTTTTAATATTTAGCATACTGTATCCTTTTAAATTTGACCTTTTCTGTCTGATTGAATAGTTCAACCTAATAGCATTTTCCACTGAAGCAAGAAAAAAAATCTGTATTTAAATATTACTTTTGTAATGCTAAAGTATATTTTTTTGCTTTTGTGTTTTTTTCCATTTAATGTGGTTAATTGTGTGCCTTTTTTACTGTACATCCCATTGTTACTATTACTTTCAATGTTTTTGCTATTCTAGCTCTGCAGCTAAACTACAGTTAGTTTGTAATTTTATTTTTAATGCTGTCATTATAGAATTAATCAAGAGATACATTAGTATGGGGGAAGAATGGGAATGGATATGGTTATCTTTACACATTTTTATTAGGAGTAATACTGCTGTAATTAATGGTATATAATACTTTCTATTTAAAAGTATTTTTAAGAACCCATCTGATGAGTTTTTTTCATTTTTTAAGGATGGACCTTGCTGTCTGTGTAAGCCTCAATTTTCATTTAATTTGAGAGCTCTGGATATTCAAAGAATGCTCTGACAGGCTGTAGGGGTGATAACCTGTCCAATGAAACTAATGGCAGAAAACTTACTGAGTGACTGAGATTTTGCTCCATGGTTGCAGAGAGCAGAAATTTTGTTTCTAATTCACATTCAAAGTGTGCACAGGTCTCTCTCAAATACTGGGAGGAAGAAACATTGAGGCCTTTCTTAGGATTTTATTATGTAATTTTTTTCTTTTATTGAAAACATTGATAGTTCAGTAATTTTTACTGTTTGTAATGTAGCTTACTGGTAAATCCACTTCTCTTATTTCATGAGCAGGGAGGAAAACAAATTGAACTTTGAAAGTGGGATCCTGCAGTATATATGCAAGCAAAATGCCTCCCTGATTTCACTGGGGAGGTTTGCATTCATGGGGACTTCAGGATGAGGCCTTTAAGTAGAAAATATCCCTTAGCTGTGACTGGACTAGATATTTCTGTTGAACTTAAGGCAGTCTATCAGAATTTTTCTGATCAGTATTTTCTACTGTCTTGTCTTGAGTCATTTTTAATGACATCTATTATCAGATCGAAATGGCGATTGAGACCCTGCAAAAGTCTGATGGTCTTTCTACTCACAGAAGCTCTCTTCTCAACAGCCATGTAAGTTGTCTCCTCTTTCATGAAAGCTAATCGCTTGCTTGTTCTGCATGCTTAACCTGCCTCTAAATGTTTAGTTTAAGTTATTGCTACTTTTTACTTTTAATCTTTCTATTTTAGTTGCTTGTAATCTACATCTTCTTTCACTATATTTTGTCAGATTAAGTGTCATGACATATCATAGAGTGCATTTCTTTTTCTAGGTTTTGTATTGTGTTTACACAGCTTAACACAACCAGCTCTGCAGGTCCAAATGTAAATGTAAAAATAATAATCAAATAATTCTTAAGCAGTCTTGGTTTGACATTTTAAAATAATTTTCTACAATTTGTGTACTCAATAAAACAATTCAGGAGCAGATGAAGGGGAAAAGAAGCAGCACACACTTTGAATAAAAAATATTTACTAGATTTCTTTTTAAATATTTCTGTTATTTTGTATAAGTTTATTATAAGGTAAGAATTCTGAAGATCCATTTGATGAGAAAACAAATTTTAAAAGAATCTGTTAGTCTCTAATATGTTTTATTTTTCTGCCTCTAGCTAGGAATTTTCCATAAGAGAAAGCTGAAGATGTTTGCATAAAAAGATGTTTGCAATTATAGTGGTAAAGTCATTAAAAACAACTTTTAGATAAAGGAGAAATCCTCAAAGTTTAATCTTCATTTTGTTTTTAAACAGTGCTAGTCTTTCTTGAAATGTTATGTAAATAACATTCTTTTTTCTTCAGTTGGTATAAATAATTTTTGTATTTTTTAATGCTGCTAGATATCTATATATACTGCATCCTTTCTTGCTTCTCAGCCTTACTAATCAACATAAATTTACATATTTTTTCAGGTTCTTGTATTCCTTTACCAGAGAAATGTAAATATTGAATGTTATATGAATGTATGAGTTTATTGGTTAGAGGCTATAAGCTTATTTTGATTTGTTGACACCACACCCCTGCCCTCCTGAAATGTGGTCATATTGAGGTGAAAACCAAAATTGTTTTGTCAAAGTATATCATCATGGTAGAAAAAGACAGCAGTAACCAGTACAATGTCTTGGAAGAGTATTTCCTTTTCTTAGAAAATGCTAAAATTGGGTGAGGAAAAACTGAGTTCTGTGAATTGTAAAGAAGGACTTTTAGATCATTTTGGATGTTTTTTAAAATAATTGTTTCAATGTTAAGACAACCTAGAAATATTGTAAAATTGTTTTAATAACATAATTAAATGGATGATAATTTTCTTTTCAAAATGGCAAAAATCTGTCTGAAAAATTAGATATACAAAGAACTGATATGTCTGCCTTGAATCTGGCAAGAAGGTCCAGAATCTTCACACTCAAAACAATAAGAACTAAAGGACAAGCTTTTCTACATGAGAAAACTGTATTCCCCTATTCCCTGTGTCACATCTTAGTGAAAAGACCATGGAACAGACCCTCATGGAAGATATGTCGAGGCATATGGAAGAGAGGGAGGTGTTTAGAGACAGCCAACATGGCTTCACCAAGGGCAGATCATGCCTGACTAATCTAGTGGCCTTCTACAATGGAGTGAGTGCATCGGTGGACAAGGGAAGAGCTACAAATGTCATCTACTGGGACTTCTGTAAGGCCTTTGATACAGTCCCCCACACCATTCTTGCTGCTAAATTGGAGAGATGGATGTGATGGATGGACTGTTAGATGGATAAGGAACTGGCTGGATGGCCATGTCCAAAGAGTTGCAGTCAACAGTTCAGTATCCAAATGGAGATCAGTAATGAGTGGGTCCATACTAGGTCGAATACTATTTAATATCTTCATCAATTACATAGATAGTGGGGTAGAGTGGGCCCAAAAATGATCAGAGGGCTGGAATACCTTTCCTCTGAAGAAAGGTGGAGAGCTGACGTTGTTCAGATGGGAGAAGAGAAAGCTCCAGGGAGACCATATTGTGGCCTTTCAGTACTTAAAGGGAGCTTAGAAGAAAGACAGAGAGACTTTTACCAGGGCCTGTAGTGACAGGACAAGAAGCAATGGTTTAAAACTGGAAGAGGGTAGATATGGTAATATAACAGAAGATTGTTGAGAAGGAATTGCAAAACACGCTCAAGTGACCTTGCATCTGGGATATAGAAACACACAGAAATCGCGGTAATCATTGCTTAGTCTGGTGTGCTTAACAAGTAGAACCTTTGTGTTTAGGTAACACAGGCCTGTGATAAACTGAAGGACATCTTAGAAAACATGCTTGAGATTCCTGCCCTGCTGTGAGAAAGATCAAAGCACAGTGGAAAAACTACTGTGCCATTTCCCTAATATATACAGGCAAAAGCAGCAGGTCTGGTATTCATACTTTCTAGCAAAGACCAAGCTCTGTGGTGCCTACATTCCCTCCTGCATTTCCTCTGCCTGAGTGCTGTTTCAGAGATTGCCCAGTTTGCAAGGTAACTCTTTGCATTTCATCTGTGGCTTTGTGGTTCCCAAGTCCTGCCTGTGTTGGCTCACACAGTAGATTTAGAATGGACATAAGGAAGAAAGTTCATTACGATGAGGGTGGTGAGGCACTGGAAGAGGTTGCCCAGAGAAGTTGCGGATGCCCCATCCCCGGAAGTGTTCAAGGTCAAGTCGGATGAGGCTTTGAGTGACCCGATCTAGTGAAAGGAGTCCCCTGTCCACTGCAGGAAGTTGGACTAGATGATCTTTAAAGGTCCCTTCCAACCCAATTCATTCTGTGATTCTATGAAAATATCTTCCTAATAACGAGATTTGCATCTGTCTCTTATGGCAGTCTTATCCTGCTGTTTCTTAACTGTTTTGAGGTATTTTCAAAACTACTGAAAGACAAATAGAGGGATCGATTGTTGATTCTGTGGGGAAAAAAAAGAACCCCAATACGTCCTGCTGTAATAATTGTTCTTTCCTAGCCTCAGTCATTTTGGAAGAAATTCATAGAATCGTAGAATGGTTTGAGTTGGAAGGGACCTTAAAGATCATCCAGTTCCAACACCCCTGCCATGGGCAGGGGCACCTCCCACCAGACCAGGCTGCTCAAGGCCCCGTTCCCTTGAACGCTTCCAGGGATGAGGTACCATGGAACCCAGATCAAACTTACTGGATGTTTTCCCCATTTTTAAAATGTTTATTGAATGATGATTCAAATAAGGACAGTAAATATGGTTTTAGTCCTACCTTCTTCCTTAAGCTGTCATTTTGTTGCCTAAGTTAATACCTGTTCATTTTAATGAATTTTTTTCATTTTCCTCTATTTTATTTCCTGTCTTGATTTCTTTCTGCATGTGATTGACTTAACTGATTTATAAACTAATGCTTTCTAAATATGGAAGTTTCACTGAAGCTGGTGTCGATTTACCTGTTCTGTGTAAACCATTTCATTCCATTCCAATGTTGCTACTATTATAAATCAACAAGTCAGAAATCAAAGTCTGGACATTTTAGAATTAGATTTCTGCAGATAAAAAAAATATGTTTAAGGTTGTTTGCAATAACTTTATCATGTCTGCAGATTATTTACCTTTTTATGTGATATTCAGCTATTGGCACTCTTCTTTCCATGCCGTAACCTACCAAGTAATCACTTCAAGGTTTTGTTATTGAAATATCTTCACTCTAGAGCAAAAATCCTTATTTTGTACTTATCTTGGGGTTTGCTTTGCCATTGTTGGCTAATGCCAAACTATGGTTGAAAGAATATCTGTCAAATACAGTTCATTAGTAAAATGCACTTAAATGAATCCTAAGAAATTCTAATTCATCTGTAAAAAAGTCGAATGCTGTATTTAGAAGTTAATTGGGAAATAATTTGTTTGTCGATCATTTTTTTCTTTTTGAGGTAAAATAGAAATAGCTCCTTTTCCATAATCTAATTAGTATAGATTAAATAGAAAGGTTAAAAGATATAATTAAGATATAGTTAGGTGATTAGTGAAATTGTTTTGTTAATACACTCAAGCAAGGGTAAAATTTACAATGATATTTTTCCTAGGCTTTATTTCAGAACTGTAAATGCTCAAGATAAAATACATTTGTGGATGTTAAGAATATTTTAATAATGTGTTTATATCTACAAGTTGATATAAGGATAATGAACTGCATTTTTTCGTTATGTTTATTTAAAATCCAACATTATCTGCATCCATCTTGGAACCAGTTAGATCCTGCTTCTCCTGCATCTTTACATAGAATTCTTGTTTAGAAATCTAAGCATGATAGTTCTGGTGATGATTTCTGTAAGAAAGTAAACATGAAGATGGCCTTTGAAAGGTCTGGAGTAAATGTTTTCCTAATTTTTGTTTTTCATTTTTCATGTATTGTAACTGTTAAATTGTTCACAACTGACTTAAACAGAACTGTATTTCCAAAATATGCATTCTAAGCTAAATTTTACTAGTAGTTCTGCAATAAAGAAGAGTCAGAGTGGGAACATGTTTCATGAGTAATGGGCATTAAAATATTGATATTCATATTCCTTTAATGATGAGTTATATTGAACATCAGTAGAACAGAATTTGTTCAGTGATCTATTAGTAAATATCCCTGCAAAGTAGCGTATTAAATGTCACATAACCTTTGTATATATTTTACTGTATTTTAAACACATATCTTGGTTGTATTAACTGCTTTGGTAGACTAAATTGTATCGGATTATACAAACGTGAGGTTCCAGCATATTGGAATAAAATTTTGTTCCAAATGCCAAAAAAAGAAATATATCCATGGCTTGGGGATTTATTGGATGCTCAAACTAAGCCCAGAGTTTTGGTAAGTATTGTGAACCTGGAAAATTTGGATGTTCATGCTGATTCATTTTGGTAGTATTACTTTCTTAAGCAATTAAGTAGTAAATGCAAGCAGAAAACAACGTTTGGGATTTATTCAAGCTGAAATTAAAGGGGAATTCCAAGGGTATGAAACCACAGGGGAAGAATTTACATATTACCACTATAAAAATATTTCCATTTTATTCTATTCTCCTATACTGTTAAATGTCGTTAAAGTGACCATTGTACTTGGGGTTTGTGTGTATGTTAGTTACTATTATCTCTATACAAAGGTACAATGAAATTAGAAAGTGTTTGCCTACATGCTTCCAAAATTACTCAACAAAATTCTACATTAAATTACACGGGGGAAAAAAATACTATTTCTTTGTAGTTAAAGGCAAACAGGCTACAACAGAAAGGTATTGGGCCCATAACATTTTATAGATGTACCAGTTATTTTTCATGTCATCTAGATTGCTTGCTACCTTATATTTGATAGTTTCTTCTTTGCATTTGGAAGAAAATAAACCATATTCAGTTAAATAAGTACTGGGGGTGGTGGGGTGGTGTTGTATCTTTTTATTTCAAGTGAAGAGACATAGTATAACATTCCAGAATTAAAAATGTATTAACTTATTCCTTTTAGATTTTTTCTGCAATTAATATAAATTGCATGAATTATTTTATTTCCTTGGAGTTCCAACAATTTATCTCCAAAGCACAAATAACTTCATAAAATGTTAATGTATGGTACCGAATCTGAAATATTTTTAGAAGTGCAGCTACCTGAGGTCACAAGTGCAATGAGTTTTGTTATTTCCTTGTAGTTCTAACAGATACTAAGGCATCATGGCATGTCTAGAACTGAAAGAGATTTAAAGAGATGATATTTGCTTGAAGAACAAAGTCACTGTATTAAACAGGTCTTAAGGGTGGCCTAAAAATATCAGAGGTCTGTGTTGTACAATGAAGATTTTTTTTCAGTGGAGTAATACTGATTTTACATATGTTCACTCTTTCATATTTGATATAGCTCCAATGGCTTTTAGACAACTATGAAACCGCAGAAGGAGTGAGTCTTCCCAGAAGTACCCTTTACAACCATTACTTACGTCATTGTCAGGAGCACAAGTTAGATCCAGTCAATGCTGCCTCCTTTGGAAAACTCATACGGTCAATCTTCATGGGATTACGGACCAGAAGACTCGGAACCAGGTTTGCGTTAATGAAATCTTAAAGTATAATCTAAAATACTCATAATTATTGTGAATGTGAAGCTTGTATGTTAAAAACAAGCAAGCAAATGAACAAATAAAAAATATTTTAAGCCTTACCATTAAGGGAGTTGCCAAATCCATTGGACTCCAGGACCCAGGGGACTCCCAGTCTGCAACAGCCAGATTCTGTGTACTCTTAAGTCCCAGATATCTTCCATCTCAGTCCAATGGGTGGAGCAACTGCTGTTCCCATTTGCAGGTCCAGCTAGTAGTGAGACTAAACGCATGCCAGAGATGCAGATAAGCACACACATGACACTAACACAGATAACCACACAAGCTAACACAGAGCAATGGCTTTACCGGCACCCACATAGACACCAATAGCACTCACATAAACATGAATGCATATAGCCCGATTCTGTTCTTCCTCTCCAGCTGATTGGGACTGAAGTTGACTAGTAAAACATACACAAACACTTACTCACTCACAAGCATACCCCATTTATGGAACTGTTTTATTCACCATGACTGCGTAAGTCATTTATTTGTTTTTTACTTTCCTTATTCTATTTAAATGAAGTCCAACGGTAAGGTGCTGGAAAATATAATTTAAGTGAAGTGATTTCCAGAAGCTGGTGGAGTTATACCAATTCTATACTAGAGTGAGAGGAAAGTCAAGCCTAACTTTTGCGCACTGCTTTCCACACAAGGCAAATTGTGAAGCGAGTGTGATGTATATGCATAAAACTAATGTTATTTTTGGTTTTTTCATAAAGGGGGAACTCCAAATATCATTATTATGGGATTCGTGTCAAACCAGATTCTCCCCTTAATCGGCTACAAGAGGACATGCAATATATGGCTATGAGACAGCAACCCGTGCAGCAGAAACAGAGGTACAGTGTTAAATGAAGCTACTTTTTCATATTTCTAGTTCTTAGAGACTTACCTCTCCTCATTTATGGGACAAAGTTGAACCTCTAATGAAAATTGTTTAACTTCCCTTGTGAAAAAAGAAAGGTTTGTCAGATCTGAAGTTGATATCACTGGCATCTGATATCAGTAGACATGAGAGAGCACATACCTAAAAACTTGAAAATTTTAAAAAAGAGATAATAAAAGTAAAATATGATGCAATTCCTCTGAATGGACACTTCTTGGCAGTCCTAGGTTATTTTCCCACAAGCTAGAAAAATAAAAAAGTATTAGGAGCTTTGAATTTCAAATGCTGTTGTTCATTTTCATAACTTTAAGCAGCACATATATAAAATGATAGAAAAGCTCGTGATTAGGTTCAGCTTTGTGTTGATTTCCTCCTCCTGGCAAGATCTGATGTATCAAAACCCTGGACCTGAGGAGAGAAGACTTGGGCCTCTTCTGGGCTCTGCTTGGAATAATCCCATGATCCCATGGGACACAGTCCTACAGGGCAAAGGGGTCCAGGAGAGCTAGTTGATTTTTCAAGGATCACCTCCTTGAAGCTAAAGAATGGTCCATCCCAACATGCAGGAAATCAAGCAAAGGTGACAGGAGGCCTGCGTGGATGAACAAGGAGCTCCTGACAAAGCTCAAACATGAAAAGAAAGTATACAAGAGGTGGAAGCAGGGTCAGGGAACCCAAGAGGAATATAGAGAGACTGTCTGAGTGTGCAGGGATGGTGTTAAGAAAGCCAAAGCCCGCCCGTGAAGGACAAAAAGATGTTTGGGAGTTGTCGGCATGGACCTATGAAGGGGAAATCATGCTTGACCAACTCAATAGCCTTCTACAATAAGGTGACTGGCTCAGTGGATGAGGGGAAAGCAATGGATGTGGTCTATGTTGACTTTAAAAAGGCTTTCAACACTGTCTTCCTGTCAGGGAGCAGCACAGGCTGGCTTCTCCCTAAGGGATGGAGAACTGGGAGTTGAGTACCGTGATACGCGTGGCAGGGGCCTCACCAGCCTGGGCCCAGTGCTGCAGTATCCAAGCGAGGCAAGCAGGGCAGACCTGGAGATAGTAGTCAGACTCAATCAAGAGTCCAGATCATCAGACAAATTTGTGGTGATGAGGCAGGTCCAAGGTCAATACAGGAAGTCAGTCCACAAATCAGACTCAGGTCTGGTGAGGATACCCAGGGTCAGACACAGTCCATTGACTACTGGGCAGGTCCCTAGTGGCAAGACAGGTCCAAGGTCAAGCCAGAAAGCCAATCTGTGGGTTGAGGCCCAGATCAATGGGATCCATAGCCAGCCATAGGCATGGCTGTGGCTGAGCTACAGATCAGCACACCTACAGCATAGGGATCTTATCAATGTGTATAAATACCTGATGGGAGGGAGTAAAAGACTGAGCCAGACTCTCTGCAGCAGTGCCCAGTGGCAGGATAATGGGCAATCAGCACAAACTGAAAAATAGGAAATGTCATTTGGTTGGAAGGCACCTCTGGAGATTGACTAGTCCAATCACCCTCAGCTCAAAGCAACATCAGCTAGAGCAGGTTGCCCAAGACTGTTTACAGTTGGGTTTTGAATATCTCTAAAGATGGATGCTCCACAACCTTCCTGGACAAACTGTTTTGGTGTTCAACCACCCCTAAAGTAAAAAAAAAAATAAAAGCATTTTCTTAATGTTTAAGCAAAATTTCCTGTATTTCAATGTGCCCATTGTCTTCTGTCCTTTCACTGAATACTAATGAAAATAGTGTGGATCTGCTTTATTTATTCCATCCCTACAGTATCTATATAAAGTAGATTTGAAGATCTTTGTTTATACCCTGAATTAGTTCAGGTGTGCAAAGATTTCAGTAAAATAAATGTCTGAATCCCAGGCATTCTAAATAAAAGAAATGCACAGTCCAGGGAGCTTGATTGACTAAGTGTCACGGTTTAGCTCCAGCCCGACCTAATTACGGCAGCTAAAACCAAACAGTTGGGGTCCCAATTCCCTTCTCCCCATCTCCAAGGAAAGGGGAAAGGGAAACGAGAGGAAAAGACTTGTGAGTTGGAAAGTAAAACTAAAACAGCTTTAATGAAATAATAAGAAAATAATAAAATATATACAAATATATGAAATTGTGCCCCCACCCCTCGAAGACTACATCACCACAAATGCTGCAGAGCAAGCACAGGGAAGAAGATGAGTGGCAGGAGGGAACTGGGCTCAGGAACTGGATTCAGGAATGCATGGATCCGGGATCAGGAACAAACAAACAGATGGCGTCCTCACTGGACATCGGTCATTGAAGAAGAGAGTGAGACCCTTGTGATCTCTCAGTCTTATACCGAGTATGATGTATATGGGATGAAACGCTCTATTGGTCAGTTTGGGGTCACCTGTCCTGTCCGCCCCTCTCTGCAAGTGTGACCCTTTTTTGCTCCTTTCACTCATGGCATTACATCAGCTCAAGAATGGCTTTGATTTCTGTAGGAATAGGTATAAGCAGTGGCCTTTCTGCATACCAGTGCCCTGTGTTATCACTGCTAGAGAGAAACATTGTCTGAAAAACATGCAGTTAGCTTTCAGAAAATGAAGTTACTCAGACGAGACTTAGCTGGAGTTAGGAAACTGATTCTGCTTTGGGTCAAACCAGAACACTAAATGAAAAACAGTACTGTCTCTTTTCTGTGCAAAATCAGATATGCCAATCTACTCTCAGCAATCCAGGAGCTTCCTGGAAAATGCATTGATGACAACTTCCTTCTCCAAATGATGGAGAAGCCAACGAGGAGAGGTGCTATGCTGCACCTTGTTCTCAACCAACAAGGAGGGGCTGGTGGGGAACGTGAAGCTCGAGGGAAGCCTTGGCTGCAGTGACCATGAAATGGTGGAGTTCAAAATCCTTTGGGCGGCAAGGAGGACACGCAGCAAGTTCACTACCCTGGATTTCAGGAGAGCAGACTTTGGCCTCTTCAGGGATCTGCTTGGTAGCGTACCATGGGATAAAGCCCTGGAGGGGAGAGAGGTCCAAGAAAGCTGGTTGATATTCAAGGATCACCTCCAAGTTCAGGAGCGATGCATCCCCACAAAGAGGAAGTTGGGCAAAAATGCCTGGAGGCCTGCATGGATGAACAAGGAGCTTCTGGACCAACTCAAATGCAAAAAAGAAGCCTACAGAGGGTGTAAGCAAGGACAGGTAGCCTGAGAGGAATACAAAGAAATTGTCCGAGCAGACTCAGTCTTCACTGGCAAGCACTCTAGCCACACCACGCAAGGCACAGAAGGCAAAGGCAGGGATTGGGAGGATGAAGAACCACCCACTGTAGGAGAATATCAGATTTGAGACCATCTAAGGAACCTGAAGGTGCACAAGTTCATGGGACCTGATGAGATGCATCCGCAAGTGTCTGTTAAGAGTATGAGTCTGACATGTGGCAGAGAGGAAGCCCTTCTGGTCAGTCACGAGGTTCAGAAAGAATCCTCTTGCTTTCTAAACTCCTTCTCAGAGTGGAGCCTAGGTGTGGCTGGATCTAGTCTTAGTCTCAGACGTGGTAAACAGTTTATGCCTATGGTTCTGTGTATAGCCACTTATCAGAGTAAAAGTTTGCCTTTTGGAGCACTCCCAAGGAATTTCACTGAAAGTTTCACAAAGTTGGAACGATAAGTAATTTATTAAAGTGACAGATGCAAAGATCCGGAATAGCCGTTGATAAATTCACTTTCTGCAATTGCTAGCTTTCATTAAGAAATCAGCACTTTAGTAAACAATATGTTCCTGGGTACCATCTGACAAAGTCGGAGACACAAGTCTTACCAAAGAGGAGTCCCTGTTTGGGGAGGAGAGAGAGATTCAGGCCCGTGGACCCATTCTGTACTTGGAGTTTCCATCCTCAAAATAGAGGATTCTGAATGCCAGATTTATACTCTTGGTAATTCTTACCGAGGTGAGACAGAGTCAGTCAATCAGATGTCAACTGGCCATGCCATGTCGGCACCATTGAGACCCAGTGGCTCAGCAGGCCCCTCTGGACAAAGGAGTTTCAATCACAGATAGGAGGTGGGGAGGGGGAGTGGTGGTCTTATCTGATTGTACTGCAGCAGCCTCTGGCTGTGAAACTGCCCTATCCTATCACCCCAAACACCACTGATTAGAGTAAGAGTTGGACCACAATATCCACCTTATCTGCCTTGCAATATAAGCGTGTTATCTAACCTTGCTGCTTCCCGCTGTTGGTGCCAAAAGGTCTGAATAAGTCTGGTATTCCACAGTGAGTCCTGAAAGAACTGGCTAAAAAAGTTCCTAGTGATCCATCACATTTGAGAAGTCATGGCAGTCCAGGAGAAACATAACCTCCATTTTTAAAAAGGGAAATAAGAAGACCCAGGGAGCTACAGGCCGGTTGGTCTCATCTCTGTGCTCAGCAAGATCATGGAGCAGGTTCTCCTGGAAACATGCTGAGGCACATGTGAAATAAGGAGGTGCTTGGTGACAGCCAGCATAGTTTCACTAAGGGGAAATCATGCCTGACAAATTTGGTGGCTTTCTATGACAGGGTTACAGAGCTGGTGTATAAAGGAAGAGCAAATGACATCATCTACCTGGACTTGCGCAAAGCATTCGACGCTGTCCCGCACAACATCCTTGTCTCTAAATTGGAGAGATGCATTTGATGGATGGATCACTCAGTGGATAAGGAACTGTCTGGACAGTTGCACTCAAAGAGTTGTGGTCAACATCTCAAGGTCCAAGTGGAGACTGTTGACGAGTGGTGTTCCTCAGGGGGTCAGTATCGGGACTGGCGCTGTTAAACATCTTTGTTGCAGACGTGAACAGTGGGATCAAGCGCACCCTCAGCAAGTTTGCCGATGACACCAAGCTCTGTGGCACGGTCAACATGCTGGAGGGAAGAGATGCCATCCAGAGGGACCTTGACAGGCTTGAGAAGTGGACCTGTGCGAACCTCATGAAGTTCAGCAAGGCCAAGTGCAAGGTCTTGCACCTGGGTCGAGGCAATCCCATCACAAATACAGGCTGGGCAGAGAATGGATTGAGAGCAGCCCTGAAGAGAAGGACTTGGGGGTGCTGGTGGATGAGAAGTTCAACATGAGCTGGCAGAGTGCACTCGCAGCCCAGAAAGCCAACCGTATCCTGGGCTGCATCAAAAGAAGCGTGGCCAGCAGGTCGAGGGAGGTGATTCTCCTCCTCTACTCCACTCTCATGAGACGTCACCTGGAGTCCTGTGTTCAGTTCTAGAGTCCTCAGCACAGGAAGGACACGGATCTGTCAGAGTGAGTCCAGAGGAGGGCCATGAAGATGTTCAAAGGGCTGGGGCACCTCTCCTATGAGCACAGGCTGGGAGAGTTGGGCTTGTTTAGCCTGGAGAAGAGAACGCTCCCAGGAGACCTTCTAGCAGCCTTCCAATACCTAAAAGGGGCCTACAAAAAAGCTGGAGAGGGACTTTTTACAAGGGCATGCAGTGACAGGTCAAGGGTTAATGGCTTTAGGGTCTAGTGGAAGGTGTCCCTGCCCATGGCAGAAGAGTTGGAACTAGATGATCTTTAAGGTCCCTTCTAACCCAAATCACTCTATGGTTCCATTATTTTCTCACAGAGGCCGCCACTGCAGGCCCTGCACTACCAAAACCTTGCCACATAAATCCAATACAAGAGAATGGAGAGGTGAGAGAGTGATGAGAGAGAAAACAGAGATGAGAGGCAAATAAAAAGAGGTGAGAGAGATGACAGAGACTATGGAGATGAAAGAGGTCAAAGAGATAGATGAAAGAGATAAGAGAGGAAACGAGAGACTCAAGAGTCGAGATCACTGGCCCTCTTACCCACTTCACTGATCTCCTACTCACTAGCAAATACACATGCACTCAGACATTTGTCCCCCTGGGCATACCAGCACAGACTCTTGCCTGCCTGATACCCTGGCCCAGACCTGAGGCCCCTGCTATCTACCAACTAGTCTAGTTTGAAGTTTGATAGTGAATACACATGCACACCCTCGCAGACACCTGTCATGTTAAAAAGGTGAGATTATAGCAGGCGGCTAAGGAGGCCCTCCCGTAGAGTCATAAGGTTGAAAATGGACCCCCTTGCTTTCTCAGCACTCCCTCAGAGAGGAGCCCAGGTGTGGCTGGATCCATTTCTAGTCCCAGACTTGGTCGACGGTTTATGACTAAAGGATTATGTGTGTGCTTAAACGTGGTTTTGCCACAAGTCAGAATCTGGTTACCTGTGCGAATCTCCCTAGAGACTGGAACACACAGGGTTAATACGCGTGGTTCAGAGCCCAAAAAGGACCCAGCAGCCGCTTGCAGCAAAGCCTTTCTGAGAGACAATTTCACAGTGCTGGAGGCAGTAAGTAGTATAATTCAAGTGACAGATTAAAACAAATTTGGAACTGCCTTGATAAATTCACTGCTGCGTTAGCGCTTAAACACTTATAACCAGTTAACAATTAGATATAAAGCAAGTAACAGTAAAAACTTGAGTTAGTTATTTTCCTGGGAAACATCTGACAGTACCAAGACATTTCTTCTTGGTAGAGGAAGAGAGGTCCAGGCCCATCGACCCACTGTCAGGTAAGGCAGTCATTTTTTCTTCCCCAAAGAAAAGAGGTTTCAAGTATCAATTTTATACCTTTTGGAAACCTCTTGGCACCTCGGGGACTCACTCAATTAGTATGTGTTGATTGGCCCTTGGCAAGGCCACGCCTTAGAGGTGGGGAGCTCAGTACATGCTTTTGGGGGTGTCTTTGTTTTAATCTGAAGGAATACCAAGCTGTGAGGCCTCTGACTCACTCCAGGTGTCACTTAGTTGATATGAATGTGAGCCCACCACCCAATCTATCTGTTTTATCAGATGCATTGTCCTTTGCCGGCCACTTCCTTTGCCGGCCACTTCCTTTGCCAACTGCTCTATTTGGCAAAAATCAAGCTTATTTTGCCATTCACAGGGCCTAATAAATCTATTACACCACAACACCGAGTTTGGGAAAATACAGACACTTGCTTTCTCCCAGCAGCCAGCACCAACCACACAGACTGTGATGCGTGGTCCTGTTCAACATGAGCTGGCACTGAGGGCCTTGCTCTCCTAACTCACACCAGTGCACTTGCCCAGTAGCTTTTTTTTGGGAGCCACACTGTTCCCACTCCAGTAGCTAGAGGTTAAAGACTCCCACTCCAGTAGCTGGAACTGAGACCCCACCATTTGCTCCACTAGCTGATACTACAGGCCGGGCACACCTACAACTCTGGTCAGACTCCAGGAGTTTGCACTAAATTCACTCATGGCCCCAGTAGCTGGTAGTCTGGGCACAAAGTCTGTAGCACCCTCCCTAGATCCTGCATATTATCATGTGCCCCTACTATTCCTTGTAGGGTCTAATGATACTGTACGAGGCAACTTAGAGCCATCAAAAGAGACTGCATGTCTGGACCTTGGAGCAATGTTAAAAGGATCTGGCGCACAGGTTGTAGTCTCCTCCATCCTCTCAGTCAGAGGAAGTGGTCCAGGAAAGATGAGGCAAATTCAACAGGTGAATGCCTGATTCTGTAGCTGGTGCCATACTGAAGGTTTTGGCTTCTATGATCATGGTTCTACCTTTGAGAAGCTGAGTCTGTTGGGAGGTGGTGGGTTTCACCTGACCAAGCAGGGCAAGAGGGTCTTCACCAACAAGCCGTCCAGACTATAAGGAAGCCTTTAAACTAGATTTAGCAGGGGAAGGTGTGTTGGGTTTGCCTGGCAAGGGGTTTTGGTAGCAGGGGAGACTACAGAGGTGGCTTTTGCTGGAAGCTACTAGAAGCCAGGGCCAGCTGGCTCTGGGGCAGACCTGCCACTGGCCAAGGCCAAGCCGATCAGCGATGGTGGTAGTGTCTTTGTGATAACATATTTAAGGGGGGGGGGGGAAGAAAAACAACCCCAAAACCAGCAAGTGGAAGCATCAGTGGGGATTTTAGCACACAGAAATCTTTACTTTTAGTTTTTATTTCTGTTAATATCCTTATTTTGCAGTTTTTAGGGTACAGTTTGGTCAGATTTTCCTCTTAAAATTGTATGGGGGAAAAAGCTTGAATATATCTATATATTTGCCTATTCATTTTAATGCAAAAGAAGATTCTCATGTATGTACTAGACCTCAGAAGTTAGGGTTTGAGTGGTGAGGTTGAGGATAAAAGAGCCATATGTAAGAAAAACAATGTATCAAACTGCATTTCATTTTTTTAAATACTGTATTTCCAAACTAAGATTTCTGCCACAGTTATCAAGCATGCTTAGTATATATTTGAGAAGTTTGGTATATATCTGTATATTTGTATAAAATTTATCTTACAGTATTCAGAAATCTAGTATGTTTTAACAAGAGATAAGAAAAATACTGTAGATTGAATTATTAGGAGTAATCTTTCTTATTTTCGGGTTTTATTAATGTTTCTAATTTTATTTAAAAACTGAAAAAATGTTTTAACATCTGTGCAATAGTTCTCTTATAAGACATTCAGAGCAAAGACAATCTAAGAATCACAATTGTTTCCTACTTACTTCTGATTACTCAGATTGGGAAATGTTTTTTTATCTTTTGGCCTTTAGAATCGTCTGTCAACTGCGTTAGCTTTTTCTGTTCAGTTGTATCAATTTTACCCCCCCTCCATCAATCACATCTAATTCATAGAATCATAGAATCAGTTTGTTGGAAAAGTGTTTTGAGATCATCGAGTCAAACCATACCTGTCCACTACTAAACCATATCCCATAGCACCTCATCTACCTGTCTTTTAAATACCTCCAGAGACGATGACTCAACCACTTCCCTGGCCAGCCTGATAACTCTTTCAGTGAAGAAATTTTTCCTGAGGTCTAATGTGAACCTCCCATGGTGCAACTTTAGGTCATTTCCTCTCATCAAGTTGCACAGACAATTGAACAGACCCTTCTAGTTCTTGATTTCTTGACAAGCAGGCTGAACTTATGCTACAGATCTCTTTTCTTCATTCTTTCTTAATATGAAAGGTCATGCAACTTTCCTACTTGTGTCACATTGTATTGGGTATATGTAGCAAGGTTTTGGTAGTGGGTAAGGGGCTACCCTGTCCTGGACACAGCTGATTCCAGCTGTCTTGGCAATGGACCTACTGCAGGCCAAAGCTGAGCCAGTCAATGAAGTTTGTGGTGCCTCTGTAAAAACATACTTAAGATAGGGCAAAACCCACCAGACATACAGAAGAGGAAGGGGGAAAAAAGAGTGAGAAATGGCAGTACGAACACCAAGGTCAGAGAATGAGGAGGGGGAGGAGGTGCTCCATGGAGCCAGAATCAGTTTTTACATAGCAGCTTGTGGAACAGACCATGCTAAAGTAGTTGAATATTTTGTTAAAGAACTGCAGCCTGTGTAGAACCCATGTTGGAGCAGAGGAGAAGTGTGAAAAGGAGGAAGTGGCAGAGAGTCACTGTTATTTGCTGACTATGACACCCTCTCATCTGCCTCCTTGAACTGCTCATTGCCTCACTGAAGGGACTTCCCCCTGAACCTTCTCCTCTCCAGGCTAAACAGTCCCAGCTCCCTCAGCCTTTCCTCATAGGAAAGATGCTCCAGTCCCTTAATCTTTGTGGCCCTTTGCTGGCCTCTCTCTAGTATGTCTATGTCTCCCTTGTATTGGGGAGTCCAGAACTGGACACAGTACTCTAGGCATGGCCTCATCAGTGCTGAGTAGAGGGGAAGGATCATGTCTCTCCACCTGTTGGCAATGATTTGCCTAATACAGCCAAGGATACCATTGGCCTTCTTTGCAGCAAAGGCACACTGCTGGTTCGTGCTCAACTTGTTCTTCACAACATCCTCAGGACCTTTTCTGGAAGCAGCACAACTCTCTGGAATATCAGTTACTCCTCCCAGTTTTGGTGCTGTCCGCAAAGTTGATGAGGATACACTCTATCCCATCATCCAGATCATTAAAGAAGATGTTAAACAGGACTGGACCAACCATTGATCCCTGGGGTACACTGCTAGTCACTAGAGTTTTGCCACTGATCTCTACCCTCTGGGCCCAGCCATTGTGGTGGGTTGACCTTGGGTGTCTGCCAAGTGCCCACCAAGCCACTCAGCAGAAGGGAGGGGTATGACAAAATAATCATGGGTTGAGATAAGGATAGGGAGATCATTCAGCAATTACCGTCACAGGCAAAACAGAATTGGCTTGGGGAAATTAATTTAATTTATTGCCAATCAATCAGAGTAGGATAATGAGAAATAAGAACAAATCTAAAAAAAACCCTCCCAACCCTTGCTTCTTCCCAGGCTCAACTGCAGTCCCAACTCTTCTACCTTCTTCCCCCAAGTGGTGCAGGGGGATGAGGAATGGAGGTTGCAGTTAGTTCATTATGCGTTGTCTCTGCCTCTCCTTCCTTCTCACGTTCCAGCATAGGGTTCCACCCATGGGAGACAGTCCTTCACAAACTTCTCCAGTGTGGTCCTTCAGGAACAGACTGCTCCAGCATGGCTCTCCATGGGCTGCAGAGGGACAACCTGATTCACCATTGTCTTCACCACAGGCTGCAGGGGAATCTCTGCTCCAGTTCCTGGAGCACCTCCTCCCTCTCCTTCTTCGCTGACCTTGGTGTCTGCATAGTTGTTTCTTTCACATGTTCTCACTCCTCTGTCCTAGCTGTTGCACAGTTTTATTACCCTTTCTTAAATATATTATCACAGAAGTCACATGATTGTCACTGATTGTCTCAGCTGTGGCCAGTGGTAGGTCCATCTTGGAGCCAGCTGGAACTGGCCCTGTCTGACACAGAGGCAGCTTCTGGTGTCTCCTCTCAAAAGCCACCTCTGTAGCTCCTTCGCTACCAAAACCTTGCCACGTAAATCCGATACAGCCATTCAGCCAGTTCTCAGTCCACTTCATTATCTGCTTATCCAGCCCATATTTCATCAGCTTCTCCCCTCATCTACCAGGTCAGTCATTTATTTGTAGAAGTTTATCAAGTTGGTAAAGCATGACTTCCCTTTGGTGAATCTATGCTGACTACTCCAGATCACCTTCTTGTCCTTCATGTGTTTGGCAATGGTTCCCAGGATTAGCTGCTCCATCACCTTCTCAGGACCAAGGTGAGGCTGACCGGCCTGTAGTTCCCTGAAGTTATCTATTAGTACTGGGTCAAACACAGGTGTGATGTTTAATAGTAAATGGTTCTCACAAAAAAAGATGATTATGAATATAATCAGGTAATACGAAAACCAAATATTGTGGTGAATAAAAGTCAAAAGAAAAAAACCTAATACATTATTAGAGCTTAGTTTGGTTTCTGTTCCTAAAGCTCTTCAAGTTTATTTTTCAGCAAGCGGGAACAGTATAAGCCTTTCTTTTTAATGAAAACTGAGACTACCAATAAATTATGTAAGTGCGTGAATTGGATTTTTGAGATAATACTAAATATTGAGACTCTCAGTAAATATTTGAATATTGTCAACACTGCAACTACAAGGAAGCAACAAAATTTGCAGAAAAACTTAGTTTTTTTTTTTTCTTGTGAGTTAGTCAGTACATTTTGACTTCTTTTTTAATAGTTTCTACATTTTTCCTACTGATTTGCTTACTTTTGTGTCCATTTAATACCAAACAGGAAGTTTGGCATATACCTCTATTTTTCTTGTTTCTGCTTTATCTTATCAATGACTATTGAATGTTTGCTGTTTTCAAATTTTAGTCAAAATTTCTTAAACTTTTCTGAGGAGTGAGTGAGAATTTCAGTTTCATTACAGTGTGTAATTGGCTTATGAGCCAATCAATGAAGTTCTACTGTAAATTGTCTTAATAATGAGAAAGGCACATGATTTTCCATTGGTTTTTGAATTAACTAATTTCATGTTCGTATTTCAGTGGTCTAGTTCTGTTAGATTTCCATAGCTTTTTGCTTGTTGTTAGCTAAAGACTCTCTAAACATTTATGTGCTTATTTTAAATTACATAAAAGTACATAAAATTAAATCAAACTACACAAAAATGTGCTTAGATAAAAGTAAAGTTCTATTCTTCTTGAGTAAATCTAAGCATCTTTTGAAAGCTGTTATATTTATAAAAGGTTGGTTATTTTTTTTTCAGTGCCTCTTAGTTAATTTAAAAAAAATGGAAAAATCAGAGTTGAAATAGGAAAAAGAGTCAGATAATTTTAGAAAATGTAAATTCTTCCATTAAGCAGTTGTGTAAATCAGTTGTAGCAACATTTTCCCCTGTCTGCAATTAAAAACACAAAGAGTAACCTGTGTATAAAAAGAGGATTTTGCCAGGAAATCTGGAAGCCTCTCATTGCCTGAACTGCAAAACCATCACCCTCTGCTGTCCATAAAAGATAGGAGATATAAAATTATTAACAACTCTTCACAAGTTTAATTTGAAACACCTGAAAAAGAATATTTTCTTTTTTTTTCCTCATTTCATTTTTCAAGTTATTTTCTAATGCTGTTAAAACTGTTTGATTCCTATAATGTCACCTGTAATAATGCCAGAATTAATAATACTTTTCCCCAACTTTTTTTACGTAAAGCACATTGGAGCAAGCGGTAGGATAATCCTGACTCCTAGCACCGGCAGATTAAGTTGTGTGGGGTTTTTTTTTGTTAAAGTTCTTTCTAAACCCCAAAAACTCAAAGGACTGTTGCTTTTACGTATTTAAGGCATTTTGGATTCTACTTCAAGAGCTGAAAAGTTTATGAAATAATACATTTTGTGGAAACTAGTGGAACTATGTGAATATACAGATTTTGATTTGCAAATATTTATAGAAACTGATCTTCTGCCAGGTATTTTTAAAAATAAAGTATAACACAAATAAAGTTATTCTTACAAAATTCTTACAAAATGGAGGTTTTGGATTGCAAAATAGATCTATCAAGTGATGAAAAGTTTATATAAAAGTCCTAGAGATTGAGGACAGAAAATTTTGTTTCCAAGTATTAATATTCCTAAAGTTATCATACTTTATGTTAATCAGGCCAAGATGCCTTCTCTGGAAAAGTATACTTCTTGTACATCCTATGTTATTGTATATTTAAATGTCTTGAATACTAGAATCTTGGATGCTTGCTTCTTATGGGAGCTTTCTCATCTAAGTAGTTACATAGGGCATTCCTACTATCTGTTTAATAAGATTAAAATGAGAACAAGCTCACATCTGACTCAATTGCTTCTTAAGAGGAGTGTTTTCAGAGTGGAACTTGTTGACATTTCTAAAGTTAATACAAATCTTTGCGATCTCCACTGTGCAATTGCAGACTTGAGTGACAGTTCACACACATTGAAATCTGCCCCATGGTTTCTCTAGTTTTTTTCTGGCTACGAGGGTATTTTAGAAGGGCAAAGCTTCCAAGTTATTATCACTAAGAGCTGGGGCAGAATTAATTTTCATTTGTGTTGGAGATGGCAGGCAGAATCTTCAGCCTGTCAGGCTGATGGTCTTAACATCTGACCATCCAAACCAGGATTCCTAGTTGTATCTTTGTCCTTTATCCTTTATAAAAACTTTTGTGACTTGACTGATGGAGAGTTTAGACTAGACTAGACTAGACTAGACTAGAATATTTTCATTTGGTAGGGACCTACAATGACCATCCAGTCCAACTGGCTGACCAATTCAGTGCTGACCAAAAATTAAAGCATGTTATTAAGGGCGTTGTCCAAATGCCTCTGAAACACTGACAGACATGGGGAATCGACCACCTCTATGTCCTTATGTTTGACCACTCTTTCTGTAAAGAAATGCTTCCAAATATCAAATCTTAACCTCCCCTGGTTCAGCTGCTTAGTTTAAGTCTAAATAGCCTTCTCAAACCTGAGCTAATGAGAAGTTTGTTACATCTTAAAATTATTTAAATTCCTTTGTCTCCAAACCGATACATGGCCCTTCTTCTACCCATTACTGCTGTTCCATGCGGGAGGTGATGAAGCTGCAGTATGAAGCCTAAGGGCAATTACAAGAGATATTAGGGCCTTGGGACAGCTAGTGCGGGAATCTGGGGCCCAGGTGACTTTTTCCTCCCTCCTTCCAGTTACAGGTGGTGACGCTGTAAGGATCAGATGGGTCCAAACTATTAATACATGGCCCCATGGCTGGTGTCACCACAATAACTGTGGGGTTTTTGACAATGGGATGGCCTACACAGCACCAGGTTTACAGATATCAGATGGGAGCCCTCTTTCTCAAAGGGCGAGGAGGGTCTTTGCTCAGGAGCTTGCAGGGCTCATTGATAGGACTTTAAACTAGATGTGAAGGGGGAGCAGGATAATATCAGGCTTGCCTATGACAAGCGGGGGGAGGACACACAATGGTTGGAGGGATGGGGTGCTGGTATGGGCCCTCCACCTGCTGTCCAGGGGCATGCTGGGGATTCTGTGGCACAATTGAAGTCCTGTGGAGATTACCAGGAGGCTCCTGGGGTAGTAGGTGCCAGGAAGGAAACTTCTCCAAAACACCTTAAAGGAAATAAAGGGTCTTCCACTAAGAAGGCGGTATGACCAACAGCCCAGCTGAAGTGCCTCTATAGAAATGCACGAAGCTTGGGCAACAAACAGGAAGAGTTGGAAGCTGCTGTGCTACTAGAAAGCTACAATCTAGTTGCCATCACAGAAACTTGGTGGGACGAATCCCATGACTGGAGTGTGGCTACAGGCTGTTCAGAAGGGACAGACTGGGAAAGAGGGATGGAGGTGTTGCCCTCTGTCTCAGGAAGGGGATGGAATGTGAAGAGCTGTCATTGAAGAGCAGCCACAAATGTATTGAAAGCTTGTGGGTCAAAATTAAAGATGGAAGAACCAACGGGAACCTTGTGGTTGGTGTATACTACAGGCCATCCAATCAAGGAAAGCCAACCAATGAAGCCTTCTTCCTCCAGCTACAGGAGACTTCACACTCGCAAACTCTCATCCTACTGGGGGACTTCAACCACCCTGACATATGCTGGAGAAGTAGCACGGCAAGCTGTAGGCAATGCAGGAGACTCCTAGAGTGCATTAAAGATAACTTCTTAACCCAGGTAATAGACACCCCTGCACGAGGGGATGCAATACTGGACCTGATGGTCTCATCACTGACATCAAGACTGGAGGCAGCCTGGGCTGCAGTGATCACGCACTGGTGGAGTTCAAGGTCCTGAGGGATATGGGAGAGATGAGGAGTATAGTCAGGACCCTGAATTTCAGGAAAGCAGACTTCCAGCTCTTCAAGGAGTTACTCAGTAGCCCCCCCTGGAACACAGTCCACAGGGACAAGGGAGCAGAACAGCTGGCAAATATTTAAGTATGCTTTCCATGAAGCACAAGAGCACGCAGTCCCCAGATGTAGGAAATCAGGCAGGAAAGGGAAGAGACCAGTGTGGCTGAGTTGAGACCTGCTGGTCAAACTCAGGAACAAGAGGGAACTGCACATGCAGTGCAAGCAGGGACAGGGAACCTGAGAAGAGTATAGGGATGCTGCCTGGTTGTGTAGGGATGAGGTCAGGAAGGCCAAGGTGCAGCTGGAGCTGAACTTGGCAAGGGAAGTGAAGACCAACAAGAAGGGCTTCTACAGGTACGTCAATCAGAAAAGGAAGGTTAAAGAGAATGTACCCCCACTGATGGTTGGAAATGGTGACCTCATATCAACAGACGAGGAGAAGACTGAGGTACTCAACAACATTTTTACCTCAGTCTTCACTGACAACCTCTCTCCTCATCCCTCCTGGGTCAATGGACAACAAGATGGTGACCAGGGGGATAAAGCCCCTCCCACAGTAGAGGAGGATCAGGTTCGTGAGCACCTGAGGAACCTGAACATATATAAGTCTATAGGACCTGATGGCATGCATCCCAGAGTCCTGAGGAAATTGTCCGATGTAGTTGCCAAGCCACTCTCCATAATATTTGAAAAGTCATGGCAATCAGGAGAAGTCCCCGGTGAGTGGAAGAAGGGTAACATTGCATCCATTTTTAAAAAGGGTCGAAAAGATGACCCTGGGAACTACTGACCTGTCAGCCTCACCTCTGTGCCTGGGGAGATCATGGAACAGATCCTCCTAGAATACATGCTAAAGCACACGGAGGACAGGGAGGTGATTAATGGCAGCCATCATGGCTTCACCAGGGGCAAGTCCTGTATGACCAACTTAGTGGCTTTCTATGATGGGGTAACTGCTGCAGTGGACATGGGTAAACAAATGGATGTGATGTATCTAGACTTCTGTAAAGCTTTTGACACGGTCCCCACAACATCCTCCTCTCTAAACTGGGGAGATATGAATTGGATGGATGGACTGTTCAGTGGATAAGAAACTGGTTGGATGGTCATATTCAGAGAGTAGTGGTCAATGGCTCAAAGTCCAGATGGAGATCTGTGACAAGTGGTGTCCCTCAGGGGTCCATACTGGGACTTTTTAATATCTTCATCAATGATATTGACAGCGAGATTGAGTGTACTCTCAGCAAGTTTGTGGATGACACCAAGCTGAGTGGTGTAGTTGCCACACCGGAAGGACGGGATGTCATCCAGAAGGACCTGGACAGACTGGAGAAGTGGGCCTCTGAGAACCTCATGAGGTTCAGCAAGGCCAAGTGTAAGGTTCTGCACCTGGGTCAGGGCAATCCCCATTTTTCAGTACACGATGGGGGATGTTGTGTTTGAGAGTAGCCCTGCTGAGAAGGACTTGGGAGTGCTGGTTGATGAGAAGCTCGACATGAGCTGGCAATGTGTGCTCGCGGCCCAGAAGGCCAACCGTATCCTGGGCTGCATCAAAAGAAGTGTGCCCAGCAGGTTGAGGGAGGTGATTCTGCCCCTCTATTCCTCTCTTGGAGACCACATCTGGAGTATTGTGTCCAGTTCTGGAATCATCAACATAAGAAGGATACGGAACTGTTGGAAGGGGTCCAGAGGAGGGCTACAAAGATGATTGGAGGGCTGGAGCACCTCCCATACGATGACAGGCTGAGAGAGTTGGGCTTGTTCAGCCTGGAGAAGAGGCGGCTATGAGGAGACCATATAGCGCCCTTCCAGTACCTGAAGGGGGACTGCAGGAAAGCTGAGGAGGGACTGTTTACAAAGGCATGCAGTGACAGGATGAGGGGGAATGGCTTTAAATTGGAGAGGGGGAGATTTAGACTAGACATTAGGAAGAAATTCTTCATGATGAGGGTGGTGAGGCACTGGAACACGTTGCCCAGGGAAGTTGTGGATGCCCCATCCCTCAAGGTGTTCACGGCCAGGTTAGATGGGGCCTTGGACAGCCTGATCTGGTGGGAGATGTCCCTGCCCATGGCAAGGACGTTGGAACTAGATGATCTTTAAGGTCCCTTCCAACCTAACCTATTCTATAATTCTATAATTCTTAAGGCAATTAAGCATTATATTTTGAGCTATTTGATTCTTGGGAAAGCAAGTCCTTTAGAAAAGGAAAGAACATTTTCTGTTTAGTGTAAATGAACTTTAGGTCTTAGTGGTACAATTTTTAAACTAAATTTGACAGGAAATTGGTAGTTGCGCTGTTATATCAGCCTTATGAATTTTATAATACATTGTCAATGTTTTACCTTTTACAAGTTTTTTCTACCCTTTACAATTATCCTGAAGTTGCTTTTTCTTGTGTGTGAAATAGCAAAGCTGTATATTGAGACTAAGAAATCAGACAGACGAAACTGTGATATTGCACTTACAAAAAGATTGAACATAAAGAAAAATTTTGTATTTGATAATTTTGTAGGTATAAGCCTGTGCAGAAAGTGGATGGAGTTGCAGATGGTTTCACAGGAAGTGGTCAACAGACAGGCACATCTGCTGAACAAACTATAATTGCCCAAAGTCAACATCATCAACAGTTCTTAGGTATGAAAAGATGTGTTATACTGTTGTATAAACAAAATAAAACTCATTATCACCATGAACATTGTCATACAAATACAATAACAATTTTAGTTATGTTGCCCTGTTTAAAACTCTCATTGATAACAGAACAAAAAGATATTCATAGAAGCTATATGTTGTATATTATAAGACTTTTGCAATATTTAATATGCATCATGCAGATATAAAAAAATGCACAAAATCTACTTGCATGGTAGATTTAAAATACATTGCAATGCAATTGCGATGAAAGATTTTATACAAAAATGCATACAGAAAACCTTGCCCTAAAAACTCAATAATTTCCACTGGCTTCCCAAGTTTTTTAATATGCACATAAATTGGGATTATATTTTTGCACTGCAGTTGTGTTGACCATTGACAAGAAGGTGTATTGATTTTCTGCCGCAATGTTATAAATGGAAAGAGGCAAATAGTTTTTAAAAATGTGTATTTTGTGCATTCATTGATATAGCTAAGCATATTGATTTCTCAGTTGTGGAAGCAAATGTAAAAAAGCTTATTAAATGTATTATTTCAATAATTGCACACTAACTTTTGTGTTAATATATTGGGATTTTGAAGCATCACATTATTTGGCTTAATCTTGCTGTTACTGAAATTATTGGGAACCTTGTTCGCATGTTTTATGAACTTTCCCTTCCACTGCCCCACCAGTTGACAGTGCATTTACCCCCCTATACTGATATATCTCTTGGAAACATTTATGAGAAATAGTAAAAGCACATGTTGGCTACAGTCGAAAGTCTTGTAAATTTCAAATAAATATATGATGCTGAGTGTACTAAACCTTAACATGCATGACAATGTAAAAACTATTCAGTTGATCAAACAAAAAACTATTAAATTATATTAATCTCTTATGTACTGACATGAATATTTGGCTTCATCCTGTCATATTCTGAAAATGTGTATTAGCTTTTTTATATACAGATACAATATATATGTGAAATCATTTTTATCTGCTGTCTGTCAAGAGTAATTTAAAATGTCCTTTTGCTTTAAAAAATAGCTAGCTGATTTTTTCACAATTTTATTGCTACTTTAAAATATATTAAATATAAAAGACGCTCTTTTTGGGGCATTATGACCTTCTAGACTTTATTTCTTTACATCATCCTTAAATATTTTCTAATCGAACTGTAGTTGGCACCATTCACAATAGCTTTCCTCTGTCATGCTGTCATGGAAACAGATGCATCTCGAGTACTTCCAGAGTTTGGAGAAGTTGAAATATCTTCTCTACCAGATGGTACTACCCTTGAGGACATAAAATCACTGCAAAGTCTTTATAGAGAGCACTGCGAGGTAAGAGAAAAGAGGCATTTCACATAAATCATCATTCAATGAAAATTAATTTCTTCTACTGAGAATCAGTATAACAGGATGACTGACACAAAACACATTACAGGCAACCTACTTGTATCTGATGTGCTCCCCAAATATTTTGCTTATTTCATCAGAAAGGACATTTGCAAACAGACTACTCTGGAATTTCTCTCTTTACAGGGAAAGAAAATAACATGTAATAGAATACCAATACTTGAATGTAATCATGTGTAGATTTTGAAAATTTTAAGTAAATTGAACTTTAGACAATATGTATATAGAGTTTTGCTTTTGTATATAGGAGTTAAAATAAGATTAAATTGTTATCGCTAATGTTTATGTTAAAAACAAACTCACTTTTTTCTTCCAGTTTTAAAGAAGCAGGCTGTTTAAGAACTTTAAGGCCACATTTCATACTGAATGACGTTTTAAAATTACTGTTGAAGGTGCTTTAAAACCTGTAGTAAGTAACAAAATGCAGAAAATAGTAGGCTTCCTTTGTGTTTGTAATAATGTTAAAAGTTCTTTTTAGGTGAATTCACTTGATATGTGTGCTTAGGCTCTTTTCTGGGGAAGCTTCCTTGTAGTCACACTTGGCCTGATCTGAGTCTCTGTCCACACTAGTATGGACAGTTGGAAAACTTGTTCCTTAAAAGTTATTAAAAAGGATATTGTATGCTTATTTATAAACGTGCATTTTACTATTTTTTCTGCAAAATTATGAGGTGGGAGCTATACCCCTGGGAGGAGTTGGGTTGGGGTAGGAATGAGTTGGAGGACTATCTGCGCTTGTTTTATATTTTATCAGGCAATAGTGGATGTTGTTGTGAATCTTCAGTTTAGCCTGATAGAAAAGTTGTGGCAAACTTTCTGGCGCTATTCTCCTTCTGCTCCAGCTGACGACACAGCTATTATTGAACTGAGGTCAGTAAATGTCTCTTTTTGCTTACTGTTCACCATCACAATATAACAGCAGGAGTCAAATCAAAGGAAGTCTTAGTTTTACATAGAGGCTAAGAACCACTTTCAGCAGTTTTTCAGGTTAAATTTGTGTTGCCTGCTGTTTGACATATAGGCTGTTGGTATATGTCAAATTGCAGTCTTGAAATTATTGTATACATCTTCCATTTTTTCCTTTCTTTGGATGACTAAAGTCAAAGTATCTTTTCACAATATACTGTCCAGTTCGTTTAAATTGCAAGGACTATTTTTATCATACCTTTGCAAAATTTAGGAGTTGGAGCAGAACTTTGGAGGCTATTTTTCCCTAGTTTCATAGGAAGCAGTTAAAGAATTTTTATTTGATGTAACAGAGACGTTTATCAAGGTTTTATTAAACAGTCATTTTCAAAGTCCATTGTACTTTATCTGTATGTAAATGCACTTTCATTTGTTGCATTTATTTACAACAGCAATCTGAGTGAAATAGAAAGTCGACTTCCAAAAGGAAAACTGATTATTCTGTGCAAAAATGAGTCTATTCTGAAATGGATGGGTAATTGTGACCATGTGATGTACCAGGCTTTGGTGGAGATTCTCATTCCTGATGTCCTTAGACCTATTCCAAGTAAGTTAAACACAGTTATCTCATAGGACTGTTTTGGTTTGGATTGGTTAATGTGTTGATTTTTTGTGCTTCATGTGAAACTTTTGGGAATGAATTGGAAGGATGTAAATGTAGTGTGTGTCATCTTTCCTTAATTCTGCCGATTAGGAAGGTGTATTGGAGTTGATGTAAGCATTGTATTCAAAGAAAAGGAGAGTGGATATTTCATTGCATTTAGGAAAGTCTCTAGAAGTTTTGTCACTGCAAATTCTAAGTTTTTATTAATTTTAAGATAAAAATGGGTTCTTTTACATGCTAGCTCTAGTCTCCCTGACACCTATGAATGGACTATGGCCATGAGCCTGAGTCCATTAATGTCAGACAGTCTTTCTCCTGACTTCAGTAGGGCTTAATTTAAGTTTTATATATAAAAGTTCTAGTTGTTAAAAAAGAAAAACGTATATACTATGTCATTTCATTTTTATGATAATTAAACATTAATGTATTATCAGTGGCTGCTAACACCTTATCAGTTTTGATAACTATTAAACCAATATAACGTTGTGAAACACTTTAAGTCTTATTTATTATTCCAGTCTACCATACTTTCAATTCTATTTCCAGTATGAAGGACTCATCAATCTCTTCTAGTATTATGGCCAACTGACCCTTATCAGGAATAGAGTTTTCTTTTCAAAGTTGATTTTATAGTATCCATAATTGTTCAAGCATGACAATTTTTTTATGGCTCCTTTTGGTAATATATGATTATAAATTGGTTTCCAGGAAGGTTAAATGCCTTCCTAAAACCTACTGCATTTTTTTATGTTGTGTTAAATATTAAAAAGAAATTATAATTACATATATATATAATTTAATATTAAAAGAAATTATAAGTAATACTACAAACTAATAGAGAAACACCTATGAAATGCCACAAAGAAATTAGGATGTGTTCCTCCAAAAATGTCATAAGGTTGATAGACCCCACTAAAGTGCCTTAATAGCAATGCATGCAGCATGGGTAACAAGCAGGAGGGGCTGGAAGCCACTGTAGCTAGAAAGCTATGTTCTAATTGCTGTCACTGAAATGAGGCAAAGCTGCAATCGATATCTATAAACTGTTCAGAAAGCACAGGCAAGGGGGGGGGTGTCACCCTCTATGTAAGAAGATGGACTGACTGCACAGAGCTGTCTTTGAAAAACAGCAATGAACAGGTTGAGAGCTTATGGGTAAAAATAAGGGAAAAGCCAACAAAGGAAACCGGAAACCTCGTGACTGGTGTTTACTACAGGTCACCCGATCAAGGGGAGGATGTTGATGAAGCATTCTTACTCCAGCTACAGGAAACATCACACTTGCAGACTCTGATTCTCCCAGAGAACTTCAATCACCCTGACACTGGCAATCTCTCTTTCCACATCTCTTCAAGCCCCTGAACCTGAAGGCAGGGACTAGAGGAAAGAACTTCCTCCCATCACAGAAGATCAGGTTCGAGACCACCTGAGGAACCTGAGAATACACAAGTCTACGGGACCCGATGAGATGCGTCCCAGGGTCCTGAGGGAATTGGCTGATGTAGTTGCCAAGTCACTCTCCATGATATTGGAGAAGTCATGACAGTCAGATGAAGTCCCCGGTGACTGGAAAAAGGGAAACATTGCACCCATTTTTAAAAAGTAGGACCCTGGGAAGTACCAACCAGTCAGTTTCACCTCCATACCCAGTAAGGTCATGGAGCAGATCCTCCTGGAAGATATGTTGAGGCATACGGATGACAGGGAGGTGCTTAGAGACAGCCAACATGGCTTCACCAAGGGCAGATCGTGCCTGACTAATCTGTTGCCCTTCTATGATGGAGTGACTGCATTGATGGACAAGGGAAGAGCTACGGTTGTCATCTACTGGGACTTCTGTAAGGCCTTTGATACAGTCCCCCCCAATATTCTTACCTCTAAATTGGAGAGAGATGGGTTTAACGGACAGGATGTTAGATGGATAAGGAATTGGCAGTATGACCACATCCAAAGAGTTATGGTCAACGGCTCAATGTCCAAGTGGAAACCAATGACAAGCAGTGTCCCTCAGGGGTCTGTACTGGGACCAGTACTGTTTGATATCTTCATCAACGACACAGTCGGTGGGACTGAGTGCACCCTCAGCAAGTTTGCAGATGACACCAGGCCAAGTGATGCAGTTGATTTGCTAGAGGGAAGAGATGCCATCCAGAGGGTCCTTGAGAGGCTTGAGGAGTGGGCCCATGAAGTTCAACAAGGCCAAGTGCTGGGTCCTGCACCTGGTCTGGGGCAATCCCCAGTATCAGTAAAGACAGGGAGGTGGATGGATTGAAAGCAGCCCTGTGGAGAAGGAGGTTGAAGGAGGTGATTCTGCCCCTCTACTCCATTCTCAATAGACTTCACTTGGAGTACTGCACCCAGCTCTGGGGCACCCAGTTCTGTTACAGTAGGTCCAGAGGAGGGTCACAAGAATGATCAGGGGGCTGGAACATCTCTCTATGAGGAAAGGTGGAGAGAGTTGGGGTTGTTCAGCCTGGAGAAGAGAAGACTCCAGGGAGACCTTATTGCGGCCTTTCAATACTTAAAGGGGGCAGAGAGAGAGACTTTTTACCGCGGCCTGTAGTGACAGGCCAAGGGGCAATTGACGGAGTCGACGGGAGACAAGCACATCCGATGATGATCAACAAGTCTCGATTTATTGATACGATAGGCATGCTTTTATAATAGCAGTAATAAGGCTCATACATATTACAAAAGTAAGGCTCATCATTGGTCCGATACAGAGTGTCAGCCCTGCCTCTATTGCTACATTCCTAGGATGTTTGTGGTTTTTCTAGGTCCTGTTTTTATCTCCTGTTATCGCCTAACTTCTTGCTCAGGGAGACTGTGGCCTTGTACGAGGCTGTTATTATTTCACCAGCTGTATTTTCTCACGTCTCTTCTCCTCAAGCCATGTCTCTACAAAAACTCTCCACATTTCCCCCATTTTCTTTCTGAGCAAGAAGGTTCGTCTGACTCCAAAACGTGGGTTTCCCTATCTGACCGCAGTCTAGCTCGTGCACACTGCGTTTTTCTCTGACTCCATTGCACTAATAAGGATACATTAGGATGGAACAACGATAAATTCCCTCAAATAGTAAGGTCCTCCCTGTGGCTTTGCCCGTATACCATTCCAAGCTCTGTCTCCACAAATTAAAAATATCCTGGGGGGCAATTTCTTCGGGGCCGTAATGTTGGCACCGTTACATCGGGAGTAAAGCTGGCTATTCACTGTTCCTGATTCCAGGGATAAGTCTAGGCTGGCCCAATTTTGCGATTCTTGTTAAAGTCTTTTAGGTTCAGTGGCTCAAAACCGAACCAACTCCCCTGTTTGACATTGGATAAACTGGCATTTGCACTTCCAAAGAGATCTAATTCTTCTGGGGGAGAGTGCAGGGTGATGTTCAAGGACAGTATGATCTTACATTGTTGGCAGCCATCCTCAATCTGAGGGTTACCTCCCCACTCGGGAGACACCTGGCTACAGCCCTCAGCGCTCGATAAGTTTTTGCACAGGCTGCTTTCGTTCACAAAACCACAAAATTCCCCTGGGGACCAAACAGGCAAACCTATCAGGCAAGTTAGGAAAGGATTAGTAACCCCTCCTAAGCTAAGGCAAAATGACGATTGACTAGTTTGGTTTGCCAATGTTACCCAGATGTTATCTCTTGGCTGATTAAAGCGTGTAAAGCGTATAACTCCTGCTATGCTGGCTACTACAGCACTAAGCAATACAGCAGAAACAGGCTTCATTTTTCTCTTCTATCCTTTCTCCCCCTATTTCTTTTAGTCCTTACTGTTCCTAGCTGTTGCAGTTTTAACTCCTGTAACTTGCTCAAGCACTGATCCAATTCCCTGTCAGGATCTCCTCTTATGGGCCCTACCACGTAATGCTGTGTTATGGGTACCAATTTGCTACACCTCGCAGAGATAATATGAGATCTACCTTGAACTATAACCCTTTTAACAATATTCTCCAATTCCCAACGGTAGTAAGCCAATATTTTCTGTTCAGGTGCTTCAAAAAAATGCTAAGGCCGTGGTTGTTGCTAGCCTTGTTTGCTCTTGCAGCTCTCTCTGCCAGCTGTTAAAGTTATGGTTAAATGCACACCTGTTACACCATAAGTCACGTACTAGGGACTGTTCTATCCAAAAGATCTTATCGCAACCCCTGCAATACAAAGCTACCCAAGCAGCACAACATGGATTATTACAATCAAGACAATTTTGACCCGCTGGCCCCATATGTAATACTTCCGATAACCGTCCAATAGTTGTAATTAGTCCTTCAAAGGTCTGGCAGTGCTTCAAAACCCTGTCGATGGCTTTCGAGTATCCTTTCGACTGTAACAGCAGCGGTCGTAGGATCAGTGGCAGCTTCTCCTCTATTCTCCTCTTGTCTTCCTCCGTCAGATTGCTTGGCAGTCGTTGCATCGAGAACAGGTTTAGTCCACCTTGCAGGCACCCATACCGGTCCTGTAGGGGTAGAGACACAAAGATATCCCCTCCCCCAAAACATAACCTTAGCAGGATCTTTCCATAACCCTGTCTTAGGGTCTCTGTATTTCACCCACACGTCCTTTTTCTGCTCGGTAGTTTCATTTGGCCGATGATGTAATTCTGCTGGAGGGTACTCTGCGTCCCCAAATATGCACAAGTGATTGATCACAAATAAGCTCTTCAATAACCTTGCCTGGGGATCAGCAATCTTTTCATGTTTTGCCAAGTACCTTTTCAGAGTGCCATTAGCCCTTTCGATGATAGCTTGCCCTGTTGGGGAGTTTAGAATGCCTGTGATATGCTCAATTCCCCAACTCTTTAAGAACCCTTCTATTCTCTTGCTAATGTAAGCAGGCCCATTATCCGTTTTAATCCTTTTTGGCGTCCCCATTACTGCAAAACAGCTATATAGGTGCCTTTCCACGTGGATAGCCTTTTCTCCTGCCTGTGCTGTTGCCCAAATGAACTTACTATAGGTGTCAATAGATACATGCACATACTTCAATCTACCAAAGTTAGGGACATGCGTAACATCCATTTGCCATAGCTCATTTGATTGTAGTCCCCGTGGGTTTACCCCTAGGCCTAGACCACCACCTCCATTGTGATGGCTGCAAATCGGGCAGGCCCTAACTATGGCCTTCGCCTCTGCCATTGTGATTTTGAACTCTCGGTGCAAGCCCTTTGCATTTTGGTGAAACATAGAGTGAGCTTCTCTGGCTAGCAGCTGGCCTGGCAGTGGAGTGCCCTGAGCCACAGACACTAGTCTGTCTGCTCTAGCATTACCCTCACCCAAGCCAGTTTCCCATTTATGGCTTCTAATATGAATCACAGCATAAGCGTGCTCCCTTAACCTTGTAGCCTTTTTTAACTGTACCAACAACTCATACAGCCTCCGGTTTTGCACCTCTTTTATAGAGGCGTCTTCGATTCTAGCTACGACCCCAGCAACATACAAAGAGTCTGTTACAATGTTCAGTGGTCCTCTTAGCTGTGATATTGCCCATACCACTGCTAAAAGTTCCATAGTCTGTAGACTGTCTGCAGCTTCTGCTTGTAAAATCTGATGTTTCCATAGTCCCTTTTCTTGCCATGTTATTGCAGCAGTTCTGGATTTTCTGCCAGCATCCGTGAATGCCGTAAGAGCATCTGCGATAGGGGAATTTTCTCGTTTTGGCCGAGTGATCCAATTCCATTCCCCAATCCATTGAACTGGCGCCTGCCGGAGCTTTTCTGTTTCAATGGGGCAGCTCGCACCTAAAAGTGCCTCCTGCAGCTCCTCGCTATTACACAAGTACCAGTCCAAGGTATCCTTTTTAATTGGCATCCTGATTACTGCTGGCTCGGTTCCAGCTACTTGTAGCATTCTCTCCTTGCCTTTCTTTATTAAGTCTGCTAGCATTTCGACCTTTTGAACCAGAGTTTTGGTTTGTTGTAACGCGGGGGAAATCCACTCCAATACCCTTATCTCCCCCGTTTTCTTTTGCAATTGAGTCAGTGCCCCAAGGAGGTATTTGGGACCGTTCCAGATCGTCAGGTCTATGGATAATTCTGGATCTCGCCGATGGACTTGCCCCTGTGTAACGCAGTCCATTATATTCTGAAGAGTGTGCTGTTGTTCCGGAGTAACACGGATCGGTCTTGCTGGGTCCGTACCTTTGAGAAGTGGGCGTAATTCGTCCAGCAATTCGTTTGGTATTCCCACAATCGGTTTTAACCATTGAAGGTCGCCCAGTAACTTCTGAGCCTCATTCAGAGTTGTGAGTTTTGTTTGCAGTTGTAGCTTCCCTGGTGTGAGGAGAGAGGCTTTGGCTTCTTTGATCATGGGGTGAACCACCCACCCCCAGGTTTTCTTACTAGGGATGGGTCATACTTGTCTCGAAGGGGGACTAAAGTTATCTCTAAAAATCTGGTTAGGCTCTTAAATAGAGCTTTAAACTAGATGTGAAGGGGGAAGGGGAGGAGACCAGGCTAGTTGGGAATGAGCCTGGAAGTGGGAAACCAGCGGCTGAGAAATGGTGTGCTGGAGAGGACCACCAGTACACCACAACAGGGCAAGTGAGGGCGAGTATAAGTGGGGACAGTAAGGATAAAACTGGGTCTGTGGAATTAGTTATTCCAAGGACCAGTCAATCGAGAATAAACTCTCTTCCCTTTATGAGGGCTGAAGGTTCATCAGCCCAGCTGAAGTGCATTTACACCAATGCACGCAGCATGGGCAATAAGAAGGATGAGCTGGAAGCTGTTGCAAGGCAAGGTGACTATGATGTCATTGCCATCACAGAAACGTGGTGGGATGAATCACATAACTGGACTACAGCTATGTTGGGATATAAACTCTTCAGGCGGGACAGGAAGGGTAGGAAAGGAGGCGGGGTAGCCCTCTATGTCAAAGAGTGCTTTGAAACTCTCGAACTGGATTACGGTGAGGACGGGATCGAGTGCCTATGGGTTAAAATCAGAGGAGCCCACAAGAAAGGGGACTTTGTGATAGGAGTCTGTTACAGACCACCCAGCCAAGAAGAAGCTGCTGATGAACTCTTCTATAAACAGCTGGGGACAGTCTCTAAATCTCTGCCTCTTGTCCTTGTGGGAGACTTTAACTTTCCGGATGTCTGCTGGGAGTACAATACAGCAGAAAGGAAACAGTCTAGGAGGTTCCTGGAGTGCATCGAAGACAACTTCCTTGCACAACTGGTTAGCGAACCAACAAGGGAGGGTGCCTTCCTAGACCTGCTGTTTGTGAATAGGGAAGGTCTTGTTGGGGATTTGACGGTTGGAGGACGCCTGGGATTAAGTGATCATGAGATGATAGGGTTTTCAGTTCTAGGTGGGATTAAGAAGGGGGTTAGCAAAGCAGTCACATTAAACTTCCAGAGGGCAGACTTTGGCCTGTTCAGAAGGTTGATTAGCAAAGTCCCGTGGGAAACAGTCCTTCAGGGCAAGGGAGCCCATGAGGGTTGGGCGCTCTTGAAAAATGAAATCCTATCAGCTCAAGAGCAGGCCATCCCTGTGTTCCGGAAAAGGAGCCGGCGGGGGGAAAAGCCAGCTTGGTGGAGCAGGGTGATCTCAAGATGCGTCAATAAGAAAAAGAAGCTCTATGTGCTCTGGAGGAAAGGACAGGCATCTTGGGTGGACTACAGGGACGAAGTGAGATCGTGCAGGGAAAAAATCAGGAGGGCCAAGGCCCAACTAGAATTAAAACTCGCTAAGTCTGTGAAAGACAACAAAAAGTCTTTCTACAAGTACATTAACAGGAAAAGGAGGACGAGGGAGAATATCCAGTCTCTAGTGGATGCAGAAGGAATAACAGTGACAGGGGATAAGGACAAGGCTGAGGTACTTAATGCCTTCTTCGCCTCAGTCTTTAATAGCAAAGAAAGTTGTTCCTTCTGTTTACAAATCCAAGAGTTAGAGGGGCAGATTGAGGCTCCCGTGATCCAAGAGGAGGCGGTTAGAGACTTGCTTGCCCAGCTAGACGTCCACAAGTCTATGGGGCCGGATGGGATCCACCCAAGAGTATTGAAGGAACTGGCGGATGTCCTTTCCAAACCCCTATCCATCATCTTCCAGAGGTCCTGGCTGACTGGGGAAGTTCCACTAGACTGGAGGCTGGCTGATGTTGTGCCCATATACAAGAAGGGTTGCAGAGAGGATCCGGGGAACTACAGGCCTGTCAGTCTCACCTCAGTGCCAGGGAAAGTCATGGAACAGGTAATCTTGAGTGCTATCATGAAGCACACGCAAGAGAACCGGGTGATCAGGCCCAGTCAACATGGGTTTACAAAAGGCAGATCTTGCCAAACTAACCTGATCACCTTCTATGACAAAATCACTCAACTACTGGATGGGGGAAAGGCTGTGGATGTAGTCTTCTTGGACTTCAGTAAAGCCTTTGACACAGTTTCTCACAGCATTCTGCTGCAGAAACTGTCAGCCTCTGGCCTGGACAGGCGCACACTCTCCTGGGTTGAAAACTGGTTGGATGGCCGGGCCCAGAGAGTGGTGGTCAATGGAGTTAACTCCAGCTGGAGGCCAGTCACAAGTGGAGTTCCTCAGGGCTCAGTACTGGGTCCAGCTCTGTTCAATGTCTTTATCAATGACCTGGATGAAGGCATTGAGTGCACCCTCAGCAAGTTTGCAGATGACACTAAGCTGGGAGGAAGTGTCGACCTGCTGGAGGGTAGGGAGGCTCTGCAAAGGGATCTGAACAGGCTGGACTGCTGGGCCGAGACCAATGGGATGAGGTTTAATAAGACCAAATGCCGGGTCCTGCACTTGGGGCACAACAACCCTATGCAGCGCTACAGACTGGGGGAAGAATGGCTGGAGGGCTGCACAGAAGAGAAGGACCTGGGGGTGCTGGTTGACAGCCGACTGAACATGAGCCAGCAGTGTGCCCAGGTGGCCAAGAAGGCCAATGGCATCTTGGCTTGTATCAGAAATGGGGTCACCAGCAGGTCCAGGGAGGTTATTCTCCCTCTGTACTCGGCACTGGTGAGACCGCACCTCGAATACTGTGTTCATTTCTGGGCCCCTCACCACAAGAAGGATGTTGAGGCTCTGGAGCGTGTCCAGAGAAGAGCAACAAAGCTGGTGAGGGGGCTGGAGAACAAGTCTTATGAGGAGCGGCTGAGAGAGCTGGGGTTGTTTAGCCTTGAGAAGAGGAGGCTGAGGGGAGACCTTATTACTCTCTACAACTACCTGAAAGGAGGTTGTGGAGAGGAGGGAGCTGGCCTCTTCTCCCAAGTGACAGGGGACAGGACTAGAGGGAATGGCCTGAAGCTCCGTCAGGGGAGGTTCAGGTTGGATATCAGAAAAAAATTCTTCACAGTAAGAGTCATTGGGTACTGGAACAGGCTGCCCAGGGAGGTGGTCGAGTCGCCTTCCCTGGAGGTGTTTAAGGAACGGGTGGATGAAGTACTTAGGGACATGGTTTAGGGAGTGTTAGGAACGGTTGGACTCGATGATCCAATGGGTCCTTTCCAACCTTGTGATTCTGTGATTCTGTGATTCTGGGGTTTAACTATTTGTTCCGACATTGTCCATCCCAAATATTTCCACGGAGCTGTTGTTTGAATTTTCTCAGGGGCTATAACAAGGGAAAATTGTGCCAAGGCAGTCCGTATCTCCTGAATTTGCTGTTCAGTAAAAGGTTTTGGTTGGGCAAACAATATATCATCCATATAGTGATAAATCACTACATTTGGCCATCTCTTTCTCAGGGGCTGTAATGCAGAGTCAACATAAACTTGGCATAAAGTAGGACTATTGCGCATTCCCTGCGGGAGTACTGTCCATTCAAACCTTTGGTCCGGCCCCTCCCTGTTAAGTGCAGGCAATGTAAATGCAAATCGCATCATGTCTTGTGGATGAAGGGCAATAGTAAAAAAGCAGTCTTTAAGATCAATAATTAGTAGTGGCCAATCCTTAGGAATCATTGCGGGATTAGGTAATCCTGGTTGTAAAGCCCCCATGGGTTCCATTTGGGCATTGACAGTACGCAAATCATGTAACAAACGAAACTTTCCTGATTTCTTTTTGATCACAAAAATTGGAGTGTTCCAGGGGCTTGTGGATAGTCGCAGATGCCCCTGTTCGTATTGCTCCTTCACTAGATCATGAGCACGCTGGAGACTCTCCCTTTTTAAAGGCCATTGCTTAACCCACACTGGAGAGCTGGTTTTCCAGGTAATGGGTATCGGGAAAGTCCAGGCAACGGCCACTACCCCAAAGGGTGCTCATTGGTTAGCACCACTCCCAATTGGGTCAGAATATCCCGCCCTATAAGGCACTGCACGGTAGGTGGCAATTGGACTACTGAGAAAGTAGCTGTTAATTGTTTTCCATCGATGTTCACCTTGATAGGAGGGGAACGACTGGCCAGGGTTAAACCCCCAACCCCGGTCACTGTGGTGGCAGCCGGTTGTAAAGGCCAATGTGGAGGCCAGCAATTAGGGCTAATAATGCTGGAATCAGCCCCAGTGTCCAAAAGGCCTAAAAATGACCTCTTTTGTCCTTGATATTCCACCTCCACGGTTTTCTTGGGCCTTTCATTAAGATTTAAAGTCAGCAAGGTCAGGCCGCCAGTGGATCCGAAACCTTTTTCTCCCCTCTCTTGTTCCCTTATAGGCTTTATCTCTTTTGTCATTTGCTCCAACGGTACCAATTGAGCAATTCTCTGTCCCTTATTAATTTGAACGGGTGGAAAAGGAGTATGCACCATGATCATAATTTCTCCAGTAAAGTCCGCATCAATAACACCAGGTAACACAAATAATCCAATCATAGAGGCAGACGATCATCCTAATAGCAGTGCACCCACCGCTCGACCTTGTATAACAATAGGTCCTTTAATTCCTGTTGGGATCTTTTGTGGGTGCGATGTCATTAGCGTGATTTCTACTGCTGCTGCCAAGTCCAGCCCGAGGCTCCCTGTGGTGGCAGGTTGGGGGCAGGGAAGGTCGGTTGAGCTGCAGAGGCGACTTGTGTCTGAGCGCGGCCACTGCAATTCGCGCTCCTGCCGGAGTTTCCCGACCTCCGCCGACAAGCGCCCGTATTGTGAGTATCCGAACGGCACTTTCGGCACCATATCCCTGTAGCCTGGCATTCTTGGCGCATGTGACCCATGCCTCCGCATCTGTAGCATCGCGTACGGGTTCCGGATGGAGCCGAATTAACTGCGGCTGACGCTTGAAGGGGTGCGAGAGCAGCTAACACCTGATTTTGTGAAGCCTTTGCCTGTTCCTGTAATCCCAGCCCCAGCTGCTTAATAGCATCTACTAAAAATGCTTGTGATCCTAACGGCATTTGAGCCATCCTTTCTAATGCCTCCTCTATGGTCCAATTTGCACCCAAGGTGTTAATCACACTCTGTGTAGCCTGATTGCAATTTTGAAGAGCGCACTGTTTTAGCAGTGCCCCTCGCATGTATTCGGGTACCCCTGCTTTTTCTATTGCGGCAGCAGCCTTATCTATAAATGCACCAAACGGTTCTTCCCGACCCTGCTTGATTCCCATATATACGGGTACTCCTCCAGGTTCTTTTACCTTATCTATAGCCAATCTGACCAATCTCATAGCCTCTCGGCACTTGTCTGGTCCCACCATAGCCTGAGCTTCCGTGCGGAGAAACGCTCCCAGCCCCATAAGCTCATCAGCTGTCACTCCATGAAGAGGATCTGCTGGCTGCCTCTGTACTGCCACACATTCGTTAACAATCGCTTGCCAATGTGCATTAAATAAAAGCTGTTGATGCTGTGTAAATATTAACTTTGCTATTCCTCTACAATCAGCGGGCAGAAGCACTTGAGTGCCCCATATGTAGTCTAACATCTGCTTTACTGGTCACTTGTCACCCCGAACTGGCTGACTGTAGATCGCAACTGTGACAGCAATTTCCAATCGAGGGCAGTAATTGTTGCCATCAGTCCTCCACCTGCCTGAGCCTGGAAGATCACCGGGCATGCTAGCTGTGCTGCTGCATTAACCGCACAGTGATCTCCCCTTTCCAAGCCGTCTTTTGCAAGCGCAGCCCAAGCTTCTCTCCGCTCCCTGGCAATGACCTCCGCTAACTCGCTTTCCGCCCCAGGGGTTATCTCATTGCCCAGAGGGAGAACGGCCGGGGGCGCTTTCGGCCGCGGCCCCTGCTCTTCGGGGGGTGCGGACGGCCCCTGCTCTTCGGGGGGTGCGGACGGCTCAGAAGCTGCCTCTGAGCCAGAGCCAGAAGGCGGTGGTGGCGGGGGGGGTAAAGCCACCTTCGTGACCGTAGGGGGCAAAGGAGTAGTTTGGGACCATTCTCTTTCATAGTTTCTATTTTTTGTGTGAGCAGCAGATGCTTGCTCAGCTGCTTTCTTTTCTGCCTGGTACTGTAAAAGCTCGTTATGTACCACCCTCCATAGCTTTCCCAACTTTTTTGCCGTTTTATCATCCTGTAATGTAGCCTCCCACAACACATCTCCGAACTTTCGCCACTCTGTCAGCTCATGTACGGTATGCGGATTTATGAATAAGCCTTTAGCATGCCCATATGTTAAAAGACTTGTTAACTCCTTCTGCAAATCTATTCCCTTAACCCGCCGCTCTTCCAGGAAAGCGGTAAATAAATTATATGCTGCTTGCCTTTCCATACCTAATTTATCAGCGCTGTTGCAGCCCCTCAAGGTCTCGGCAGCACGTATCGGCCGGGCCCATCTATATGGTCGCCCAGAGCACGGCGCGTCCTCAGGCTCGTCTATACGGTCACCTTACTTTTATTCGCGCTTATTGCCGTCCTGGCTGCTTCAGGACCCGAACTTTTACCCTGTCGTCGCTCGTCCGTGGTTCAATGCCTGCATTTTGCTCCGGCATGTCGGGGATCACCATTTGACGGGGTCGTCCGTGGTGTCCAGGGGGTACATCGGGGTCACCATTTGACGGAGTCGTCCGTGGTGTCCAGGGGGTACATCGGGGTCACCATTTGACGGAGTCGACGGGAGACAAGCACATCCGATGATGATCAACAAGTCTCGATTTATTGATACGATAGGCATGCTTTTATAATAGCAGTAATAAGGCTCATACATATTACAAAAGTAAGGCTCATCATTGGTCCGATACAGAGTGTCAGCCCTGCCTCTATTGTTACATTCCTAGGATGTTTGTGGTTTTTCTAGGTCCTGTTTTTATCTCCTGTTATCGCCTAACTTCTTGCTCAGGGAGACTGTGGCCTTGTACGAGGCTGTTATTATTTCACCAGCTGTATTTTCTCACGTCTCTTCTCCTCAAGCCATGTCTCTACAAAAACTCTCCACAGGCAATGGTTTTAAACTGAAAGAGGGTACATTTTGATTTCAGGCTCAGGAGCATATCTTAAATGCTTGTACACCAATGCATGGAGTATGAGAAGCAAACAGGATGAACTGGAAATGTTGGTTAGTTGCCAGAACTATGATATTGTCGGTATTAGCGAGACTTGGTGGAATGAGTTCCATGATTGGAGTGCTGGGATGGAGGGCTACAGGCTGATCAGGAGGAATAGGCAGGGTAGGGGAGGTGGAAGAGTTGCAGTATATGTAAGGAAGAGGTTTGATTGTACAGCCCTTACGGCTAGTGGTGATGTGGTTGAGAACCTCTGAGTGAGGATTAGGGGGAAGGAAAACAAAGGAGATGATGTAGTGGGTGTCTACTGCCGATCGCCCAGCCAGGATGACACCACCGATGAGTTATTCTATAGGCAATTAGGAGAAATCTCTGGATCGGTAGCCCTTGTACTTATGGGAGACTTTGACTTCCTAGCCATCAACTGGGAATACCATACTGCTGAGAAGAGCAAGTCTGGGAAATTCCTGAAGTTTGTGGGAGACAATAACTTCTTGTCACAAGTACTCTGTGAGCCAACTAGGAAAGATGCCCTCCTGGATTTGTTTGTGAACAGAGAAGGACTCGTGGGAGATGTGATGGTAGGTGACTGGTTTGGCCACAGGGATCACAAAATGGTTGAGATTAAAATCTTCACTGTAATGAGGAAAAAGAACAGCAAAGTTGCTACCTTGGATTTCAAGAGAACAAACTTTAAGCTATTCAGAGAGCTATTTAGCAGTGCCCTCTGGGAATCTGCCTTTGAGGGCTTAGGAGTCCACGAGTGCTGGTCAGTCTTTAAGAACCACCTGTTAGTAGCACTGGAGCAGGCAGTTCCAGTGTGTTGAGAGTCAAGTAAGTGGGACGGAAGACTGGCTTGACTGAACAGGGGACTCCTCGAGGAACTCAAGAGGAAAAAGAAACTGCACGATCTCTGGAAGCAAAGTCAGGCTTCACAGGAAGACTGCAGAGCTGTGGTTCATATAGGCAGGGAGAAGACACGAAGGGCCAAAGCTGAACTAGAGTTGAAACTGGCCAGGGTTGTGTCAGACAACAAGAAAGGCTTTTTAACGTACCATAATAGCAAGAGGAGAGGTCTAAGGAAAGCATTGGACTGATACTTGTTGAAGGTGGTCACCTGACTAATAGGGATGAAGAAAAAGCAGAGGCATTCAATGTTTTTTTTCCCTCAGCATTTAACAATGCTGATAGACCTTGGGCTGCCTGGTCCCCTGAGTCGGAGGACCACGACTGTGGGAACAGTGACTTTCCATTTGTGGACACTGCAATTGTAAGGGGCCAGCTGTATCAACTGGATGTTCACAAGTCCATGGGGCCTGATGAGATTCATCCCAGAGTACTGAAGGAGCTAGCGGATATTACGGCAGGACCCCTCTTGATCATCTACCAAAGATCTTGCGAGTCTGGGGAGTTCCCTGCTAACTGGAAGCTAGCCAATGGTATTCCAATCCACAAGGGCGTGAGGGAAGACCCAGAAAACTAGGTTCAACAAGGCCAAGTGCAAGGCCCTGCACCTGTATTGGGGCAATCCACAGTTTCAGTACAGGATGGGGGATGATGTCATTGAGAGCAGCCCTGCGGAGAAGGACTTGGGAGTGCTGGTCGATGAGAAGCTCGACATGAGCCAGCAATGTGTGCTTGCACTGTATCCTGGGCTGCATCAAAAGAAGCATGGCCAGCAGGTCAAGTGAAGTGATTCTGTCCCTCTATTCCTCTCTTGTGAGACCTAATCTGGAATACTGTGTCCAGTTCTGGAATCCTCAATGTAAGAAGGATACGGAACTGTTGGAAGGGGTCCAGAGGAGGGCTATGAAGATGATCAGAAGAATGGAGCACCTCCATATGAGGACAGGCTGAGAGAGTTGGACTTGTTCAGCCTGGAGAAGAGATGGCTACAAGGAGATCTTATAGCGACCTTCCAGTACCTGAAGGGGGCCTGCAAGAAAGTTGGGGAGGGACTGTTTACAAAGGCATGTGTTGCTGTTGAGATACAACACGGTGATGTGGAAGCAAGTTTCTTTATTGAAGTTAAATGGCTGGCCGGCCCGCTCTTGATCTTACACGCGCCTCTTATACCCTTTATTAACACATGCGTCTCCACATGATTGGATTAGCTTATACATAAATAATCTGTGAATGGATGACACTACTTCCTTGCACGGTCCTATATCGTCTGCCCGCTTCCCGTCCCATGATCTCCTTCTGGGTACAGTCAACAGGGGTCCTCAGCCCGGTGTGGACCCCCACAATTCCCCCTTTTTGTATTTTTGATAAAGAAAATTGCCCGTTAAAAATTGCAGACACACAATGCAGGGCAACATCGATAACACAACCACAAACATGCCCACTCTTGAAACAGGCAAGTAAAGCAGCATTAGCATTTGACCGCGCTGAGTAATATCGTAGGTACATTTGAAAAGTATACAATCGTTGACTTATACTCCATTTCTACTGATCCTAAAAACTCTAACTTGTGGTTCCTGTATATGACTTATACTCCAGTTGTTATTACAGTTCTTTGATGTTAGCAAGGGCTATCCATACACTCATCTCCGGCTGTTTGATTCTCCACACGTGGCCTCTGTGGCTTATCCACAACAGGGCAAACACAACGAGCAGGGTACCACCGAGGTCCTTCATCTGTGGAAACACAAGCATACCCTCGACCCCAAGTTAATAGCTTGCACAGGCCTGACCATTGACCACTTTGAAGGTCCTTCACTTGAACCTTCACTCCATCAGAGATAGCTGCGGTAGACTTCAAGGATTCAAAATGTCGAATCATTGGGGGATTCTGATGTTCCTCATTGATAGTTAAGAAATTTAATACATACATCACCTTGTTCAGCCTTGCTTCAGGTGATTCCCCAGACATTCCCGCCTTTTGTTTTTGTAAAAGGCACTTAAGTGTACCATGGGCACGTTCTACAAGTGCCTGACTAGTGGGGGAGTGAGGAATACCTGTAACATGGCTGACACCCCAAGACTGTAAAAATGTCTTCACCCACCAAGAAACATAAGCGAGACCACTGTCAGTTTTAATTTGTTGAGGAACACCACAGGTGGCGAAGGCTTTTGCCAATGTCTAATAACATCTTTTGCTGTTTCTCCAGTATGTGCAGTAGCAATGATGACAGAAGAAAAGGTATCAATTGATACATGTACATACTTTTGTCGGCCAAATTCCATAATATGAGTTATATCAGTTTGCCAAATTTGTAGGGCCTGTAAGCCTCTAGGATTTACTCCATAAACCGTTGGAAAATGTTGGCCTTGACAATTGGGACACGAGGCAATGATAGATCGAGCTTCAGCAGTAGAAAGCTGAAACTGTCTCTTGAGTGCTCTGTGACCCTGGTGAAAAAACTGATGAGAAGCAATTGCTTGTTGCATAATGTTTGGTACTGGTCCTAATGCTACTGCAGATACTAATTGGTCAGCCCGGGCATTTCCTTCTGCTATAAACCCAGGTAAATCAGTATGGCTTTTTATATTTAAGATATAATAGGGTAAGCAGCGTTTTTGTACCGTTTCCCACAGCAGCTTCATAACTCCAAACAACAGGTGCTTTGTCACTTGTCCAAGAACTACTTTATCCAGTCTCTGTACTAGGCCTGCAACACAAGCAGAGTCAGTTACCACATTTATGGCTTGTGGGAACTGTTGAAATGCCAATGTGACTGCTTGTAATTCCGCCACTTGTGGGGAGCCTTGTTGATGCTCAATTAAATGTTGCCAATTTTGTCCATCAAGCCATGTAACAGCAGCTTTTATTGTTTTCCCAGACCCATCTGTGAAAACCGTGGGTCCGTCAACAGGTGCTGTTTGGCTTAACAATTTCTGTGCGATAGAGATTTGAGTTCCCTATTTACAAAGTGGGTGGGAAGGAAAATGATACAGAGGAATAACAATACATTCTGGATCTTGTGCCAATAGTTCCACACATAATGTTCGAATTTTTATAATGAGTTGAGCTAACAACTCATATAATCCTGGAGCGGCCTTCTTTGTTCAAAATGGTAAGAAGATCACTCCAATATATGGAGGGGGTCTTCCCACCCCTGATCCCACTGCACGAGCGCAGCATAGGGCATTGAGCCTTCCACAAAGACCAATGCCTGCACAATTACAGTCAGGTCAATGCGCCGGACATGTTTTTCCTGAATGGCTTGCTCTACTAGTGTCAGAACATTTCTGGCTTCCTTATTTAGAACTCTGGGTGCTGAAGTATGTGTGTCCCCTTTTAACAGATCAATTAGGGGTTGTATTTGTGATGACATAAGGCCCAAATAGGGTCTCAGCCCATTTATAATTCCAACTATTTTTTGAACATCATTTAAAGTCCTGATTTCAGTTACTATTTTAATTGCCTGAGGTTGGACTGTTTTGGTCAGTACTTTCATGCCCAAGTACAACCACGGTTGAACACATTGTACCTTTTCAGGGGCAATGACTAGACCATAACATTCTGAAGTTTGTCTAGTCTCCCTTTCCAATTCTCCTAATTGTTCTGACATTGCAGCAGCCAATAAGTTGTTGTCCATATAATGATAGCAATAGCATTAAGGATATTTCTGCCACACAACACTCAGTGCCCGGGCTATAAACCATTGACAGATGGTAGGTGAGTTTTTCATCCCTTGGGGTAAAACCCTCCAATGATATATTTTTGTGGGTTCTGCATGATTGGTCGAAGGAACTGTAAAAGAAAATTTTTTCAACATCATTTTCATCTAAAGAAATTGCAAAGAAACAATCCTTTAAGTCCATGACCAATATGTCCCATTGCGTTGGAATCATTGTTGACTTTTGTCTGAAAGAAATCGTGACCAATAAATTTGAGGTGGTGTGGTGGATCCAAATCCCCCATCTCCACGGATGACTTGTTCTGTTTAGGAGTACTGCTTTTAAAAGGCATCAGTTGCGCAATGCAAGTTCCCTCTTCTATTATAACGGCAGAGGTGGGTGGGTAGTAGAAACCACTGCACAAATCTGTCCTGTAAAATCCTCATCAGTTACCCCCACATGAACTAGAATGTTTTGTAAGATAGCACTGGAATGTCCGATAAGTAAGGCACTGAGTACATGACCAATGGGCCCCCTACGCTTTCAGAGGGACCTTGTGTACTCCCTGTGTATTACTAGTTACTGTGTGGGTGGTGGATACATCCATCCCTGCTGCTCCGCTGTTTTTTCCTGATGAGAGACTGAATGTTCTCCATAGGCATGGGTATTTGTGACTGGGCGCGCCCCCTCACGCTCTGTCTCCCATTTCTCGGCTGTAGCAGCTGTCCATTTATATGATATTTGGACTGGCATTGCTTAGCAAAGTGTCCAGCTTTCCCACATCGGAGACATCTGCTAACAGCTGCTGTAATTGCTGATCTAGCAGTGCCACTATTAATTTTTCATCTATTTGAACAGGCAGGTTTCAGATGCTCAGTCTGTCTACATTCATAACATACTTTGTCAGGTGTTTCCATGGCTGCCCTAGCAGCAGCAAGAGCAGCCATTTTATAGTCTACTGACCCCACCTTGGCACAAGCCAAGACCATAGTTTCAAGAGTCAATTCACTTGTCGAGACCTTTATTATTTTTTGACGGTCTGCATTAGCATTATCTCATGCCAGTTGTGTGACCAACATTGTTTTTATGTAGTCATCAGAAACTTGGCATTCTACAGCAGCCCATAGCTTTTCTACACATTGCAAAAATGGCTCTCAAACTTCCTGTTTAATTGTTGTATATTTATCTTTCCGTTCAACGATCTCAGCTGTTCTCATCAGTGCTTCAAGCCCTACTGCTTTGACTTGTTCAAGCACTAAAGGGTGCCACTGAGCTTGATGCTGTGGATTATTAAACTGCACAGGTCCTGTTAAAACATCTGCGCCATTCCCATATTGGGGATCTGACTGGGGGAGCTGAAACATAATTTGTGCAATTTAGGCAAAGTCATATGGTGTCATTCTTTCCATAGTTAATAACTGAATTAATCGCATCATTGCAGGGGAGTTGGGACCGGACTCTGTAACAGTTTTTCGAAGTTCCTGTATCATTTTCCAGGCATATGGCCTGTACTCATCCATGATTCCCTGTCCTGGGTCCCCCCGGACCACCGGGAATGCCATAGCTGCCGCAGGACTCAGGTCACGTTTCTTTAAGGGTGTAGTTATTGCCTCGGACAACGCCCAAAGCCCTTCCTGCATAACTCGTTGTTTTACCCTTTGCCAAAATAAACAAGGATCATACGGCAACCTGCGCCGGGGGTAAATCCCATGCCTGAGGGCTTTGAGGTTTACCAGAGGAACCCCCAAAAGGTTTGCTCAGCGTTAGCCTTGATGATTCTGTTTTTTGAAGTAGCTGCCTCACCGCCCCCCCACCCCACCCCGGTGGGGGTCGGGATGGCGTTACGGTGTTAACTTGCCATCGGTTTTGTTTATATATTGGAGAAGCCAAGTCTGTTTCATCATCTGACTCATCAACAAGAAAACTTTTTCGCTCCAACAGAGACAGTTTATTCTTTGGGCATGTTACTGGATCTCTTGAATTTAGGTGTTGAAACTCAGATAGAGATGCAGAGTCTATATCAGCACTTAATATGGAAAATTCCTCTTGCTCCATTAACAGATCCTCAGCAGATGGAGGCTTGTCTCGAGGCAAGGGGTGGAAGATCTTGCTCTACCCAATCCCTCTGGTTTTTAAAGTCTTTCAAAGTATCAAACAAAAGGTGCCATGTGGTAAACAAGGATACTGACTCTTTGTCTCTGTGTGAAGCGCTATCAAACAGCCTGCAGCCTGCTCCGTATTTCTCTCCAATTCAAAACATTAAATGATGTTATTGTATCTGGATTATAACCCTGTTTCTTGCTCCATAAAAGCATCTTTTGCAACATTAATTCTTCTAGCTTTACCCCCTTCTTTTCTAGTATTTGCTCCCACATGCTTATAATCATTTCCTCCTCTTTTGTTAATGAGACTCCCATCTTTTTCCCCAACAGCTCACCTGCACTCGGCGTCTTCCTAAAAGTCCCAGATCCGGAATTAAGCAGCTATATTCGCCGCTCCTCTTGGCTATTCTCGTCAAAACTCTTTTAGCAGCTATGCTCGGCGCTTCTCTTAGCTATTCTCGCTGAAACTCTTTTAGCGGCTATAGTCACCGCTTCTCTTGGTTATTCTCACCGAAACTCTTTTTAGTGTCTGTGCCACCTCGGGGAACCCCCAAAATTAAATCTCTCGGAAAACTGCTAGCAATAACGCGTCGGGGTCGCCAGATGTCGCTGTTGAGACACGACACGGTGATGTGGAAGCAAGTTTCTTTATTGAAGTTAAATGGCTGGCCGGCCTGCTCTTGATCTTACACGTGCCTCTTAAATCCTTTATTAACACATGCATCTCCTCATGATTGGATTAGCTTATATATAAACAATCTGTGAGTGGATGGTACTACTTTGTCACGTGGTCCTATATCGTCTGCCCACTTTATTATTTATTATTTTCTCCATCATCTTCCCTGGAACAGAGGTGAGGCTGACCAGCCTGTCGGTCCCCAGATCTTCCTTCTTGAAGACTGGAGTGTCATTTGCTTTCTTCCAGTCCTCCGGAACCTCCCCTGATCACCATGATTGAGAGCAGTGGATGTGGTCTACCTAGACTTCAGAAAGGCCTTTGACACTGTCTCCCATAAGGTCCTCATAGAGAAGCTGTTGAAATATGGGCTGGATGAGCAGACAGTGAGGTGGACTGAAAACTGGCTGAATGTCCAAGCCCAGAGGGTGGTGATCAAGGGCACAAAGTCTAGTTGGACGAGAGAGTTGGGGCTGTTTAGCCCAGCGTCTCAAGGGGGAATCTCATTATGTGTACGAATACCTGAAGGGAAAGTGCAAAGAAGATGGAGCCAGGGTCTTTTCAGTTGTGCTCAGTTAAAGGACAAGAGGCAATAGGCACAAACTAAAACACAAGAAGTTCCATCTGAACATCAAGAAACACTTTTTCACTGTGTGGGTGACTGAGCACTGGAACAGGTTTCCCAGGGAGGTTGTGGATTTTCCCTCATTTGGAGATATTCAAAAGCCCTCATGACATGTTCTTAGGGAAACAGCTCTAGGTGACCCTGCTTGAGCAGGGGGGATGACCTCCAGTGGTCCCTTCCAACCTCAACCATTCCATGATTCTATAATAAAGATTTAAGTTAAAGAGAGAGATCGATATAAAAGTCCTAATTCATCAAAAGCCTTTCAGTGGCACAAAGTCAAGCTGAAGGCCAGTAACTAGCAGTGAACCCCAGGGGCCAATACCTGGTCCAGTCTCGTTCAACGTATTAATTAATGATCTGGATGATGGGGCAAAGCTAACCTCCAGCCATTTGCTGATGACACCAAACTGGGAGGAGTGACTGATATGCCAGGGGGTCGTGCTGCCATCCAGAGGGACCTCAAAAGGCTTTAGAAATGGACTGAGAGGAACCTCATGAAGTTCAAAAAGGGGGAAGCACCACATACTGCACCTAGGGAAGAATAACCCCATGCACCAGTACAGGCTGGGGGCCAACCAGCTGGAAGGCAGCTTGGCAGAAAAGTACTTGGGGGTCCTGCTACCTGCACTCTGGAGGAAAGTGTTTAAAGGTTAAAGGCATCAATGTAAATGCAACAGAGAAAAGATCAATTTTGAGGCACTGAGGTAGCTCATGTCGGATTACAGCATAAATACACACAGCAATGACCCCCAAAAGACTTTGATAAAACAGTGCTATATTGTCAGGAAGATGCAGAAATGGGCAGTAGAAACCAGGTCCTCCAGAAGAAGCAGAAGGTGGTTTATGACAAAAGGGTACTGACGAAAAACTGTAACAGCTTCCCCTATGGCCTTTCATTATGGGTATGTGCTAGAAGCACCCTTTTTCTGCTATTCTGGAGGGACCTAGCAACTGCTGGAAAAGATATTTTGTAAAAAGTCTTTTGGAGAATGTCATTCAGAGAGATATCAACAGGCCATAGAAATGAGCTGACAGGAACCTCATGTACTTCAACAGGGAGGAGTGCCAAGTCCTGCCCCCGGGGAGGAACGAGCCCGTGCATGCCGGGGAAGCAACCAGCTGGAAAGCAGCTTTGCAGAAAAGGACCTGTGGGTCCTGGTAAACACCAAGTTGAACGTGAGCCAGCAGCGTGCCCTTACCACAAAGAGGGCTACTGGTATACTTGGGCTGCATCAGGCAAAGTATTGCCAGTAGGTCCAGGTAGGTGATCCTTCCCCTTTATTCAGCACCAGTTGAGTACTGTGTACCTGGAGTCCTGTGTCCAGTTCTGGGCTCCCAGCTGGGACTGTTTAGCCTAGACAAGAGAAGGCTTGGGGCAAGGGGAATCTTATCAGCATATATAAATACATGAAGGGAAGGTACATAGAAGATGGAGCCAGGCTCTTTTCAGTGGTGCCTAGTGACAGGACAAGAGACAACGGGCACAAATGGAAACACCAGAGGTTCCATCTGAACATAAGGAAACACTTCTTTACTGTGACAGTGACTGAGCACTGGAACAGGTTACCCAGAGAGATTGTGGAGTCTCCCTCCCTGGAGATATTCAAAAGCCATCTGGACACGGTCCTGTGCAACCGTCTCTAGGTGGCAACACCACCTACAGATGATAATACTATCTTCTGCTGCCCCAGCATCAGGAAAACCGTAAGCACATCAAACAACCTGAGACCTACAGAACTGCATCCTTCTTCTGGACCTCTATGTAGGCCAAGGCCTCTGACGTTCCAGGGACGGTTGCTCTAACAGCTGCTGAAGACCATACAGACACTGTCCTAAGTAATTACTAGAGACAGACAGACACACACGTGCATCCACCCACACCCCCCACGCACTACAAACTGCTGAGACTATTCATTGTGCTCTAGGCTGGCAGTTATATAGGCCACTCCATAGTATTTGCTGAAAGGATGCTTGACCTGAGGATCAACCTCAGGGGACACCACTAAGAGGCTGGCCTCCAGCTAGACTTTATGCTTCTGATCACAATTGTCTGGACCTGGAGGTTCAGCCAGTTTTCAGTCCACCTCACTGTCCACTTATCTAACCTGTACTTTGTCAGCTTGTCTATGAGGATGTTATGAGAGATAGTGTCAAAAGATAAAGTCAAGATAAACAGCATCCGCTGCTCTCCCCTCGTCCACCAAGCTAGTTGACTCATTGTGGAAGGCTTATCATACTGGTCAGGCATGATCTCCCATAAATCCATAGTGATTCTTTCTTTGGAAATGGCTTCCAGGATTATTTTCTCCATCATCTTCCTTGGAATAGAGGTGAGGCTGACCAGCCTGTCGTTCCCCAGATCCTCCTTCTTGCCCTTCTTGAAGACTGGAGTGTCATTTGCTTTCTTCCAGTCCTCAGGAACCTCCCCTGATCACCGTGATTGTTCAAAGGTAATTGAGAGTGGTCTCACAATGACATCAGCCAGCTCCCTCAGCGCTCATGGGTGCATCCCATCAGGACCCATGGACTTGTGTATCTCCAATTTGTTTAAATATTTCCCTAACTTGGTCCTCCGCTATTCTTCCTTGCTGCAGTCTTTCTCTCTGGTCTCAGAGGCCTGGGATTCCTGAAGGCAATCCTTACCAGTAAAGACTCAGGCGCAGAAGGCTTTCAGTACCTCAGCCTTTCCCATGTCCTTTGTCATCAGGCTCCCTGCCCCATTCAGCAGCAGGTCCACATTTTCTCTGGTCTTCGCTTTGCTACTGATGTACCTGTAGAAACCCTTAATGCTGCCCTTTACATCCCTTGCCAGTTTCAACTCCAGGTGGGCTTTGGCTCTCCTAACCTCATCTTTGCACACTTGGACAGTGTCTCTATATTCCTCCTAGGTCACCTGCCCCTTTTTTCCAGATCCTGTATATTTTCTTTTCATATTTGAGTTTAGTTGGGAGCTCCTTGCTCATCCACGCAGACACATCACCTTTGCTTGATTTCCTGCTCATTGCGATGGACCATTCTTGGGCTTGGAGGAGGTGATCCTTGAATACAAAACAGGTCTCCTAGACCCCTTCTGCTCTCCAGGAATGTCTCCCATGGGATTCTTCCAAGCAGGTTCCTGCATAGGCCAAAGTCTGCACTCCTGAAGTTTGGAGTTGTGATCCTGCCTGTCAGGACTCTCAACTCCAACATCTCATGGTCAATGTAGCCCAGGCTGCCCCCCAACCTTCACACCACCAACCGGTTTGTAAGAATTGTAAGAAAAGCTTTCTTGTCTGTAAGAATTGCATCCAGCAGAGTATCTCCCCTTCAGCCCTGTTTTGCTGATTACAAGCTCTCTCTTTTCCATAACACTCTGCACCCTTTGCTTGCCAACCCATTCCACCACTCCCTCGCTTGATTATGGGTCGTCATCTCCCTCCCCTGTCATTTCTAGTTTAAAGTTCTCCTCAACAGGTTGGCCAGCCTGTTGGTAAAGATGCTTTTGCCCCACTTGGTCAGGTGGATCTCATCTCTCTCATTGGCAACACAGATCCTGTACCACTGCACACTTTCTGCAGGCAAGGAAACTGTCTCCTTCTGCCCCAGCCTCAGTGAGAGACCCCAGGCACTCACTGCACTCCAAGAGCTGCATCCTCCTTCAGGAGTTCAGTCTGGATTGAGTCCTCTGACATTATAGAGATAGTTGCTCCGATGGCTGGAGGTGGTGCCCTGTGACACATTAACTCAGGACATGGATGCTGTTCTCTGCAAAGTTTCTGGCCCCCTTCTGAGCAAAGTGCTGCATCTGTTGGCTGCCTCTGTTAGCTATGCTGTAAGAAGCAACTCAGGAAAATATTTGCAAGTACTGCTTTGTATAAATGCCCCATCATAGGCAGGTTTCCTTTTTTCTGGATAATTGGAAAGGTGCCAACAGCAGCTGGCCAAAAAAAAAGGGAAAACGTGTTTAATTTATTAAGGATGCAAACTGATACTTCTATTTTTATGAGTTTCATCTTTTTTTCTTTTCCTGATTTTCAGTATTTTGGGAGGGTGGAGGATAAGCCCCGAAACCTCCTCTGTCACATAAATTCCTAATAAATATTATCATAAAATAAAATCACACTGAGGAAAGCCATTTTGAAAAACAAGCTCTAAGTAAAATTTGGTCAGTTGAAATTTCTGTGAAAACTTTGTAGTGCCCACAAAAAGAATGAAATCTTATGCAGCAGTGTAAGAAAAAGCCGAATTTCTTTGTTTAAAAAGAAGTCAAACACTCTGGCAATAGATCCTTTCCCCTGAGGATGGCCTTTTTGTCTCTTCACAAGTGACAGGATGGACAGTAACAAACTTCTTTGGGAGTTCCTATTCCAGGCAGAGAAGTTATCTTTAACACATTTTTCACATTGTATTTCTCAATTTCATTAATGACAAGTACCAGAAAGACTACAAATCTTGTCATTTGTGAGATTTGTGTAGGAAAGAGATTTCAGATGAGAACCCAAGCTTTTTGAATGCTTATCCAAAAATAAATGTTCTCTTTGTAACTTTTTTTGCCACGTTATTTACCGTGTGTTTAGTAACACTGTACAAACTATCAGTCTGAACTTAGGCCATTTATTTTGTACCAGATTATTCTTAAGATTCTCTGGAAGAGTTTTTTGTCAATTTTGATGACAGCCAGATAAACTTGAAGATGTTAGGTGTTTTACATAGCATTTGTGGAGAAAAAAAATGTTTTCCTTAAATATCGCTGACACATTATTTACAGTATTCCTTATACTTTGACGTTTTCTTATTCTGCAGGTAATAAATTAACATGAGTGAATGCTTAGTTAATCAGTAAGTGCATACAAAAAATGTTTATGTAGAAGCATAAGTGGGTTAGATAACTGACAGTGCAAAAGAGCGTTTGTTCTTTACCTGGTAACCTCAAGAGAAAAAGCTCAAAACCCAAAAGACAAAAAACACCTATTCCATAGAGCTAATACAGAAGTTTTATAAATCCAAAATAAATTTCAGATGAGTATCCACATAAGCTAGTTATCACTACAAAATTTGGGGGACTTGGGGGTGTTGACAGCGAGATTGAGTGCACCCTCAGCAAGTTTGCGGAAGACACCAAGCTGAGTGGTGTAGTTGGCACACCGGAAGGACGGGATGTCATCCAGAGGGACCTGGACAGGCTGGAGAAGTGGGCCTCTGAGAACCTCATGAGGTTCAGCAAGGCCAAGTGTAAGGTCCTGCACCTGGGTCGGGGCAATCCCCGTTTTCAGTACACAATAGGGGATGACGTGCTTGAGAGCAGCCCTGTGGAGAAGGACTTGGGGGTGCTGGTCAATGAGAAGCTCAACATGAGCTGGCAATGTGCGCTCGCAGTCCAGAAGGCCAACCGTATCCTGGGCTGCATCAAAAGAAGCGTGGCCAGCAGGTCGAGGGAAGTGATTCTGCCCTTCTGTTCCTCTCTTGTGAGACCTCATCTGGAATATTGTGTCCAGTTCTGGAATCCTCAGCGTAGGAAGGATATGGAGCTGTTGGAACGGGTCCAGAGGAGGGCTATGAAGATGATCGCAGGGCTGGAGCCTTCCAGTACCTGAAGGGGGCCTACAGGAAAGCTGGAAAGGGGCTATTCATAAAGGCTTGTGGGGATAGGACCGGGGGGAACACGTATAAACTGGAGAGGGGCAGATTTAGACTGGAAATTAGGAAGAATTTCTTCACTATGAGAGTGGTGAGACACTGGAACAGGTTGCCCAGGGAGGTTGTGGATGCCCCATCCCTGGAGGTGTTCAAGGCCAGGTTGGATGGGGCATTGGGCAGCATGATTTAGCGGGATGTCCCTGCCCATGGCAGAGGGGTTGGAACTAGACGATCTTTAAGGTCCCTTCCAACCCTAACTATTCTATGATTCTATGATTCCATGATTCTAAGCTGTGAAAAATAAAATATTTATTTCTTTTAAAACTAATTGGCTAACTTTGCTAGCAGAAATTCTTAATTACGGGATTCATCAATTACTGAAGTTGAAAAAGGGCATTTCTCATATGAGGTGACTTCCAGTAACCCTTACTACTCTACCAAACATGGTGTTTTGCCTCATAAACAAAATCCAGTCTTTACTTGGACTGTTTCTTCCTAGATGTAGTGGAAAAAAAAAAAACAACCCACTTAAAGATAATATGATTCCCCTTTCCTAGTTTTTCCTTCTTCTTTCCTGAAGCAGCATTCATTCTCCACCACCAAGATTTCACAGCAGTAAGAGCAATTCTACCTTCTGTTAGTTAAACACATTCTTCTGTATTGCTTATTGATACTGTCTTTGAACACTGCACATCCATTTTGTTCTTCAGAACTAAAATAAACAGCATGTTGGCAATGGTTCAGGGTACTTCAAGCTTACTTGAGGAAACTGCAGCATTGCAATAATTGCCATTTCCTGCAGGGCTTTGCTCTTTGAAAGCAAAAGTACTTAGGCAAAAATTGGAGGTGGGAAATTCATGATGGAAGTTTTCAGGAGATAGGAAACAACTGTTGCAATTACCGATGCATCTGCAGGAATGCCAAAAAGAGTCTTCACTGCTGATCATAAGTTTCTTGAAAGGGTCTTAGGTGAAGTGGTCAGTTCTGTTTGTAAAATCAGAAACTAAATAATTGCTACATAATATAGAATCAAAGAATAATTCAGGTTAGAAGAGCCCTCAGGAGGTTTCTAGTCCAACCTCCTGCTTAAAGCACGGTCGGTCAATGCTGCATTCAGACCAGTTTGTTCAGGGCTTTACCCAGTCGAGTCTTGAATACATCTAAGGGCAGAAACTACACAAACCTCTCCAGGCGATCAGTTGCACTGCTTAACTGTCCTCCCAGGTTGCTTTTCCCCTGCTGTGTTGACCCTCTAGCAGATATTGGGATTGTTCAAGTCTCTTATGAGAACCAGAGCCTGTGAACATGAGGCTTATTCCAGTTGCCTGAAGAAGACCTGTATTGGCTTTACACAAAGTCTAGTTGGAGGCCAGTAAACAGCAGTGTACCCCAGGGCTCAGTACTGGGTCCAACGTCTTCATTAGTGATCTGAATGATGGGGCAGAGAAAGTTGGCTGATGGCACAAAACTGGGAAGAGCGGGCAAGAGACATCACAGGGTTGTGCTGCCGTCCAGAGGGACCTCGACAAGACAGAGAAACGGGCTGACAGCAACCTCATGTACTTCAACAGGGAGGAGTGTCAAGTCCTGCCCCCGGGGAGGAACAAGCCCGTGCATGCCGGGGAAGCAGCCAGCTGGAAAGCAGCTTTGCAGAAAAGGACCTGTGGGTCCTGGTAAACACCAAGTTGAACGTGAGCCAGCAGTGTGCCCTTGCCACAAAGAGGGCTACTGGTATACTTGGGCTGCATCAGGCAAAGTATTGCCAGTAGGTCCAGGTAGGTGATCCTTCCCCTTTATTCAGCACCAGTTGAGTACTGTGTACCTGGAGTCCTGTGTCCAGTTCTGGGCTCCCAGCTGGGACTGTTTAGCCTAGACAAGAGAAGGCTTGGGGCAAGGGGAATCTTATCAGCATATATAAATACATGAAGGGAAGGTACATAGAAGATGGAGCCAGGCTCTTTTCAGTGGTGCCTAGTGACAGGACAAGAGACAACAGGCACAAATGGAAACACCAGAGGTTCCATCTGAACATAAGGAAACACTTCTTTACTGTGACAGTGACTGAGCACTGGAACAGGTTACCCAGAGAGATTGTGGAGTCTCCCTCCTTGGAGATATTCAAAATCCATCTGGACACGGTCCTGGGCAACTGCCTGTAGGTGGCCCTCTTTGAGCAGGAGGTTGGACAAGATGACCTCCAGAAGTCCCTTCCAACCACAACCATTCTGTGATTTCAGCCAATTCTTAACTTAGTAGGGATGTACTTTGAGCGAGTACACAAAGTTAAGCATTTAAATTCATATTAAGTACCCAATGCTTAAATGTTTTGCTGAAATTTTTGGGGGGTTTGTTGTGCCGCAACACAGGACCCAGTATTTGGCCTTGTTAGACCTCAGGCCATTGGTCTCAGCCTGTTCAAATCCCTTTGAAGAGCCTCTCTACCCTCCAGCAGATCGACACTTCCACCCAGCTTAGTGTCGTCCACAAACTTACTTAGGGTGCATTCGGTCCCCTCATCCAGGTCATTGATAAAGACATTGAACAGTGCTGGACCCAGCACTGAGCCCTGGGGGGCACCACTTGTGACTGGCCTCCAGCTGGAGTTAACTCCATTTACCACCACTCTTTGGGCCAGGCCATCCAACCAGTTTTCCTGCCTAGGAGAGGGTGCGCCTGTCCAGGCCAGAGGCAGCCAGTTTCCTAAGCAGAATGCTGTGAGAAACTGTGTCAAAGGCTTTACTGAAGTCCAAGAAGACTACATCCACAGCCTTTCCCTCATCCAGTAAGCGGGTCACCTTGTCATAGAAGGCAATCAGGTTAGTTTGGCAGGACCTGCCTTTCATGAACCCGTGTTGACTGGGCCTGATCACCCGGTTCTCTTGCATGTGCTGTATGATAGCACTCAAGATCACCAGTTCCATGACCTTCCCCGGCACTGAGGTCAGACTGACAGGCCTGGAGTTTCCTGGATCCTCCCTCCGACCCTTCTTGTAGATGGATATAATCTCAGCCAGCCTCCAGCCAAGTGGAACTTCCCCAGTCAGCCAGGACTGCTGGAAGATGATGGAAAGGGGTTTGGCAAGCACATCCACCAGCTCCTTCGATACCCTCTGGTGGATCCCATCTGGCCCCGTAGACTTTTGAGTGTCTAATTGGCCAAGCAAGTCTCTAACCACTTCCTCTTGGAACATGGGAGCTTTGTTCTGCTCTTCTAGCTCCTGAGGATGTACACACAGAGAACAACTTTCCTTACTATTAAAGACCAAGGCAAAGAAGGCATTAAGTAGCTCAGCCTTGATCCTTTGTCACAGTTCTTCCCTTTGCATCCAATAAGGACTGAATATTCTCCCTGGTCCTCCTTTTACTATTAATGTATTTATAGAAAGATTTTTTATTATCTTTCACCGACTTGGCCAATCTGAGCTCTAGTTGGGCTTTAGCCCTCCTGATTTTTCCTCTGCACGATCTAACTTCCTCCTTGTAGTCCACTCAAGACACCTGTCCCTTCTTCCAAAGTTCATAGACATTCCTCTTTTTTTTTTTGATGTCCACCCACATCTCCCTGCTCAACCAGGCTGGTTTTTTTCCCCAATGGATCATTTTCTGGCACGTGGGGACAGCTTGCTCCTGCGCTGCCAAGATTTCCTTCTTGAAGAGCACCCAGCCCACTTGGGCTCCCTTGCCCTTAAGGAATGTCTCCCATGGGACTTAATCAACCAGCCTTCTGAACAGTCCAAAGTCTGCCTTCTGGAAGTTTAATGTGAGCATTCTGCTAACCCCCCTCCTCACCTAGAACTGAGAATTCTACCATGTCATGATCGCTTTGCACCAGGCGTCCTCCAGCCGTCACATCCCCCACAAGGCCTTCTCTGTTCACAAACAGCAGGTCCAGGAGGGCATTTTCCCTTGTCGGCTCATTCACCGGTTGTGTGAGGAAATTGTCTTCCACGCACTCCAGGAACCTCCTAGACTGCTTCCTCTCTGCTCTATTGTACCTCCAGCAGACATCCGGAAGATTAAAGCCTCCCACAAGGACAAGAGCCAGCGATCTTGAGACTTCTCCCAGCTGTTTATAGAAGAGCTCATCAGCTTCTTCTTCTTGGCTGGGTGGTCTATAACAGACTCCCATAGCAATATCTGCCTTCTTGTGGGCTCCTCTGATTTTTACCCACAGCCGCTCGATCCTGACATCACCATAATCGAGCTCGAGGGAATCAAAGTACTCTCTAACATAGAAGGCCACCCCACCACCTCTCCTACCTTTCCTGTTCCACCTGAAGAGTTTACATCCCACCATAGCAGCACTCCAGTTATACGAGTCGCCCCACCACGTTTCCATGATGGCAACTACATCGTAGTCTCCTTGCCCTACAATAGCTTCCAGTTCCTCCTGTTTATTGCCCATGCTGCATGCATTGGTGTACATGCACTTCAGCTGGGCTGTTATTCCCTCAGCTCTCATAAAGGGAATAGTGTTCATTCCCAAATGACCGTTACTTGGATTATCTAACCCATCAGTGCCAATTACATCTTTTCTGTCACTAGATGTACTTGCCCCCACGTGCTCTGAGTTGATATACTGGAGGTCCTCACCGGTACACCATCCCTCAGGCACTTGAGTGCCACTCCCAGGTTCACTCCTGACTAGCCTGGCTTCATCCCCCTCCCCCTTCACGTCTAGTTTAAAGCTCTGTTAATGAGCCCTGCTAGATTTTTAGTACCCCTAGGAGACAAGCATGCCCCATCTCTGGTAAGGAAGCCTGGAGGTGCATAGGCCAGTCCATGATCAAAAAAACCAAAGTTTTGCTCCTCACACCAGGTTTGGAGCCAGGTATTAATCGACTGATTTTTCTTGATCTCTCCCTCTACGTTCCTTGTTGGAATGGAGGTAAACACTACTTGTGTCCCAGAGCCCTTCACCATTATCCCTAGAGCCTTGAAGTCGCTCTTAATTGCCCTCAGCTTCCTCCTCTGGATGTCATTGTTGCCTATTTGGAACACTAGCAGAGGGTAATAATCTGTGGGTTTTACCAGGGAAGGAAGTTTTCTAGTGATGTCTTTCACTGAGGCCCCAGGCAGGCAGCAGACCTCCTTGTGAAGTGGGTCCGATCTGCACATAGGGATCTCTGTTCCCTTCAGAAGGGAATCCCCCAAGACAATAACTCTTCTTTTTCACAGAGATTGTTTTGATGTTCATTTGAGGATGCTGCAGTCTAGGGGATGTTTCTAGGCTGTGGGAGCCATCCTCCTCATCTGTTTACCTTATAAAAATAAAGACTAGTGCTTCAGTGCATCTAATGGTTTCTAAACAACACACTCAGTCATGGGACATCCCTGTTCTCACAATTACTAAATAACACAGAGTGTAATATTGTGATGCAAGTCTGTAATATGCTAAGTGGAGTACTAACACTGGAGATGCATACCCTTGAGACTATGGGCATTTTCAATGCCAAAGACAGAACTATCTGCAAAGCACAAGAACAAGAACTGCGTGCTTCACACCGAGCTTAGGAACTATATTTAGTAAGGAAGAAAACTTCATTTGGTTATCTATATGCTGCTTTTCTGGATTTTTTTACTCCAGTTTATCTCTATACAATACAAGCCTCTAAATCACAATTTACATGTGCTGTTAACAGGCAACCTTTGACCTGTCAGAGTAGGTCCTAAAAATTCAATGTAATCCTAGAAGAATCTGGTTCTCATGCACGCGATGCATCATCTACAAGAGCTCTTTAAGAACATTTTATTTAGGAGACCTTCATCATCCTCACTACGTTCTATAAAATTCCTACTCCTCATTTTCCACCATTAACTCATATACTTCAAAATGAGATTCTAAACTTCATTGTTGACCTAATATACTGGGTTTGGCTAGGACAGAGTTAAATTTCTTCATAGTAGCCCATATGGGTCTATGTTTTGGATTTGTTCTGGAAATGGTGCTGATAACACAGGGATGTTTTAGTTACTACTGAGCAGTGCTGACACAGAGTCAAGGCCTTTTCTGCTCCTCACACCGTCCTGCCAGCAAGTAGGCTAGGGGTGCACGAGGATTTGGGAGGGGACACAGTTGGGAAAGCTGACCTCAACTGACCAATGGGATACTCCATACCATATGACATCATGATCAGCAGCAAAATTAGGGGCAAATTTGGCAGGGCGGGCACTGCTCAGGGACTGGCTAGGCATCGGTCGTCTGGTGGTGAGCGATTGTTTTCATTTGCATCACTTGTCCTCCTTGGGGTTTATGATTATCTCTTTGTTATTTTTTCCTCTTTTCCTTATAATTTATTATTTTTATTACTACTAGTTTTAATTATTAAACTATTTTTATCTCAACCCACAAGTTTTCTCACTCTTACCCTTCCAATTCTCTTCCTCCATCCTGCTGAGGGGGAGGGAGGGAGTGGCTGTATGGGGCTTAGTTGCTGGCTGGGGTTAAACCACAACATCTAAGGAAAAATTTATATAAAAACCTTAATTCAGAAAAAAACCCAACACATTCCTTTGAATAAGACTGTTCAAGGATGACAGAAAACCAGATGTTTCTGTCAGTCATCGGTCACGTACTCTTTTTGAGATGTAATCTTTTTGATGGTTAAATAGAAAAATCAGCAGTTTGCTGATTTCCCATGCGAACCTTTACATAAACTGACATTGGCCTGCTATCCCTTAACAGCGTTCCTGAACTATAATTTCCCAAATTCAAAAAACACATCTCTTACCATTAAAGGAAGATAAAACTATGCACAGAATTTTGATTTTAGATAAAAGTGTTTGCATTAAAAGTACTAAGAAGGTTAAGAGAAAAATACCAGGGTAAAATAAGTAAGGATTTATGAACCCCACTTAAAATAAAACAATATAATCAAGTGCAGTGCCTTAAAAAAAGTTGGATGTGCAAGGCTTTCTGTTCTCAGAAAAAAAGGTCATCTTAATACATTAATTAGTCTAGAATACTTTTGGAAAGTAGTGCAAGCTGTAATGTTGGTATTTAGATAAATGACCAAAATAAGTTCATGACTGTTTCTCATATGTTAAATCTGTCTTTGCATTAAGCTCCAATTTTGATTAGCAAAAGTGTGCATGTTCAGTTTAATGACACAATTATTTCTGAATGCTCTGGTCATAGTCTATGCCAAATAGGAAGTTTTGTTTTGTGTAACTTTTGATGCATGGATACACTTTCTAAACTCTATTAAACACTTGTTTTTAATGTTACTCTTCAAATTCTTCTGTATTGCATGACATAAACCATAAGGTCAGTGAGATGAATTTAAAAGCCTTATAAGCTTGCTACCTCATGCTCTAAGAGTGCATGCTAAAACAGGAATGATACATGAGTGGAAAATCATATTTGAGGAAACATAAAACTAAGAAAAATTCTGCAGGATATTAAATGGTATTTAATTATGCTCCTCGCTTTTAGGCCTTGCTTTTGCTACTTTTTATTTGCACATGTATCAGTTTCTCCCTTCACCATTTGAGGTGCCAAAAATGACAATTTCTGTGTTGCTTGAAAACACCTGTGAAACCGCTGCCACTACACTAAGAAGGGAATATTAGATTTTCATTAAGGATTTTTTTTAATTCATTTGGAGCACCATATCAGACTTTTATGAAAGCCATAGTTATATTGTCAGTGCGCAAAGAAAAGATTTATTTTCACAGAAAGTAATTTAGTCGTTGAAAAATTATCCCACCCATAACTACAGGAAAGGATTTTTTTTAAATAACTTATTTCTTGTGAATTTTTCATCTTCACCTGAAGTAGTCTGCTCCTAAAGCATGTGCTCATAAATTCAAATTTAAGCAAATGTATAATATGTTCATTTAATTGTTCAGAGCAAAACTACTCTTCATCGAAGAGATTGTTTTCAAGCCGGCTAGCCCTTTCTTTTCCTACAGTGGAAAAGCACCTCTCTTACCCACATTCTTCGTCACATTTTGTGTGATATCATGTCATGTCATGTCAGTGGCCCTCTACTTAGCTTGCTCCTTTTTATGAACATCCTTCCTGTATTAGGAGGGATCCGCACCTTGACTCGATAAATCTCTGAGCCAATAAATACAGCAGATCTCAATGTGGAGTATTTGAATACTGAGGATGCAAAAGCTTACAAGAGAGACACCTTGCTATCTTTTTAATTTTATTTTTATTCTTTAATGTTTAGGTGCCTTGACCCAAGCCATTCGCAATTTTGCAAAAAGCCTTGAAGGTTGGCTTTCCAGTGCTATGAACAGTATTCCACAGAGAATGATACAAACCAAGGTAAACAAATTTTACTGCAGTTTTCTTCACTTTATGCAATTGTACATTAGATGTTATTTAGGATCTAAAAGTAGCAGCATTTTAACTTTTATGCTAAATGTCATATTTAGGTTGAACGTCAAACATGAAACCTGTGATTTGAAATAACTTTATTTTGCCAAAAAACATTACTTGGAAAAACTGTATTTGTTCCATTATATGTGAATTACAATATCTGAGGGCTCATAAATTAATACAGCAATTTTAAAATTAAAATAGACAAAACAGAAGACCTGTTGATGAGTATAGTGTCTTAAGATAAATGGATTTCTTCATAGGTTGCTGCTGTAAGTGCCTTTGCCCAGACTTTGAGAAGATATACATCTCTCAATCACCTGGCTCAGGCTGCTCGGGCTGTGCTTCAGAACACTTCTCAGATCAACCAGATGCTCAGTGATCTCAACCGTGTTGATTTTGCCAATGTACAGGTAAACTGTGCCTTTAGAAAACAGACTTTTAAAAAAATTGTGATTTCCCCCCAAATTTATTTTTATTGTTAGTTCTTATTATTCCATCAAGAAAGCAAAGCGAGACCATTTTACTGTTTTTTGTATGTATATGCAGTGATTCAGTTGAAACTTTCCAGCTTACACTTTGGCCACAAGGAAAATAAAACCTCAGAACCATTATAAATTTCCATTTTCTCTGAAGGCTTCTTATCGTTCAGACTATGCATTCTGCCAATTTTTATTTGATGCAGATGAAAGTGTAGAGTACATGTGTTCTTATAATGAACTGCCGCGATTGAGAGACAGGACACAGCCTGATGCAAGCAAGATGTCGATTTTATTGTATTCTTAACATGTATTTATACAAGTTATAAGTGACTTACAAGCCACGCGTTACACGCTGATTGGTTCTTACCTTAAACTTGGTGATCACAGATTGGTTAACAAGACCACATAGTCCATTGCTGTATGAGCTAATATTTGGCATTGCTGCATAACTACAGATATCTACTCTTTTTGCAGGACATTAGCTTCTTTAGACAGTAACAATATTTCCTCCTATCTAGATGGTTGCTATGCCATTTGCATGTAGCCCACGTAGCAGTTACTCCTTGCTCTTCTTTTCTTGAGGGAAGTTCTTGTTTTTAGCTTATCCAAGGTCTGTGGCTGAGCTTATCCAAGGTCTGTGGCCGAAAAGTTCCAACACATCTCCCTTAAGCAATTGTTCTGTACTTTGGGTTTTTCCACTGCCTGTCAAACATTGTCCTACATCTCCCCCTTCCTGTTGCACGACAAGGATCCTTTTTAAAGAACGTGCCATTAATCCTTGCAGACATTGCAATAAGCATGGTAAAAAAAGTAATAAAAGAATAAAGACAGCCAAAGCATACACAATCATTTTTACAAGACTCCTTAACCATCCTGACAGCCCCCATCCTTCAAAAAGTTTATCTAACCAATCCAAACTGTCACTTTGTTGAAGTTTGCAGACTCCCATCCTGAGCTGTTGAATGCTCACATGAATAGATTCCGAGTGATCAGAAAGATTCATACAACACATACCTTCAAAATCCTCACAACCATGTCCCTGAGCCAAAAGCAAAAAATCTATTGCAGCTCTCTTTTGAAGGGTAGCATGTCGCACACTGTCTACATCTAATAAAAGTCCAGAAAGCGCATTGCTAGTAGCGTTCATTTGTTTTGCAAGCCAACAGCCGAGTTTATCCAGAGTTGCTAATGCTTTTGCAGCCGCACTTCCAGGTAATAGGAGAGAGGCAGCGAAACGCTGGCCATAAGACCAAAATTTTACATTGTCATCGCACTCAGAGGTGTATGCATGAATTCCTCATCTTACTCTGTGGGAAAGGTGATGTTGTAAGATCATAGATGTATTGGGGGTTAGGACAGTTAGACGTCCAAGGCTACACGGTCCTCCTTTTATATGAGAAGGGATCATGGGCCAAGCTCTATCCCCACAAATAAAAAATATTCCTGATGGCAACAAAAGGGGAACATTACTAGATTTGGATAACTTTATCGCTGTATAATGACACCAAACAGTAGCATTTCTAAAAACGGGATGAATGGGAGAAACATCCCATACTTTGGATTGATTTTTTCCCACATAATTAAACCTGACACATAAATCCATTTTCACTGATCCAAGGAGTTCAATTTCCTGTGGCTCTAGGGCAGCAGGAGGAAGATATGGGGTCCATGTATCCCAAAGGTCAGCGACACTTTTAGATATGCCGTTTTAAAAAAGGGTTTTCAAGAGACTCTCAGGTGTTAGCCACTTATCCAGTGGTAATCCCACCAGACATGTAGAAAATGGATTACTGGGGGAAGCAGTGGCAAGGCACAACGTGTCTTGTCCTGTGAGATTTGCTAGTGTCACCCATATATTAACTTTAGGTAGAGCGGGCAAAAAAGGGTAGCTCCACATGCTTCCTGACATGATCATAATAAGAATTACTAATTGAAAAATGCCTTTCGTCCCTTTTCGAGTTTCCATGCAAACTGTTTCTTGCATCGTTCTTTTGTTTGAGTCCAGTCCTGTTTAAGTACTAAATTTATTCTACTGCACTCTATATTACAAATAATAGCCTCTCGTGCCCTTTTTTTCTACTAAATTAGCCCAATTTATACGCTTTCCTACATATTGATCATTCCCTGATAATTCATGTCCTGTGGGGAGCAAAAGTCTTACCACATCAATCTTTTTTTTCTAAACAGTCTTTACACCATCGCCTTGTGAGAGTTGCTCAGCGTCACCACTTCTTCTCACAGGTATAACATATACACAAAACCCAAGGTTCACAAGATTTGCATAAGATGCAAGTGATTCCAGCGACGGGTGTTTTTCTGCCCTGGTTCATACAGTTTTTTCATGCTTCCTGTGTTCAGCCCCTGTTATCCCGATCTTCCTCTGTGGATTCGTCAAATTGTTGTTCGGGGAACTGGTCCCGAGGATGATTGAGGTTTTCACCAGATGATTGTTGTAAGGATTCACGGAAGGGTCGCACATTCTTTGCCGGGATCCATCGGGGGCCGTTCTCTGTGGAGACACAAGCATAACCTCTGCCCCATGTAACAAGAGGATATGGTCCCATGACCTTACCTGTTTCTGGGTCGAGAACCAATACCGGGGCTTTGACTCGTGCCTCGAGTGACACAGCTGTATTAAAATGTCGAACAATTGGAGGCTTGTTATCTATCAAAGAAAAATTCAAAAAACTAAAACATTCAAAGCTTTCTGTAAGCGCTCCTCAGGAGTAACAGTTCCTATTCCCCCTTTTTGTTGTTGCAACAGGCGTTTCAGCGATTGGTGAGAGCGCTCAATCAAAGATTGACCTGTGGGGGAATGAGGGATACCGGTAATATGGGTTATGCCCCAAGAGTCAAAGAACGCCTTCATTGCAGTTGAGATGTATGCAGGTCCATTATCTGTTTTTATTTGAAAGGGTATACCCAAAGTAGCGAAGGTACGCATCAAATGTTTGCGGATGTCATGTGCCTTTTCTCCTGTGTGACAAGAAGCGAACAAGGCACCGGAGAAAGTATCTATAGAAGAATGAATATACTTCAGTTTACCAAACTCCGAATAGTGAGTTACATCTGTTTGCCATAATTGTAAACTTTGCAGTCTTCTGGGATTAATACCTCCTGCTATCGATGGGAAAGAATGTCTTTGGCAATCCGGGCATACAGCGATGATATTAGATGCTTGCTGAGAGGTGAGGCCAAACTGTCTTTTAAGGCTTCCCGCATTCTGGTGAAAAAAGGAATGGCTAAGTTCAGCTTGTGCTATGCGATCAGGCAATACCTGTACTGGTAATGTCAACAGATCGGCTCGTCAATTCCCTTCTGCAATAAAGCCAGGTAGAAAAGTGTGTGATCTAATATGCATAACAAAATAGTTGTGAGGACGAGAATCCAAAAGAAAGATGAGCTCCTGTAACAAGGCAAAAAGGTTAGGATGTGAGAGGTCACGCAGCAAAGATGCTTCAGCTCTCTCTACAATCCCTGCAACATAAGCAGAATCAGTAGCAAGATTAAGTGGTGTGGTCCATTTTCGGAAAACTCGAACTACCGCAGTCAATTCCACTATTTGGGGGGACCCAAGAACGGTGTCTATGTCTGAGTTCCATCGTTCATGTTGGTCATCCCACCATAAGATAACTGACTTATGCGTTTTCCTGGACCCATCTGTAAATACAGTGAGGGCTTGTAATGGTTGGTCACTCTTTTTTGGTTTAGGCATTAATTGAAAATCAGCATTGAATAACTTATGCGAAGGCAGATGGGATGTGAGTTGTCCTGTATAGTCAGTAAGTGCCATAGTGAAGGCATCTGATTGCTGATAAAGCCATTGCAAATACAGATTTGCCACAGGCAGACAGATGCAAGTAAAATCCATTCCTGATAATGTTAATAAGCGCTGCCTGGATTTAATGATTAAGCAAGCAAACATTTTGTGCTGAGTAAAAATAGTTTTTGAGGATTGATTCGGCAAAAAGATCCATTCAATGATCAACAGTGGGTCTGATTTTCTAGAATCCCACTAGAATATCAGAGCATGAGGCTGTCGAGCGGGGTTTAAAATGATTAGATAAAAAGGGGACTCGGGAGCCCACCGATGCACTTGTTTAAAGCTGATTGCTGTAGCAACTTTCTGTAAAGAATCAATGGTCTCAGGGCCAAGACTGTGGTGGGAACGCAAGTCAGTGTCTCCCTTGAGCAGTTTGAATAACGGACCTAAGTCCGTGTTAGAAATTCCCAACAACGGATGGATCCAGTTAATTGTTCCTAATAGTTTCTGCACATCGTGTAAATTTTTTACATCTGCTCGTATCTGTAAAGGTTGTGGGATCACGGACTCAGCCCTTATACGCCAGCCCAAATACTTCCATGGCGGTGTTTTTTGAATTTTTTCCGGCGCAATACAAAGGCCTGCCAAATCAACAGCGGCCGTGACAAGGGCTACGGCTTCCTCCATGACCTCGTGGTGTTGTGCAGCCACTAGAATATCATCCATGTAATGATATAGCAAAGCACTGGGCACAGCGACCCTGACAGGGCTAAGCACTTTAGCTACACACCACTGACAAATTGTGGGGCTATTCTTCATTCCTTGTGGTAGCACAACCCACTGGTATCTCTGCAACGGAGCTTGCATGTTAACACTTGGAACAGAAAAAGTGAATTTAGGAGCATCATTTGGATGCAGGGGGATACTGAAAAAACAATCTTTGAGATCAATTACAGTCAAATGCCAATCTCGAGGGATCGTAGTGGGGGATGGGAGGCCGGGTTGTAGGGCCCCCATATCTTTCATAGCGTCATTAATTTTTCTAAGGTCATGGAGTAAGCACCATTTGCCAGACTGTTTTTTGATAACAAAAATAGGTGCATTCCAAGGACTGGTAGAAGGCACAATATGTCCTTTCAGCAATTGTTCGGCAACTAATTCTTGGAGGGCGCAAAGCTTTTCCAGTGGAAGGGGCCATTGATCAACCCAAATAGGGGTCTCAGTCCTCCAGGTTATTTTCAGGGTGTCGCGCACTTCAATGGCCCCATCTAAAAATGGGTCTGAATAGACATCCCCCACTGGGACAACACATCTCGCCCCCACAAAATCATCGGAACAGGCAATACAAAAGGCTTAATGGAGGCTATGTGTCCCTCTGGACCTCGAATTTGGATTAATTCCAGACTTTGGTGACTGCTACCAGTCCCGCCGATTCCAGCTAATGTTTGGGAAACATTGGCTAAAGGCCATTGTGGTGGCCATTTGGCCTGAGATATTACAGTAACATCAGCTCCAGTGTCAATAATCCCATTAAGCACTATTTATTGTTTCCCGCGAATGAGGGTACATTGACATAGAAGTCGCTTTTGGGAGATAGACTGCACCCACAAGATTTGTGGATCCCCTGTAGATCCGAACCCACCCATCCTTTGATAGGGTTGGTGAGAATCAGGAGTGTCCGTCCCCCTGGGAATTAATACCAATTGTGCTATACAACTACCTTTTGGCACCGTACAGAGGGGAAATGGGATCCACACCATGATCTTAATTTCACCAACGCTATCAGAGTCAATGACACCTGGTAACACAAAAAGTCCCGTTAAGTTTGTAGATGATCTTCCCAAAAATAATGCTTGAGTCCTTGGGGGTAAAGGTCCCGAGACATCTGTCGATAATAAGTGAACCGTAGAATCTAATAATGTTACTGTGTGTGAGGTTGCCAGGTCCAGTCTGGCACTACCTGTTGTTGCTGGGTGAAGACATGAGGTGGTGCTGTTTCCCTCTGAGGGGCTTGGAAGGTTGGCTGCGGTATTTGTGTCTGCGCGCCTCGCTGCCCCGCGCTCCGTGGTCGGTTTCCCTGTGTCGGTTGTCCCTGAAAATCATACTTAGAGCGACATTGATTAGCATAATGGTGCCCTTTTCGGCATCTGGGACAAATTCCAGGTGCTTTGGGTCGAGTTCCAGCATTAGTACTTAGACAATTTTTTTTCAGATGGCCGGGCTTGCCGCAATCATAACAATTATTTCCTGGTCCTGTTGGACTCATTGGACCGCGCATGGCCGCAAAAGGAGCAGCCATAGTCTCATATTTATGATCCATAGTACCAATTCTGTTACAAGCCTCCACCATTTCAAGCAACGTAGGGTTCGGGTTCGGGAGAGATTTTAACAGCTTCTTACAATCCACATTAGCTTTCTCAACAGCTAGTTTCAGCAATAAAATTTCCCGGGCCTCCGCATTATCTACTTGTCATTCAAGAGCCTGTTGTAATCTATCTATAAATTGCATATAAGGCTCTCGGGGTTCCTGGGTGATAGTAGTAAACGCTTTTTGTGGTTTTTGGGAATCGGGGACCTTCAAAAAGGCCTTTTTCGCCTCCCCTCGCGCTGCCTCTAAAGCCTCCCGTGGGATGCGACCCTGACCCACAGGATTAGCATGAGGACCTGTACCAGTGAGATGTTCAATAGTAAGTGCAGCTAGGTCAGGGTTATTGTTACCAGCATAAGTCTGAATAAGGGTTTGTAACCCCCTTCTCCACTGAGCCTCCCACCAGGAATATTGCGTGGGCGTTAACAGCAGTTGAGCTAGAGACTTTAAATCATGGGGGGTCATGACATACGTATCAAAAACAGAGGACAATAGACTCGTAAAATACGGCGAAGAGAGACCATGTTCCTTTACCGTACGGCGCAACTCCTTAACTACCGAAAAAGAAAGAGCCTCCCACTGAGCCCCCCGCCCTTGATAAATAACGGGGGCTACTATGTTTTTTGCGATTTCTAATTCTCCCTCTTGTAAGGCTTGGCACCTTATATTAACCCATGTATCATGTGGATCAGGTGAATTAAGGTCTGGCTCCTTTTCAGGGTTTACCGGTCCTGGATCAAAGGGATCCTCCTCAGGAGGATAGCCAATGGCGCACAGTTCTGGTACCGCGGAGGGTCCATCCTTTACTGGTGATAGCGAAGGGATAATTGGAGTCCTCCTCCCCTTTCACCTTGTCTTGGGGGCTCTTTTCTTGTACTTTTAAAGTCTCAAAAATACTCCTCCACCAAGGGAGCATACGCTGTGCTTCAGCATTCCCTGTGCTTGCTGCATCCCACAGTTTAACCCCCACATCATCCCAAAGTTCCCGCGTAAAAACAGTAGACTCAGTTACAGTGGGTATTTTTGCCTGTACCCGTTTAAGTATTACTTTAAGATCATGCCCAGAAATATTTTTCCCTTGTTTCTTAAGAAGGGCTTTCATGAGTTCATATACGTCTCTTTCAGGGGAAGACACCTGGTTTCCCCATGTTTCCCACAGCTCACCTCTCTTCCGTGGAGGGATTAGCGAGACCGGTCAATTCCTGCTTCCTTGCAGCAGCTCATTCAAAGCTCTGTGGGACTCACAGCATGCCACTCAGATAGGTGGATCATAGGCCCTGGTATCGATCACGTATCGATCACGTCGTCGGGTCACCAATTTGCCGCGATTGAGAGACGGGACACAGCCTGATGCAAGCAAGATGTCGATTTTATTGTATTCTTAACATATATTTATACTAGTTATAAGTGACTTACAAGCTACGCTTTACACGCTGATTGGTTCTTACCCTAAACTTGGTGATCACAGATTGGTTAACAAGACCACATAGTTCATTGCTGTATGAGCTAATATTTGGCATTGCTGCATAGCTACAGATATCTACTCTTTTTGCAGGACATTAGCTTCTTTAGACAGTAACAATATTTCCTCCTATCTAGATGGTTGCTATGCCATTTGCACGTAGCCCACGTAGCCGTTACTCCTTGTTCTTCTTTTCTTGAGGGAAGTTCTTTTTTTTAGCTTATCCAAGGTCTGTGGCCGACAAGTTCCAACATATCCCCCTTAAGCAATTGTTCTGTACTTTGGGTTTTTCCACTGCCTGTCAAACATTGTCCTACAATGAACAGCATGAACAATGCGTAAAGATGAAATCTTGGATAGTAGCATAGCTTCTGATCTTCCATAAAAAATATTGATCATGCAGCACTATTTCTAGTACAGATTGTTTAATTTATTTTTATTTCAAAGGCAATATCATTAGTATACTTTCTTTAACTGTATGTGTTTACATTTCTAGCATTTCCGAAGTGACTGGTTAGAACTAGTTTCCAGCTATCTGTAAAATATCAATTTATTTTTTTTCCTCAGGTTTAGAAAAAATTTTCCCCTTTACCTCTCCTTAGAAGAAACATCATCTTTTTTCTCCGGTTGCTCAACTAACTGACATGGATCAGATTACTGTTAGTCATACATTTGTAATCTTTCATGAACAAACTTTTTAACATATTTTTATCTTAACAGAAGTTTACTAGCAATAGTTAAATTCTTTTTTGCTTGTTGCAAAGACCTTTGAATATATAAAATTCAACACAGGTATTGTTATATCATAGAATCACAGAAGAGTTTGGGTTGGAAGGGACCTTAAAGATCATCTAGTTCCAAGCCCCCTGCCATGGGCAGGGACATGTACCACCAGATCAGACTAACCAAGGCCCTATCCAACCTGGCCTTGAACACCTCCAGGGATGGGGCATCCACAGCTTCCCTGGGCAACCTGTTCCAGTGCCTCACCATACTCATCATGAAGCAATTCTTCCTTATGTCTAGTCATATTGCATAATGTTGTGTAAACTACTTAGGATTTAGTATCTGACGAAAAATATGGTATATTAAATATTGTTCTGTGGTAAGATATAGGGTCTATGAATGTTGATATGTTAACTTGGCACGTGATAGCTAGAGTTTAAGAATATAGTCTATATTAAATTGATATTGGTTTTCTCTAAGTTCCATTTAACATAACTGTCCTATTGGTCTTATTTAAACTTAAAAATACTGCTAATACTGTGAATTGCTTTTTATTGTACATGGACTGTGCTTGTCCAGTTGTGTGCTATTTATATTACTCATTAAACAATGCACAATATACTGCAGACTATGGATAAATGTAACAACCCTTTTTGCATATAAAACAAATATTTTCTTAAGTGAGGTAATTGAAAAATGTAACAAAAATTATATTCAGTTTTAATTCAAAGCAATAGGAATCATAGTACTTTGGTTTCTTGGACCCTTTTTATTTCTTACTCTCTCAACTTCCACTTGACTGCCCTTTCCACTCCTTGTTTCTGTAGTCCCAAGCCTGACAATTCCTGAAATTTTTACAGATGAATTATGAATGAGGGAAGTTGAAAATTCTTTCATGAAAATTAATATGGAACATTGCAATGTATTTGTGGCTTTTCCATTGTATTTTTTTGTGTGTGTGCCTTAGTTGTTGCCCATTTTTATACTTTGGGTTCCTTACTCTCATTTTCTTTCAACAAAATTGAAAGTGGCATAAAAATACTCATTAGTTTGCCTAATAAAGGTATTTAATCCTTTTCATTTAATTGTTCAGTCTTTAAGAATAATTTGTATTTTGTGTTTGGCTTTCACGTTTGCCATGTGTTGTAACAGGAACAGGCTTCCTGGGTGTGTCAATGTGATGACAATATGGTTCAAAGACTAGAAACAGATTTCAAGATGACTCTTCAGCAGCAGAGCACTCTGGAACAGTGGGCTACCTGGCTTGATAATGTAATGATGCAAGCATTGAAACCATACGAAGGAAGACCCAGCTTTCCTAAAGCAGCACGGCAATTTCTTTTAAAATGGTCATTCTACAGGTAGTTCTTAATAGTCTTGTAAATTATTTTAGTTATTTTATTATTTACTGAACTCTATGCTGCAGTAATGTTGACAAAATTAGTATCAGACAATAGTTCCCAAGAGATGAAGACCCCTCCACCCCCTGAAAGATTAGTGTTAATATTAAACATAGGGCTATGTGCAACTCAGCAGTGGATTAAATGATTTTTCTATATTATTTTAAAAGCCTTGTGCAAATGTAATGAATGTGGTTAGAATTTTATCCTGATTTGGAAACATGCTGTGAAACATTTTCAATTGAATAGCTATACAATTTTAAAGCAGATGTTCTTAATACTATTTATTTAAATACCATGGCTTCTATTTTTATTATGCAGGGAAAACAAAATATTTCTTTATGTGTAAAAACATCAAGACAAATATTGTATTAGTTATCATAGTAAAGCTAGTTTTTTTCCAAAATGGTACACAGTAGCATCTACTTTCTGAGGGTATCATATGAATGTTTTCATCCACAATCTGCATTTTTCTGTTATAAGGTATACACCTTATAATACTTATAATTATTATTGAATATATTAATTATAATAACAATTATAAGGTATACACCTTATCATACATTTAATTTCATTTTAAAAGTTTAAAAAACATACCAATTAAAACCTTTGAACTAGCAATATAAGCACAACAGACAATATTTTAATGGACTACTTTGTTTAAAATTAAATAATCTTAATATAATTTTATTATTTAAAATTGTAACAAATAGCATACTTCCACTAAGTAATTTTTTTACATGAGTTCTCATATTGCTAATTGTGCATATAGGAAAACAAAACTCTTCTTGTCTTTTTGAAAATTTAGCTTCTAGTTGTGTAATGTGGTCTCCAACCATGCTTTGAGAAAAAGAGGAGAGGCAATTAACTGTCTTTCCTGGACATTTCTTTCTGAAGACACCATAAATCAGCTGTTTGTGGATAGCATTACTTTAAAAAATATTATTCATGAAGTGCATGTTCCATATGAATAAATTATTAAAGAATTGTGTTATTTATTTCATAATTTTTTTCCCCCATATTTAAATAGCTCAATGGTGATTCGAGATTTAACCTTACGCAGTGCTGCTAGCTTTGGCTCTTTCCATCTGATCCGCTTGCTTTATGATGAGTACATGTTTTACTTAGTAGAACATCGTGTTGCTCAGGCAACAGGAGAGACGCCTATCGCAATTATGGGAGAGGTAAGATGATGGATTGGTGGATTTAGTGATCAATTAGAATATGCATCTACAATTTTTTTTAACCTTTATATGGAGCTATGGGACATTTTGTAATGTAACTGTTGCAGACTGAGTTGCAATTACATTGGCATCTTCGAATTTGGGTTATATACCTTAATCCATGTTTCCTTGGCTGATTGTTTTTCAGAATACTAAAAAAAAAAAAAGAAAAGTAGATCAACCTACTAGGTAGAAACCTTCTTTTTTTTTGAGTTCTGGAATATGAAATTATATTAAAATAATAAAGAAACAGAATAATAGGAAAATTGCTTTCAGGGATCTATTTACATATATCTACACATACTTAAAATTCCAACACAAATATTTACACAAATGAATAGTCCCATTGAATTCATAAGGGTGGCTCATGTGCAGAAGTTAGTTTTGCTTCAGTGGTACTGTTCACGTGTATTGGTTGTATGTGGCAAGGCTTGGGGGGGGGATTACAGGGCGGGGTCTGTAGGGGTAGCCTCTGTGAGAAGAGGCAAGGGACTGCCCTGTGCTGGGAAAAGCCAGTTCTAGTCAGCTTGGCAATGGACCCACCACAGGCTGAAGCTGAGCCAATCAGCAAAATTTTGCATGACACTGTGAAAACATATTTAAGAAAGAACAGAAAAGACCAGACAGGCAAGGAAGAGGGAATAAAAGAGAGTAAGAAACAGCAGAGGGAACATCAAGGTCAGAGCAGTAGGAGATACTCCATGGCGGAGCAGATATTCCCTGCAGCCTGTGGAGAACCTCCAGAGCAGAGGGAAATTCTCAAAGGAAATGCAGCCTGTGGAGAATCCACGCAGGAACAGAGGAAAAGTGTGAAAAGGAAGGAATGGCAGTGAAAAAATGCTATGTACTGACCAAAAGCCCCCCTGTACCACCCATTGCCTCACTGAGGGGATCGCGTGTAACTTGTGACAGTAACACAGAGGGAAGAGAGGTGCCTGGAGTGAAATTGAGCCTGGGAAAGGGGGAAGAAGGTGTTTTCCTTAAGTGTTTAAATGTTTTGGGTTTTTTTGGCTGTTAACTAGGACCAACAAAAAACACGCATGAAATGAAAGTAGCACAGAAGTACTTGCAGGATTGGAAAATGGCATATTTTCATGCCTATATTTCAATGTATTTTGTTAAAAATAAACAGAGCAAAAGTCTCGATTCAGAATCACTGTCTTATATGTTCCCATGGCATTTGCAAACTGTTTACCTCAGATCTTTTTGTTTTTCAGTAGCTTACCTAACTGTTTATTTTGTGTGAGTTGCTTAAGAATCATAGAATCATAGAATCACCAGGTTGGAAAGGACCCACTGGATCATCGAGTCCAACCATTCCAAACACTCCCTTAAACCATGTCCCTAAGCACTTCATCAATCCGTTCCTTAAACACCTCCAGGGAAGGTGACTCGACCACCTCCCTGGGCAGCCTGTTCCAGTGCCCAATGACTCTTTCTGTGAAGAATTTTTTTCTGATATCCAGCCTGAACCTCCCCTGGCGGAGCTTGAGGCCATTCCCCCTTGTCCTGTCCTCAGTCACTTGGGAGAAGAGGCCAGCTCCCTCCTCTCCACAACCTCCTTTCAGGTAGTTGTAGAGAGTAATAAGGTCTCCCCTCAGCCTCCTCTTCTCCAGGCTAAACAACCCCAGCTCTCTCAGCCGCTCCTCATAAGACTTGTTCTCCAGCCCCCTCACCAGCTTCGTTGCTCTTAAGAACGTTGCTCTTAAGAATTTACATTATCTTAGGAGTCATCATCAAGAAATTGTACTTTTAAAGTGCTAGAAAATGGATAGATGTGGACATATGATAGATGGTTCACTAGACTGAAGCTTAATGCTTTTATACTTGACTATATCATGTTTTATGTTACTATTAAGTTGTAAGACACCTTGCATGATTTATCATTCTTACCTCAGGATATATTAAATAGTATCATTAAATATTATAAAAATGTAATTTTTCATAAAGATGAAGAGTCAGCATAATTTATAGTTTGATTGATATGATATGTTTTAGAAAAAAATAAATGGTTATTTCTGATTAGATATTTGATTAAACTCTGCCATTAGCAAAGTATTGAAAAAGTGTAGCATTGCTACATTCTTTTCTTGACAAACATGGTATATGCTAAACATAATGGTTTTGGTGTACTGTGGAATTTCATGTAATGTTTTGGTAAATGTAATGAGTATGATCTTAGAGAGAAAATATGTAATCTAAAGCTTTTAGAGGTGAGAGGGGAACAGGGAAGATGATGTAAATATGCTTGACTTCTTGTGTTTCTCTGCATTTACTGGCTGTGGTTGACATGAAATGGGAAGGACTAAGGCTAGTTTGACAAACACTTAAAGCCAGTATAAATGGGCTTTGCAGCTGAGAAAAACAATGTTTCCTCCTCTCCCAATCCCTTAGCTTTAGACATTGATGCTGGCACAAGTACTCAGGCATTCCTGTCATTAACTGGAACAGAGAATTCATCCTGTGCAAAATAATCCCATTAAAATTGTGAGGGTTTTTTTCTTGTCTCAGTTCTGCCGTGGTTCTTTGCATGGCCATGCGAACGCTTAAGGTGAAAGGATGGGTATGAGGAGGTGAGGAGGGAGTATGTGTGAGGGAACCTGGAAAGACAGAGCTGCTGCTGCTTATGCTGGTTTAGTGTTCACTGAAGTTTTATTTTTCTGCATTTCTGGAAAGGACTGAATCAGATATGGTTAGAAATATATTTATCTAAATATTGTACTCCTTTCATTTGAGATTCACTCATCAAATTATGCTCTACTGCTTCTCATTTAAGAGAAGGGTAGATGACTCAGACAAGGAAAGGGAAGAAGGAAGGTTGCATTTTTTACTTGTGAACAACTTTTCACTTTGCTTTTTGTATAAGTAAACTAGTTAGCAGAACATGCTGTAATAACTGTAAATCCTATTTTCAGCGGTGCCATTTATTTACCTTACATATAGTTTTGCTGCACTATAACTGGCTTTAGTGACACACCTTCTCAAGGGAACTTTTAAAGAGCTTTTGATTAAAATATTGTAGTTTAAAAATGGACACCAGTCATATTTTCTGGCATTCTACATCAGAAATATCTCACTCAAAGCAACAGAAGCCTTGACATAAGTCACTCTAAAGAAGCAAAAACATATACTTAAGTTTATATTCAATTGTTTCAATTGCTGAGGATTTTTTATTTTAATGTTAATTTACTTAATACGAACATGAATATGATGGAATGGAAAATGAACTGGTGGACGTGACTGCAGTCACGTGCATATACTTTCATACTAGCCACAAGTCTTTGGAGCATAGTACTGGCTTCATCATAGATAATCTAAGGTCATATTTTTGTAGGACTGCGTCCACACTTTTTCTTATTTATTTTGCAGTTTGGTGATTTAAATGCTATATCCCCTGGAAATATGGATAAAGGTAAGCAGTCAAATCTCTCAAATGTATAATTTTATATAGAACTAACACATCTCTTGGAGCAAAACAACTCCTTATTTTTTAAAATATAGTAAAACAGACTCTAAAGTTGTATCATAATTTTAATTATGTGCATATTACTATTATATGGGCATAATCTATAGTATATAATAATGACTAGAACACTCTAGATTATTAATTAGATTTTTTAAAATGTTTATTATTTACACAAGAAATTTTCAAAATTTCACATGGATTTTAGCTGTATATCCTGATGAGAGTGTTGAAGGGGATGGACAGTTGGGAAAAGGAAGATATGATGAGCATTTACATGTACCTACATTTGTAGTGAATGATGGATTTAATAAGTGAAGATGGCAAAAGTGGGTCCAAGCACTTGCCAAATAACTTGTTAATTGTTACTGAAGGATATAGTAAGAAATGAGTTTATGTCCTCTTTGTACATTGAAGGTTTAATTTGTCTCCATTCTTACACTGATTGTATGATTTGGAGCAAGTCAACCTCCCTTCAGTTCAGTTTCCTTATCAGTAATATGAGATAACATTAGAGAGAGTTCGTTACCCTATTTATCTGTAGTATTTATTGACTTTTCCCAATATAATGTTAAGCTTTCAGTTTCTCCTTTATCAGGTTGCTACACTTCCCTGTATTTTCATATTTCACATTATTTGCAAAATAAAGGACCTTGTATTTAGATTTTTTTCCCTTTGTGCTATTTTTTTCTTGGTTGTTTTTCTGTGCAGATGAGGGCAGTGAAGTTGAAAGCGAAATAGAAGAAGAGTTGGATGAAAATGGAGAGCCACAAGCCAAGAGGGAGAAAACAGAACTAAACCAGGCATTTCAGGTGGGCTGCATGCAGCAGCCAGTGCTTGAGAGTGGAGTAGAGCAGAGCCTTCTGAATCCACTTCATAATGAGCACATTGTTACAAATACTCAGACTATCAGACAATGCAGTGCTACTGGAAATACATATACTGCAGTCTAATATTGAAGCATCCCCCCAACTACATTAGCCCTGTTGATGCTGGACTTAACTTGGGGTGGGGGGGAGAACAGGTCTGAAAGTTAACTTATCAAACTTTAGCTGTGATGAACATTACCTTTTATTGGAGTTGTGAAATGAAATGGGTGTATGCATTTTGCCAGATGTTTAAAAAAACATTTGTAAGTGAAATCATTTTACATTGGTTACTCGCTATTATGAGTTTTCCTAGTTTCAAGTGTCTAGGAAAATTTTTGCCAAGCTTTTAATGTTAATGCTTTTGTCCTCTTAAAATAACTTATTTTTTTCATAGTTTAAAAATATTTTAATGTTAATTATTTGTCATAATGATTTCATATGCATAGGTTTTTAATTAGATGCACTTCTGTGAAATATTAAAAGAAATACTTTCTTTGACTTATACTGGAGGTATACTCATTTGACAGCAGATGCATCAAATTTGTTGTAAAAGGTGCTTTTCATTGAGCAGAACTAGAAGACATTATTTTGATGAAATTGTGAATATTCGGGGTATTTTTATCAGTGTTGGAGGGATGGAAAGATTACTGTTTTCTTTCTGTAAGGAGGAAGTGGTTTTGTTTCATTTACAAATGTAGAATGAGTGAATTGTAAAAATGTGGTAATGTGTACACTTGTAGGCATAACTAATTATCTGATCACCAGATCACCATGAAAACAATATAAGCTTCCTTTAAAATTAACAGCTCCAGATTTTATTTGCATGCCAGTTCCTCTGGTTTTGGAGACTACTGATTATATATTTGAGACCACTGCACAGATGCTTTTGGTTGTTGAGTGATACTGTAGCTGAAAGAAAGAAGTGACTTGATTTTTTTAAGTGTACATGCTACTTATGCTGAACTGGACATACAGAAAAACATTCCTTTTGGATTACTTTCTTCTGTTCCAAGTCTTTTCCTACTACTAGTTCAATCTGCTGCTTTCATAAATTATAATTTATAGAATGCAAGGAATGTAGCAACCTGCATAATTTTCTTTTCAAAATATATTTCCTGATTATTAAAATGAATTTAAATTTTTACAAAAATTTAATAAGGTAGTGTAACTGGCACACCTCACTTGTACTTATTCCCGATTGCATTGAATTTGAATAGGTAGCTAGATGGACCATTGCCATTTAAGAATGTACATCAGGGATCATTGTACCTCGGCTACTACATGGTGCCTTAAACAGAACTGAAGCTAAGATTCAGTACTTTTTGTTATTCTTAATAAATTATTCAACAAGGTGTGCCTGTCACTTTCAAATTTCCTAGGTATTAAGGGCAGATTACATAGTCTTCAAAGAAATAAAAGGGAGGGTTATTATTAAGTGATTTTAAAATCCCTTTTAAAATTGATAGTATTTTTCTTGTTTCTAACTGAATTTCACTTTATTGCAAATAAAATTTACTTGGGAACTTGAAAAGCAAAACTAGCTTTAATATCAACTTCAAATGCTGTTAACAAAGTAAATGGACCCTAGTCATAAGCATGATTATATATTTTTAAACCCTTGTCAGATTTTAACCTTAAAAAATCAGATTAAATAAATGAGCAGGTACATAATGCAGCACATATTTTCAATTTGTATATGTGGTAGGGTGTCAGCCTGATGCTATGTTTTAATGATTACATCTTAGAGTGATAGTTTATACAGTCCATATTAATTGACATCAAGCATTTTGTCTGATTATTTTAAGCATTTTCATTATTTTTAAAGCAGACACATGGATTTGCTAAGCTGAAATAGTGAAAATAAATAAATAAAAGCAAAATAAGCAAAGGAGAGAATAAAAAAATTCATTTTATAGAAAGGACTGTATAAAAAATTTAGAGAGTCTTTTGTTTTATCTAGTATGACTGTGGGTTGATGTTTTTAAGTCATATATACCAAACGGGTGAACAGCACATGAAATGAACAGAGTATTTTTAGCAAAGAAATTTGTGCTAGAGTTTTCATATGCTCCAAGGACAGTTACAGATCAACTAAGATGTCCTAACATTTTCTGATGTACAAAGTTATTTGTAAATTGTTTAGCAGAATTTGGAGGCCAATCCATCCTGCTCCATTCTATGTAGGCACAATTCCTACTGATGTCATTAGATGTTTTATGTCTTGACAAAAACTGCAAATGAGGTGTATGTTTATTTATCTCTAAATTCACCTGTGCACTGAATCCTCATCAATTTTGTTTTCCCAAATACTACTACATCCTGTTTTTTCCCTTAGAAATCAGCACCCTTCACTAAAATTCCTAAAACCTAACCCATGATAAATAATTGCTCCCTTTTATTTTCCATTATAAGATTTGAACAAGTAAAATAAAATGAACAGTGCAAAAAGAAAACAAAATATATGCATGCAAAGATAGAATATGTATCATGGATTCTAACAATAGTTATCAAAATAAATTGGAACTATCTCTGATTCAGATAACAGAATGGAGTTTGTATTTCTATGCTTATCAACAGATTATTCTCTTAAATTTTTGAGTAACATTTTCCCAACTTTAACAAACATTTAAAAGAATTAAGTTGCTGCAAGCTGCTGTGTATATATACAGGTTTGAGATTTTTGTTCTTTGCTTTTAAATTTACTGTAATTTTGATCAAATGTACACATATGAAACAATTTACACACAATGTTAATAGATGGATACTGTTAATGATTTAAGAACAGAGACATGGATACTTCAGTCCAAATTAAATAGTGTGTAGCATGTGGTTGAATTGCTACTCTGAAGCCTGCTTAACTCTTTTAGAGCTCTAAAGAGGTGTAGCAAGCATCCACTGGGCAGACATTTTAAGATAAGGGCTCATATGATTTCTGGATTTTACCTGATCTTGATGTGAATTTCAAAATAATTATTTTAGAGACACTTCCACGATTAGCACAAATAACTTAGTGAACACTGTGGTGGAATGGGTATTGCTGAATTACTTTTTCAAAACACGAGGCCCAATTTTCACAAGTTTTATATTTATGAAAAGTTGTCGGTACATTTCCATATTTCTCATTGTAAATCAGGGGTTTTTTTACATCCCTCTTTTTAGTTATCTATTTCTGTGTTTTATTATTGTACTGTAGCATGCTTTGTGCACTTTTTAAAAAATGTTCCATTAAAAGATTTGGAGAATCTTTAAATTGTTTACTTACAAAATGATGATGTACAGCATTTCTGCCTTTAATTCACTAATGTGTAAAATAATGTGCTGGTGTACTGTCACTGAGGAATGTATAGGCCTATAAAGCATTTTAATTTAAACTGAAGAATTTTTAAATGTCTGAAACACTGCTTCTGATCGAAATATTTTCCACAGGAGGAGACCTGACCTGATATATTTGTGTTTCTCACCAAATTATATCAGCATTGTTTAGAAAAACATTTCTATTAGTTAGAGCTACGTTGCAATCTAACTTAATTTATAGAGTGGTTTTACAAAAGAAAATAAACTTTTATACTCATGAAAAAAACTGGTGAAAAATTAACTTTTTTAATAATGTAAGTATTTTTGGTACTTCATGTGACAGTGATTCCAGATTTTAAAATATTCATTTGAGAGATCAGTATAAATTTCTGAAAATTGCATCCTTGTCTTCATAGAACAGGAAAATTATCTTGTCTGTGATTTAAAAACAGATTAATGAATGGTATTATAGTATCTTTGCTACTTTGGTGATAAAAAGGAAAAAAACCCATGAATAGAAGCATAAATACAAAGTGCTTAGTTTTAGCCTTATAAAATTAATTTAATGCAATGCCTTGCGTTAACCCTTTGAGCATTGTAAGGATACACTTTTTAGGTAATTTCATTAGACCACTGAAAATATTCTATACATTTAAGGAGCTGATTGTCTTCTTGATTTTTTTAAAATTTCTAAATTAAATACTTGCATACTAGACAGAAATGGTTTTGTTACAGAAGGCTCAATAGATTTAGGTTAAATTATTCACTGCTATCAATGTGTGCTATCTGGTGCAAAACACTACTTCTGCTACTTTGTTTCCATAATTGGATCAATATCTGGAGAAATCAAATATCTGATTCTACAGACATAAGCTGTTTACTTTAAGATGACTTTACAAAATGGAGGTTTAGGAAAAAATATTTGTAATATTTTGAAAATCTCTTTAGGGCAATATTAAAATACTCTAATAATCTAAATTAAAATCTTTAAATATAAACCCAAAACTGCTTATTTAACGAGAGAATGAATTTTGCAGAACCCCTGATATGTTTGCAATCAAATTTTCTGTAGTCTGTCTGATAAATTGACAAAAAGGACACTGTTGTATTTATATTACTTTTGACATTCTGTCACTGTGATGTGAACTAATGCAAAGACAGAGGTACTAGATTCAACTTCCTCTGCAGGGATGCAATTTGGATGACTTATTGAATGCCAGAATTTACGAAGAAAAGAAAAAAAATCTAGCAATTGCACCTGCCTTCTGCTGTGTCAAAAAAGCTCTTTGTTCTTACAAGTAGTACTCACCAGAACAAGGGAACAAGTTCAGAAGCAAGTAGAGAGTTGTTGAAAATTATAGATAGAAATACCATGTTACTGAGCTTGTTTTTTTTTTTTTCTACTGGTTCCTTGCAGTAGCAGTCAGCAACACTAGGTGCAGATTTAAATTCACTAGATTCAAATCTACTGAGTGAAAAAAAGTCTCATTACATTGTTTAGTGAAATTACATCAAATTACAAGTAAGTTGTAAAGATTTTTAGTCAGTTAATGCAAATACATGTATAATTAAAATGCAATACTCAAAGGGTTTTAATTTAACAATATTTTATTCATAATTTATTGTAACTGCTTCCCAGTTTGCATGCCTTGAACATTGCTGCTAGTGATTTTATATGCCAGCAGACTCAAGTTTAATTTACCCATTTAACTTAAGAAATAGTAAAAGCCACTTACAAAGTGACTGCCTAGTTTTTGTTTGAGGAAAATGTCTTAGTTTGATAATTTAAACTCTCTTGGTTTATTCTGATTTTTTTTTCTTTTAAAAAAAGAAACCCAGCAATTAAAATGTTGGGATTGGAAGCCCTGAGTAATTAAACATCTGGTAAAAATTGTTCTTGTAAATTGATCATAAAGGCTGAGAGTTATTGTAGAGAAGAGAGTCCATAACAAGACTATGAGCATCAAAATGACCCAAGGAAATGCTCTAACGTTCTCAAATGCTTCCCTGGTCGTGATGCAAATGTCTTGCAAGATTTTTCAGCACCAGAGAACTTTACTCTAAAATAATAAACATTTTAATAGCATTAAGGTTGTGGAGGGAAAAACTCACCTTAATTGTTGTTTACCAGGGACCTATTCCAGTATCTTTTGACTCACTGATATCAACAAGTTGTTTCATTTTGTTTTCTTGTTTTTACACAAATACTACTATAGGGTTCCCAAATACATTGTTAAAGTGATTGTTTTGTATTTAAACATTAAATATTGTATTAAAGTAACTAAAAAAAGGCAAATTAAAATGTCAGAAAAATATAATTTTGTACCAAAGCAAGTTTTTCATCTTCACTTGAAATTTGGATTTACAGTAATAACCAACGAGGCTATTGAATAAACTTTGAGTGCCTTTCAAACACTTGGGAAATTTTGCCTCAGGTGATAAACTGTAATTAGGCTAATTCTAGAGCTTGCCAATCAATAATTATGTCATCACTCAGGGCTTACTTACCTTCTAGGAAACTTGGTTCCATTTATTTTCTACTGTATTTTTTTTTAAAGTGCCATCATTTTAATTTCACTTAGTAAGTGGCAGATAACATTATTCAGTCCCACAGGCACAGAAATGTAATAACATTAGGAGAAACTGAATTTTTCCTTTTCCTGTTTACTGCATAGATTATGTAAACTAAGAAAGCAACTTTTTGTAGACTATACATGTGACATAATGTAATGTTGTTTTGCAGGTTTTGATTTAGTTGAACACATTTTTTAATTATTTAAGGGAAACATCTTTATGGAATAATTTGACAGGGTTTTTTTATAATGTATTTTATTTTGTAAATATGTATTTCCTGATGTGATTTTTCTTTTTTTTTTTTTGTGAGAAATGCTAAATCTTTTAGTATCTCATGTCCTCTCAAAATTGGAAGGAGCTTAAGTAATAGTTTGTGGGCAATTTGTATTGTGTACTGTATAATAACTAGGAAACTTTTATAATTATGAAAATATATATTAACTTTTAGTGCGTTGTTTAAAAATAATGACTGGAACATACTAAAGATGGTAGGATTTTTTCTGAATATTTCAGAAATGAACTCAGGCTAGTTTTCTTGTGTTTTTCAAAACAAAATTGTGTATTGTCTTCTGAAATAAATAAATTTGTTTTCTTGTTACATACATTTGACATTTGAATTGTTTGGAGGTTTATATAATTAAATATTTTAAATTATAATACTATTTATTCTGATAGAAAACTTATTTCAACTTTTTCCTTTTAAATAGACAGTTAATATTTATGTAGTGGTACCAGGAGTGAAAAAACAGCATTGAGTGTTTCTCAAACTGCAAAAGAGATTACTATCTGAGCTGTCAACTTAATTAAATAGCTGTTCATGCTTCAAATAACTGCAGAACATAATATCTTAATTTAAATATGAAGAATCATTTTCCATTCTAAATTTGGCTAACTAAAATGGGGTTGTTAGGAACAAGAAGACTTTGGCATCCAGATTTCATTGCTGTTAATGTATGACCCCCAAAGCCTACTACTGCAAGTTTTGATTTAGTAAAATTGTGAAAATATTTGCAGCATTAACTTATTTCAGTGAATACAAAGAATAAAATCTCTATCATATCAAGCCATGTTTCTCATGGATCTCCAGTCTTCCTGCATTCTATTACTTGGTGGGTCTTCCCTGATTAAAATAGCATTCTACATTTTTAGATGCAAAACACGCTGTTTGGAACACACATTAAAGTGAGCTTGGAATACCAGGATCAAAACAGGTATTTCATACAAAGCTTAGAAAAAAGATAGGAGTTTGAATTTATTTTGTTTGGGAAGTTCAGTTTATGAGCATTGTAATCCACAGCTGCCTATCTCATACAGTTTATTTCAACTAAGGTCCAAAAGCTTATTATAAATACAATACTGGCTCCTGCAATTAATCATACCAGATAAGACTTTAAATCTTTATACCCTGATGACAAGCCAGATTTATTTTTACAGAATCCTCCTAATTAGTTTGAAGACTGAAACTTCCCGTCCTAGCTGGTGCTTTGGTTGAGACTGAGTGGGTTTAGTTCCAGCACACATCTGGCAGAGAAGGAGCTGTAAAAGACATCTTGTTTCATCCTGACTGACAGTATTTAGTCATATTATCAGATTCTTTTTCAGCAATAGTGTTACCAGAAAGAATATTCAGGATTCAGCCTCTATTATTGTTAATATTAATTTAAAAAGGTAAATAATTTAAATAATTAATGGAAGTTTAGTTCAATATCCCCACAGTGCTGTAATATAGATCTTATAGTATACGATATGGCAGTAATTGTAGAAATTCAGGGAAATGCAAGGTATTGTAAGAAGACAGCAGATTAAGATGGATTACACATCAAACTACCATTTTTATTACTTCTGCAAGGTGATTTTTCTGCAGTGCTGTGGTCAAGTAAGTTAGATTCTATATCAAGTTATTTTAAACGTATTTAATTTGCTTCCCCTCAGGCAATCACTTCTAATGTGTAGAAAGTCATATAGCACACAACAGTCTAAACTGTGCCAAATGCCATCACAAATATAAAACCAATTATTCCACAAAGCAACCAAGGCAGTCAAACCTTTATCCATTTCTGACACTGTTAATGTTATGTGAAATAGGGTTGCTGTGTTGATGTTATTCCAGATTTCACTGAAAACCGTTGTATGTATTCTTCCCCAATAACTGGATTAGCCTAACAGTATTAAAAAGAAAACAACAACCAAAAAAATCTTGACTACAATGTTGTGCTGTTAACAGTTTATTCTGAACAATTTTATGAATAGAACTGCTTTCCCAAGGAAATACTATGCACCCAAAATCTGGAGCTGTTTTCACTGCTAAAGTTTAGGGCATAGTCAGGCTTAATTTCACAGATCTAGCTGGAGCAGTGTTTAAAGATGTTGTCCCAAGCTGTTCTCTCGTTCCAGCTGGAAGTTGTTGGTCCCCACAGCAGGTGAGATGTGAGTACAGATGATTTGAGTACAACTAGCATATTTCTGAGACAAAACCAACCACCTTTGCTCAAACTAGCTGAAAGTTGTTTGTACTAATATCTTTGTTCCATAACAATAAGTTATGGAATAAGTATAAGCAATGGCCTTTCTGCATATCAGTGCTCCATGTTATTAGTTTTATAGAAAAAGACTTGCTGAAAAAACATGCAGTTAACTTTCAGAAAATGAAGTTACTTAGATGAGACATAGCTGAAGTCAGAAACTGAGTCTACTTTAGCTCAAACCAGAACATTCCAGCCCTTATTCCACATCATCTACATCATGCTCAGGTCAATGCTACTTCGAATTATATATATACACAGACACATACAGATTGCTAATTCTCCACTTCTCGTACACCCGTACCAGGTATCTTGAAGTTTAACATGCCCTCCAACAGGTCCCCTCCCAGGATACTTTGCATTTGCATCACAGGGGCCTAGGGTAGGATCAGCACATCTGATCTGAGACATTTTAACCCACGCCACCATGCTGGATGGTACGAGGATTCTACATACGCACCTCATGGCTCAAAAAGCTGTATCTATTTCCCCTCATGGGTTGATCTGTGAGGAGATTAATGACACGGACTCCGATATCTTGGATGAAAGACCTTTATTGCTCTTAGCGAGCTCCTTATATACACAATGTTATGTTGCATCTAAAACTTGGCATCATTTGATTGCTTACAAACAATTGTTCATGCGTATAAGTTCATACTACTATTGTTTAGCTGCTACTGTCCATGCGCCTAGATCAAATGATTACTTGGTTAATTAGCTTTGCATATTTGACATGCTTTTCCCCTAAATTATCATGATTTCTACTATTCTAGCTTACACTTCCCTCTCACCTTCTGGGCATACAGCCATAGCTTACTGTTGCTATCCGTTGTTTCCTCTTACTGCACTGTTCATGGTCCTTCAAGGGCATCGTGGCCTTCGTTAATATAAAATGTTTCTACAGATCTGCACATAACCATTCTCTTCCATGGTGAGTTGCATATACAGCACAGAAGGAGAAAAGAGAGAATCATAAAATCACAGACTACTTTGGGTTGGCAGGAACCTTAAAGATCATCTAGTTCCAACTCCCCTGCCATGGACAGCTCCCACTAGATCAGTCTACCCAAGGCCCCATCCAACCTGGCCTTGAACATCTCCAGGGATGGGGCATCCACAACTTCTCTGGGCAACCTGTTCCAGTGCCTCACCACCCTCATTGTGAAGAAATTCTTCCTTATGTCTAGTCTAAATCTGTCCCTCTCCAGTTTATACCCATTCCCCCTGGTCCTATCCCCACAAGTCTTTGTGAACAGTCCCACCCCAGCTGTCTTGTAGGCCCCCTTCAGGTACTGGAAGGTTGTTATAAGATCTCAGAGCCTTCTCTTCTCCAGGCTGAACAAGCCCAACTCTCTCAGCCTGTCCTCGAATGGGAGGTGCTCCATCCCTCTGATCATCTTTGTAGCCCTCCTCTGGACCCGATCCAACAATCCTTCTTATGTTGAGGATTCCACAACTGGACACAATACTCCAGATGAGGTCTCACAAGAGAGGAATAAGGGAGCAGAATCACCTCCCTTGACCTGCTGGCCACACTTCTTTTGATGCAGCGCAGGATACGGTTAGCCTTCTGGGCTGCAAGCACACATTGCCGGCTCATGTCGAGCTTCTCATCAACCAGCACCCCCAAGTCCTTCTCTGCAGGGCAGCTCTCAGTCACATCATCCTGTAATAAAACTGCAGATTGCCCTGACCCAGGTGTAGGACCTTGCACTTGGCCTTGTTGAACCTCATGAAGTTCACACAGGCCCACTTCTCCAGTCTGTCCAGGTCCCTCTGGATGACATCCCATCCTTCTGGTGTGACAACTGCACCACTCAACTTGGTGTCATCTGCAAACTTGCTAAAGGTGCGCTCAATCTCACTGTCAATATCATTGATGAAGATATTAAACAGCACCAGTCCCAGTATGGACCCCTGAGGGACACCACTTGTCATGGACATCAATCTGGACTTTTTGCCCTTACCACTACTCTCTGATTACGACCATCCAACAATTTCCTATCCACTGAACAGTCCATCCATCAAATCCATATCTCTCCATTTTAGAGAGAAGGATGTTGTGGGGGACCGTGTCAAAGGCTTTACAGAAGTCCAGATACATCACATCAGTTGGTTTTCCTGTGTCCACCTCTGTGGTTACCGCATCATAGAAAGCCACTAAGTTGGCCATACAGGATTTGCCCATGGTGATGCCATGATGGCTGCCATTAATCACCTCCCTGTCCTCCGTGTGCTTTAGTATAGCTTCTAGGAGGATCTGTTCCATGATCTTCCCAGGCACAGAGGTAAGGCTGACAGGTCGGTAGTTCCCAGGGCCGTCTTTTCTACCCTTTTTAAAGATGGGCACAACGTTACCCTTCTTCCAGTCACCAGGGACTTCTCCTGATTGCCATGATTTTTCAAATATCATGGAGAGTGGGTTGGCAACCACATCTGCCAATTCCCTCTGAACTCTGGGATGCATCTCATCAGGTCCTATAGACTTATATATGTTCAGGTTCCTCAGGTGTTCACGAACCTGATCCTCTTCTACAGTGGGAGGGGCTTTATCCCCCTGGTCACCATCTTGTTGTCCATTGACCCAGGAGGGATGAGGAGAGAGGTTGTCAGTGAAGACTGAGGCAAAAATGTTGTTGAGTACCTCAGTCTTCTCCTCGTCTGTTGATATGAGGTCACCATTTCCAACCATCAGTGGGGGTACATTCTCTTTAACCTTCCTTTTCTGATTGACGTACCTGTAGAAGCCCTTCTTGTTGGTCTTCACTTCCCTTGCCAAGTTCAGCTCCAGCTGCACCTTGGCCTTCCTGACCTCATGACTACGCAACCAGGCAGCGTCCCTATACTCTTCTCAGGTTCCCTGTCCCTGCTTGCACTGCATGTGCAGTTCCCTCTTGTTCCTGAGTTTGACCAGCAGGTCTCAACTCAGCCACACTGGTCTCTTCCCTTTCCTGCCTGATTTCCTACATCTGGGGACTGCGTGCTCTTGTGCTTCATGGGAAGCATACTTAAATATTTGCCAGCTGTTCTGCTCCCTTGTCCCTGTGGACTGTGTTCCAGGGGGGGCTACTGAGTAACTCCTTGAAGAGCTGGAAGTCTGCTTTCCTGAAATTCAGGGTCCTGACTATACTCCTCGTCTCTCCCATATCCCTCAGGACCTTGAACTCCACCAGTGCGTGATCACTGCAGCCCAGGCTGCCTCCAGTCTTGATGTCAGTGATGAGACCATCAGGTCCAGTATTGCATCCCCTCGTGCAGGGGTGTCTATTACCTGGGGTAAGAAGTTATCTTTAATGCACTCTAGGAGTCTCCTGCATTGCCTACAGCTTGCCGTGCTACTTCTCCAGCACATGTCAGGGTGGTTGAAGTCCCCCAGTAGGATGAGAGTTTGCGAGTGTGAAGTCTCCTGTAGCTGGAGGAAGAAGGCTTCATTGGTTGGCTTTCCTTGATTGGATGGCCTGTAGTAGACACCAACCACAAGGTTCCCATTGGTTCCTCGGTCCTTTATTCTGACGACACACAAGCTTTCAATCTGTTCATGGCTACTCTTCAATGACAGCTTTTCACATTCTATCACCTTCCTGAGACAGAGGGCAACGCCTCCATCTCTCTTTCCCAGTCCGTCCCTTCTGAACAGCCTGTAGCCACAGATAGCCACACTCCAGTCATGGGATTCGTCCCACCAAGTTTCTGTGATGACAACTAGATCGTAGCTTTCTAGTAGCACGGTAGCTTCCAGCTCCTCCTGTTTGTTTTCCAAGGTCCACGTGTTTGTATAGGGACACTTCAGCTGGGCTGCTGGTTGCATTGCCTTCTTAGTGGAAGACCCTTTATTTCCTTTAAGGTGTTTTGGGGAAGTTTCCTTCCTGGCACCTACTACCTCAGGAGCCTCCTGCTTGTCTCCACAGGACTTCAATTGTGCCACGGCATCCCCAGCATGCCCCTGGACAGCAGGTGGAGGGCCTATACCAGCACCCCATCCCTCCAACCATTGCGTGTCCTCCCACTGCTTGTCATAGGCAAGCCTGATATTATCCTGCTCCCCCTTCACATCTAGTTTAAAGTCCTATCAATGAGCCCTGCAAGCTCCTGAGCAAAGACCCTCCTCCCCCTTTGAGAAAGGTGGCTCTCATCTGATACCTGTAAACCTGGTGCTGTGTAGGCCATCCTGTTGTCAAAAAACCCAAAGTTATTATGGTGAAGAGAAAGAAGACCGTGCACGGCTATTCATGCATGGACAATCACTTGGCCAGCCATCAAAAATATAAATCCAGCAATTAACTTTAGTCCTATTTTCATCAAACATACCCTCACCCTGTGAGTCCCAAAGACCGCAGGATGGAGTGTAACCATGAGCTTGGTGTCATTGAACTAGTCCTTAGGCTGCATTGATTGAAACAGTACAGCAGTCTGGTCCACTACTTATTTCATACTGACTTGAGCTTGTTTTATTGAGGTAGAAGCATTATGGATGGTGACATAGCATTCTCCATCAGTAGTGTTCAGCATGCCAGAGACCACATTCTCTTTTAGAAGGAGCATATCGAAGGCTAGACAGTTTTGTAAAGAAATTTTTTGAGGCCTGTTGCACCTGTAGGTTCAATTCCCCAAATGCATATTTAGTCTAATTAGATGATACAAGGACTTCCCAGGTTAAGTTTTCCAATACAGTTTGATGTTTCTGGTGGGGTAAAACATAGGAGAAAAATGCCTCCAGTATTAAGGATGCCTTATATCCCCAGATATAACAATTAGGGATTTGGATGCTGTGAATTACCTTTTAGATGTCTCCCGAATCATCAAGACCTTTAAAACATTTCTTGGTTCATCCCTGGAATTTGGAAAAATTAAAAACTCTGTATAGGCAGAGTGAAAATAACATCACTCCACACTATATTTTCACATTTTTAGCCTCACCTCTGTGCCTGGGAAGATCATGGAACAGATCCTCCTAGAAGCTATGCTAAAGCACACGGAGGACAGGGAGGTGATTAATGGCAGCCATCATGGCTTCACCAGGGGCAAATCCTGTATGGCCAACTTAGTGGCTTTCTATGATGGGGTAACCACAGCAGTGGACATGGGTAAACCAACTGATGTGATGTATCTGGACTTCTGTAAAGCCTTTGACATGGTTCTCCACAACATCCTTCTCTCTAAATTGGAAAGGTATGGATTTGATCGGTGGACGGTTCAGTGGATAAGAAACTGATAGGATGGTTGTATTCAGAGAGTAGTAGACAATGGCTCGAAGTCCAGATGGAGATCCATGACAAGTAGCATCCCTCAGGGTTCCGTACTGGGACTGGTACTATTTAATATGTTCATCAATTATATTGACAGTGAGATTGAGCGCACCTTTAGCAAGTTTGCAGATGACATCAAGCTGAGTGGTGCAGTTGTCACACCGGAAGGACGGGATGTCATCCAGAGGGACCTGGACAGACTGGAGAAGTGGGCCTCTGAGAACCTCATGAGGTTCAACAAGGCCAAGTGCAAGGTCCTACACCTGGGTCAGGGCAATCTGCAGTTTCAGTGCAGGATGGAGGATGATGTGACTGAGAGCTGCCCTGCAGAGAAGGACTTGGGGGTGCTGGTTGATGAGAAGCTCAACATGAGCCAGCAATGTGCACTTGCAGCCCAGAAGGCTAATTGTATCGTTGGCTGCATCAAAAGAAGTGTGGCCAGCAGGTCGAGGGAGGTGATTCTGCCCCTCTATTCCTCTCTTGTGAGACCTCATCTGGAGTATTGTGTCCAGTTCTGGAATCCCCAACCTAAGAAGGATATGGGACTTTGGAAGGGGTCCAAATGAGGGCTACAAGGTGATCAGAGGGATGGAGCCCCTCTGCTATGAGGACAGGCAGAGAGAATTGGGCCTGTTCAGATTGGAGAAGAGATGGCTCTAAGATCTTATAGCAACCTTCCAGTACCTGAAAGGGGCCTACAAGAAAGCTGGGGAGAAACTGTTTACAAAGACTTGTAGTGGTAGGACTAGGGGCAATGTGTATAAACTGGAGAGGGGTAGATTTAGACTAGACATAAGGAAGAATTTCTTCACAGTGAGGGTGGTGAGGCCCTGGAACAGGTTGCCCAGAGAAGTTGTTGCTGCCCCATCCCTAGAGGTGTTCAAGGCCAGGTTGGATGGGGCCTTGGGAAGCCTGATCTAGTGGGACATGTCCCTGCCCATTACAGGGAGGTTGGATCTGGATGATCTTTAAGGTCCCTTCCAACCCAAACTATTATATGATTCTATGTTGTTCTAGAGTCAAATATAAATAAATTTTTCCATTGGAACATGCCCAAGAGAGTCCCAATGGAGCAGGAGAGATGCTAGTTTGGCAGGTGCAGGTATCACTATAGTTTACAGATATTTTGGTAGTTCAAAGGGAAGAGGATGACAGTTATGTGGAACACCAGAATAAATAGCTCAAGTTATGTCATGAGGGACATCTGGATAAACTTTCACCTGATTATATATTTAATTGCAATATGGACAGCTCTTGAATTAGTGTGTAGTTGGATTTCAACCACTGATAGGATATGATAGGTGTTGAGTAATTAAAGTCACGTCCTACAGATTTAAATACAAATACCAAGATTTGAGTGCTTATTAGTGTCTACAGTAATATTGTCTCCGAGTATGGAATCACAAAGAGTCCTCATGTACCAATATACAGTAGTGCAGTTTCTGGATTTTTATGAGGATAAATTTCAAAACGGCATGTTTTACTCAGTGGCAAGACAAATGTCTTGGGTTTTGATGGTATTGCTCTCACAAATACACCTTTGTTGTTCTTTCGGGCCCATACTCTATGCTCTAAGGGGCAGAGTACAGCTCCGTTGTGATTCAAGCCTAATGCAATTATTGGATATATGGTGTATACTGAAGTATTGTGTACTGTTAAAAAAAAAGTTGTAGTCTTATGGTTGATGGGATCATAGGTAAAATTGATTAAATACCACCAGGACTGGGACTTCCTTTCAAATTCAGTTGCATTGTCCCAAACTACCTTTTGAATTTCAGTGGGTAAAATGCCTTCTTTAAAAATTGCTGCTTGCTGTTTGTATTCACAGCTGAGCCCGGATACAGCTAAAAGCTAAAGAAATATTATTTTGGGCTACACCAAGTACATTCACAATCAGTTGATGATCTCTTCCATTAATTCCTCACTAAAGTATCCAGATCAAAACATATATAAACAAACGATGTTAAAATAATGTCCATGGGATGACGGTATATCCATATGGACACAAATTTAGAGTTTATACTTTTATTCTCTGCAACTTCCCCACTCCAAAGGTGCCAGGTGAAATCATCTGTTTACCAGCAATGTGGATGTTTGAAGTAGGAAGGATCCAGAGATGGGTACCAGGATAAAATTGCACCGGTATTTGCTAAAAAATCTATTCAGTGTTTTCTGTGCCAGGGCACAACCACTCATCTGATAAGGGGTCGGAATGCAGAGTGTTGCTGTTTCAACTCCCTCAGGAAAGGGGAAAAAGCTTATCTTGCAAGATCATTTAATCACGCACATGTTTAAAAACAACTTTCTCAAGAATATTTCGGTATTTTCACAAGTTGGGTTATACTGGGCACATACATTTAATAAAACAATAGGTTTTAAATAGGGAACAACAAAACAGACAAAACAGACAGACCGACAAAACAGGCCCCCACACGCGCACACACACACACAGAGACTGGAAAAAAGGGAGAAATACACAGTGGCACCTGGATTAGATTATAACTGCTGCAGCTAGAATTCTTCTTTGTATCTCTGGAAAATAAACAAGGTATTAATTTCGTGATTGTTCCCATGGGTACCAGCGATCAGATGGTTCAAACTGGAAAATAAACAAGATAATCGAATTACCAGAGGAGCAGTTCACAAAGTTATTGCAGCTGGGTAAATGTACTATTCCGTTGTGCTTCAGCAACATTCATCATAAAAAGTTTTCTAGTTTTTGAGATACCGCTTTAAGAGCCAATTGTCTCTCAAGTATTCCGTTTGCCTGGTGGCAATAGAGAGTGTGGAATACCCACTGTATCCCATCCCCTTTTGCCCATTCCTGGACCACCCTGGCAGTAAAGTGACTGCCATTGTCAGATTGAAGAGTCTTTGGTTTAGGGAGAAAACTGAACCATAGTTTTAAGCCCTTCACTGCTCTTTCTCCTGTCGCTCGGGCAAACGCCTCAGCCTGTACAAGCCCTGATACAATTTCCACTCCCAACCAACATGTCTTTTACCTTCTGATAGCCTAAAAGGCCCAATATAATCAACCCGCCAGGACTCACATAGTCCCTTTCCATCTCGTATATGAAACAGAGGGTCCTGTAGGGGGTGTTTCTTGAATCAAGTTTGGCAAACACCGCTTGTGGAAATTATGGTGGAGCAAATTTCCTGGATCACTGGCCATCCCTTTCCTATTGCCTCTCACAGGAGATCTTTAATCCCACTGTGCCGTCATTTAACATGTAGCCATTCAAGTAAAAATACCCATCTGCTTGCCTCTCCTATTTCCATTCGCCCCATTAGACGAATGAAGGGATGGACTTCAGTACATGTGCAGGATGGTCCCCTTTCTGGTGGGCGGCTACCCATCCTACCATTACCAGCTTTTGTTTGGCTATGTCCAGTATTTCTTTCCATTTATTTCTCTGCCATACTAGGACTCTATTCACCTCCCACTGGTTCTACTCCACAAAAGGCAGCCACTCAGTGCATCCCTTAAACACAGCATAAGAATCCATATAGATGTATATGGGGTCGAAGTCCTCTCATTGTCTGTTCAATGCAGTCCACACTACTACTAATTCTCCCACTTGGGCACTGCCTCCCCCTTCTGTTATGATCTGCTCCCCCGAATCAACGTGGAGAGCCACTGCCTGAAATGCCCATTTCTTTCCTTCCTGTTGGGAGGAAGCATCAGTGAACCACACATACTCAGTCGCTGTCTCTCTTGCCTGCCAACTGCAGTTTAGGTATCTCTGTGGCCAAGTAGGGTATTTCCTTTACAAGCACAGCAGAAGGCGGTCGGGCATTCTGGTCCCCACCACCTTCGCCCTTTGGCTTGTGGGTTGTCTCTTTTTTAACCAGGGGGTGCAGTTTGGCTGTACCGGTGACCATGGGTGCTGCCTCATATATTCATTATGATTCCCATAGATCATCCCAAGAGGAGATGGAATCACCCTCTTTAGTCATGTGATCCTCCTCCTTTAATATCACTGAGTGCCCTGACTACTCTCATTATCCTCTGGTAGCATTCCAAAGTCTTTGCCTTCCAGCCAGTCCATAATAATTTCTAATATTCCTGGACAATTAGGGCTTCCTATACAGGGTCACTGAGTGATTAATGCAATCCACTTACTCCATGTAGCATCAATGACATGATGAGCAGAAGAGACTTTACCGTTGAACATCCAGCCCAGTACTGGTAATTGAGGCACTAGGAGGAGACGAAGAGCTGTACTTCAGTACCAATCACCTCCAAAGCAGATCTAACTCCTTCATATGTTGCTAATTTCCTTTTCAGTAGGAGTATAATTGGCCTCAGAGCCTTTGCATCCTCGACTCCAGAATCCTTGAGGTTGATCTCATGTCTCCCCTGTTACTTTCTGCTAAAGGTCCCAGGTAGGACCATTGTCCCTGGCTGCAGTGTAGAGAATATTTTTGATGTCTTGTCCTGTTCGGATTGGCCCCAGGGCTACTGCTTGCATAAGCATTTGTTTAATTTGTTTAAAGGCTTGTTGTTGCTCAGGACCTCAGTTAACTGTTTTTCTTTCGGGTCACTTGATAGAGAGGTCTCACAATCTGACCATAACCAGGAATGTGCATTCTCCAGTAACCCACAACACCTAAGAAGGCTTTGACTTTCTTTCTGTTAGTTGGTAGAGACATAGCTGTTATTTTGTTGATCACATCTAATGGGATTTGGCTATGCCCATCTTGTCATTTAATTCCTAAGAACTGGATCTGTCATGCAGGTCCCTTGACCTTTCTTCTCTTTACAGCAAAACCGTCTGACAAAAGAATTTTGATTATTTTGTCACCTTTTGAACCTTCTCAAAAACTTCCTCTGCTGTGTTACCCCATACAATGATGTCATCAATATATTGCATGTGTTCTGGAGCTCCACCCTTCTCTGGTGCTGTCTGGATCTGTTATGAGGGAGGTTCAGAGACCCTTGGTTTTTGTCGAGGAAGGAAGACATGCACAACCCAATATGAGTTATAAGCAGGCTCCGTTTATTGCCTTCAGATAGCTCAGTTATATACAGCGCGAGTTAATTATGCCTACTAGTCCTACTCTGATTGGCGAAGCCTAAGGGTTAGGTTTTTACATGTATCCTCCTACTTGCGGTTTCAGCTTAAGCTAGTTTCTCATTCTTTCTACAGCTAGTTTCCTAAGGTTATTTATGAAACTAGTCAAGGTCACAGTGTCCTTGCCAGTTCGCGCTATCAACGTGCTTGTGCAGCTTCTTGGTACTCCTCCATTCGGTCTATTGTGCAGGCCTATGCCTTGCTTGAATGTAGCATTTTTAAAGAGTCATGTCCTTGTTCTTCGAGCCATTCTCCAACATGGATCAGTCCATGGAAAATGGTAGGGCTGTGTTTCCACCCCGGGGCAGTCGATTCCAGGTGTCTTGGATGCCCCTCCAGGAAAATGCAGCCTGCACTCTGCTGCTAAAGAAATACAGAAAAACACAGTAGCAATATCAATAGTGGCAGACCACCCGGCTGCCTTTGATTCCAGTTCTAACATGTCTGGTACGGCAGCACTAGATGGTGGCATAACTTCATTCAGACCATGATAGTACACAGTTAATCTCCATTTGTTAGCCTTTAGGCTAATTAGGAGAGAAATTTAGGAGTTGGAGGGGAATGGCAGCAGGTTCCTGCCCAGCACAGCAGGCGTTTCTCCCCTGTGCCAACCTCAGCCTCCCAGGTTCCTCTGATAAGAAGAAGAGGCGGACTATTGTCATAGGGGACTCCCTTCTAAAGGGAACAGAAGGATCAATCTGCAGACCGGACCCATTACACAGGAAAGTTTCCTGCCTTCCTGGGGTCTCGGTTAAAGATGTAGTGAGAAAACTACCAACTCTAGTCAGGCCCACGGATTATTATCCATTGATGATCTTCCAATTAGGTAGTAACAAAAAGTAACAAAATCTCAACAAAAAATTTGAGAGTAATTAAAAGGGATTTAAGAACCCTGGGAAGTATAGTGAAGGGTTTGGGGGCACAAGTTGTTTTCTCCCCTGTCATTCCAGATACTGGAAATGACAAGGGAAAGAATAGGAAGTACCGGGAAATAACTGTCTCTGAACCTGGTGTGAGGAGAAAAACTTTGGGTTCTTTGATCATGGGTTGATGGGCAAATCACCAGGCCTGCTGTCCAAGGATGGGGTACACCTGTCCCCAAGGGGCAAAAGGATACTCACCAAGAAGCTAGCAGGGTTCATCAACAGAGCTTTAAACTAGATGTGAAGGGAGAGGGGGACATAACCAGGCTTGATAGAAAAACGTCTGGGAATGGCACTCCAGTGTCTGAGGGATGGTGTGCTGACAAGGACCCTTGGTCTGCCACCTCACAGGAAGTGAGGAATGGCACCTCAAATGGCTCCACAGAAGGGTTAGATAATTCAGTGAGTAGTTGCTTAGGAATTAAGACTGTTCCCCTTAGGAGTGTAGCGGGATCAACAGCCCAGCTGAAGTGCATCTACACCAATGCACACAGCATGGGCAATAAACATGAGGAGCTAGAAGTTATTGTAAGGCAGGAGGACTATGACATAATTGCTCTCACGGAAACATGGTGGAATGGCTCACATAACTGGAGTGCTGCTATGGAAGACTACAGACTCTTCAGGTGGGATAGACAAGGAAGAAGAGGCGGTGGGGTAGCCCTCTATGTTAGAGAGAGTTTCAACAGCCTCAAACTCATTGACAGTGATGATAGGGTTGAATGTCTATGGGTGAAAATCAGAGGTGCACCTAATAAGGCAGATATCGTGGTGGGAGTCTGCTATAGACCACCCAGACAGGATGAGGAGGTGGACGTGTTACTCTATAAGCAACTGGGAGTAGTCTCACAATCTCTAGCCCTTGTCCTTATGGGAGACTTCAACTTACCAGATGTCTGCTGGAGGTATAATACAGCAGAGAGGAAAGAGTCTAGGAGGTTCCTGGAGTGTTTGGAACACAACTTCCTAACACAATTGGTGAGCGAGCCGACTAGGGAAGGTGCCCCACTGGACCTGCTGTTCATGAACAGAGAAGGACTTGTGGGAGATGTGACAGTTGGAGGATGCCTAGGGCACAGTGATCACGAGATGATAGAATTCTGAGTTCTAGGAGAAGCAAGGCGGGGGGCTCAGTAGAACGGCCATCTTGGACTTCCGGAGGGCAGACTTTGGACTCTTCAGAAGGCTGGCTGATAAAGTCCCATGGGAGACAGTCCTTAAGGGCAAAGAAGCTCACGAAGGCTAGATGCTCTTTAAGAAGGAATTCTTGGCAGCACAAGAGCAAGCCGTCCCTGTGTGCCAGAAAAAGAGCTGGCAGGGAAGAAAACCAACCTGGCTGAGTAAAGAGCTCTGGATGGAAATCAGGAAAAAGAGGAAAATATACAAAGTTTGGAAGAAGGGGCAGGCAACTCATGAGGACTACAAAGATGAAGTGAGATCTTGTAGAGATAAAATCAGAAAGGCTAAGGACCAATTAGAACTTAGATTGGCCCATTCTGTGAAAGATAATAAAAAATCCTTCTACAGATATATCAACAACAAAAGAAGGACCAAGGAGAATCTCCATCCTTTACTGGACACAGGGGGAACAAAAGTGACAAAGGATGAGGATAAGGCTGAGGTGCTTAATGCCTTCTTTGCCTCAGTCTTCAATAGTAAGGTGAGATGTTCCCTGGATACTCAGCCTCACGAGCCGGTAGACAGGGAGGAAGGCCAGAACAAAGCTCCCTTCATCTAAGAGGAAATGGTTAGAGACCTGCTAGGCACATTAGATATTCATAAGTCTGTTACAATAAAGAGCAATGATTCATACCTCTATGAGGACTCGTTCATTGACTCCAGGGTTCCCCTCCCCCAACAAGTGGCACCCGAACAGGGACCCTAGCGAAAAGCGGAAAGGGTGAATCTTCGATGCCAGACCCTAGCAAAAAGCAGAAAGGGTGCCGGACCCTAGCAAAAAGCGGAAAGGGTGACTCTTCGACGCCGAATGCTAGTGAAAAGTGGAAAGGGTTAAAAGCGGAACTGATAGCAAAAAGCTGAGCCGTTAGCTTCAGTTTTCGGAGCGAAGGCTGTGGGGAGCCGGCAGGGATATCGGCCGCGAGTCAGCGACTGCGGACTGAGGTAGGAAGGGTCGCTACCTTCCCTCTGCATTTCTTGCTTGCAGACATGGAATCTGCATATGCTGCAGCACAAAAACTGCTATTAGGTATTCTCACTAAGCGAGGTGAAGCAGTTGCCGAAAAGGCATTAGTGAAGCTCATTCAATGGGCTAGGGAGAAAGGATTTCTTGCAAATCCTTCTCATCTTTTTGACTGGGCTGCGTGGCGCGCTGTGGGGGATGAATTATGGGACTGCACTATCACGAAAAAGGGCAAAGAGCCTTTTGGGGGCTGTGGGGAAACTTGGCGGACTGTCATTAATGCTTTACAAGCGCTGAAGGCGGAGTGAAAGGTTGCCGCTGTGCGCGCCATAGCCCCCCCCAATCCCCCGGCTGAAACTCATCCTACCACGACGAGTCATATGAGTGTTTTCTTTGGGGTGAGCCAGAATTACCCAATGAAAGGAATGACTGGGAAAGTTTGTACCAGCGTCCGCGAGCTCTTAAATCCGGCTGTAAAAAAGGGGAATGCGTCTGAGGACCTAGACGACCCCAGTGTGACGGAGGCGCCTGGTGTTCACCCATCAGAGGGTGGAAGTACAATGACACAGGAACCGAAAGTGTCCACAGTAGCCGGCTGCACTGATAAAGTGCGGGGCGGACCAAGCTGTTGGGCTAAATTATGCCCACCTCTTCCTCCCCCTCCTGAGACTGTTGCGTTACCAGAAAATAGTAGCAAGGAGTCAGAGGAGGAAGAAGATGGCGTGGCAGAGGAAACACCAGGTAACTACACTGAACTTAGAGAGTTACAACAACAGGTAGAATCAACAATGCAAACTCTTCAGGAAAGAGTGGAAAAGTCCCTTCGTTCGTTAGAAGATCTTATAAAAAACCCAGAAGGTCCAGTGTTCGCTGTCCCTGCCTCCTCAATTAGAGAGATGATTGATAAGCCTTGTGTGCCAATGACACCCTCGGCACCTTTAGTTTATCCCCCACCATATGCTGAGCTTTTATGTTGGCCAAGGACCAGTAACAGGTGGTCTGGAATTATTCGAGATGCTCTCTTAGATGGGGATTGGCAGCCAGCAGGCTCCCTTGCTTTGCCGATCATATTTAATGCAAATAACCCACAACCTAATTTTGAGCAGCATGACTGGAAAATTCTACAGCAAATAAAGAAGGTGATAAAGGAGGGAAGTGCAGCTGAGGGACAGGTTGAACTGTTCCAAATTTTTCCCATGATTTTTCCCATGATGCAGATCTTTGCTGGGAATCAGTTAGTTATGAAGCGATCAAAGAAATTCGAAAACCTAGGAAAAGAGAAAGTACTGACTGTTTCACTGCCAAGCTGCCCACTGCCTCAGTGCCTGAAGCAGCCACCGGCTCCATCGCATGCATGAATAATTCACAGCCACCACAGGATAGTCCTTTGCCACGAAAATGCTGTAACAACCAAAGACTATTACCTATTAAACAATCGATACAAACCTTATTTTATAATATATGTGCATATTGTAAGTGTTGTATGTGTTCGGTACCGTGTATAGTTTAAATATTCATACCATCGTGCTGTTCTTATTGACTGGTCATAAACAACATTGTATGGGTATATTAAGACAGCTCTCAAAAGAGTGGTTCTGTGTGTGTGTGTGTGTGTGTGTGTGTGTGTTTAAAGCACTTTAAACATTTGTAAGATTGGCAAATTGGGTTTTGGCTATAGGAGTCTGAGCCTCTGTTTGACTAATATTAAAAATGCAACTCTGGGACCTTTCAATCTCAAACGCCCACTAAGCCGGCAAACAGGTAGATTTACCTGGGACCTTTGGAGTGAAAGGCTGCAGAGGACAAAATTTTAAAATACCTACAAAAAAAGAAAGGAGAGAAAAAAAAGAAAGAAAGAAAATAGAAAATACAGAAAGAAAAACAGAAAAGATAATGGAAAAAGAAAAAATAGAAATGCCTAGAAAGAAAGAAGGGAGAGAGAGAGAGAGGGAAAAAAAAAAAAAAAAGAACGTAGAAAATAGAAAAAGTGCTTGGTTAGCAGGTCATTCGAGTGTCACTTTGCAAAGTCTTTTTGTGTAACCTGGTGTTATTAATTCTGCTTTTACTGGACAAATACAAGCTATGGTTTATATTCCATTCCCACCTGTGTATATCACCCACAGCAGTTGTGTTACTCAATTAATACCATTTCAAAGATTGTATTAGAGAAAATAAGCCTTCAAGTCGCACCTGAAAAAATTCAAACCTGGAAATATCTTGAGTGGAAAATTTTGAATGCCACAGTTGAACCTCAGCAAGTCAAATTGCAAATAGTAGTTAAAACGATTTACAAAAGCTCCTGGGAACATCAGTCGAGTTAAACCTTATTTGGGTATAACTAATGCAGAACTAAGTCCATTATTTGATCTTCTTAAGGGAGGACATGGCTTTAACAGCACCTCGTACTTTTACGAGTGATGCACAACAAAGTTTGGGCAAAATTGAAATAGCCATTACTCAGAGAAAAGCTCTTAGACAACTTGATGGTCATCCAATATGTATGTTTTTGTTATTCTGTGTCAGGCATTTGGTCTAATAGCACAATTAGTACCTTTTAAAAGTAAAGCTCCCCAAACTGGGAAAAAAAAAAAAAAATAGAAAATCCAGTAAGCAACAGACAAGCACATCGCGTAGCATATAGGTGGCCTGTTAATATTTTGATCATTGATAACACTTTCTCAGCCTGTTGGGTTAATAATGCAATGGGTTGAAACCAATTTGGACAAATTAAAAATTATAAAATAGCAGTTCTTATCTAATCAGCCATCAAAGACGATTGTAACAAGAGTAGAAATGTTTGCACAGTTAATCATGAAAGGTCAAGATCGGATAGAGGAATTGAATGGGAAAGAGCCTGAAACAATAGTCATTCCGATGACAAAATGATATTTACAATGGAGTATGCAGAACAGTTTAGAATTACGAGTGGCCTTGGTGAACTTTAGTGGACAAATTAAAATTCATCATTCAGGCCATCGGTTGATAACCATTTTGCAACAAGAATGTCTAGAGGAAAAATCTAAGTGTAATACCACACTGGTAAATGGGCTGACAGTTTTTACAGATGGGAGTGCAACACCTTATTGGCATTCCATGTTCACCAATAGGTCAGGCAATTGTAGAACACTCTTATGCAACCTTAAAGTCACTTTTGCAAAAACAAAAGGGGGGAGAAATGTTACCTCCTAGTGAAAGAATTGCAAAAGCGACTTATGTGTTGAACTTTTTACGTTTAACTGGAAATAGAACTAGTCCTCCTATTGTAATCCATCACTGATCGCTAGAGTCAGGACTGAATAACCAGGACCAGCAAGGTATCAAAGTACTATACAAAAACTGGGACTCAGGCGAATGGGAAGGACCTGTTGAGCTAAAAATGACAGGAAGAGGTTATGTTTGTGTCATTACAGACAGCGGTCCAAGATAGGTTCCAGCAGAATAGGTCAGTAATAATGGATGCTTGTGTAATGTATAATTGTACCTATAACATCACTCAAAAAGGTCAGAATGTAAATGCTACTTTACCTGTGTATAGAAACACTACAGCCTTGTATAGTCATCTCTCTCCTAAAGTATCACGTTCTTTTTCTTTTCCAGTTGCTTTGCCTGTAGAAATGTTTTTTTCTTATTAGTGGAGGTAAAGTGTGAGGAGGAATATTGTCAAAAATTAATGGCAGGCTATGTAGCCTTGGATAGCTTACATTACTAACTCCCAATCTCACTATGATTTATAACAAGAAATGAAGTAAACAAAATAAACGATCTATCCATCAATTTGGGGCTGGCTGTGAGAGTACAGTCACCTTTCTGGGAACCTGGAGAAATTGTAGCTGCCTCAGCATTAGCTCCTGGGGTAGCAACTGCAGCAGCCTTGACAAAGCTGACAAATTTGGGATGCTGGTTGAGTAAGCAGACCAATGCTACTTCAATGGCTTTGAGTGGCTTGTTAGCTGATGTTAATAGTGTTAGGCATGTTACATTACAAAATAGAGCTGCAATAGATTTTTAGTATTAGCACGAGGACATGGCTGTGAAGAGTTTGAAGGAATGTGTTGTTTTAATCTTAGCGATCACTCTGAGAGCATTCATAGAAAACTCCGAGAGCTGAATGAAGTCGTTAATGATGACGCTTTTACCATTGATTTTAATGTTGTTCTTTGGTTGTTCTTTGTTCGCATGTTTAAGGAGAATAGCAACTCGTCTAGTCAGTCAGGCTTGGGTTGTGCAAAAAGAAAAAGGGGTCCTGGTAGGAAATATATTGGAACAAACTGGACATGCTGTAATCCTAGAAGCCTGCTTGCACAACCCTGCCTATGACGATCAGTAGAAAGGAATGTGCTAAAGTATCAATGTTTAGACACAAAGGCCTATAGTCAGTTCTTAGATACAAAGCCTTAGTATAAGGCTTCAAGGTTGTGATGTTTTCTGAGAGCTTTGCTATCTCATGAGAATGAGGAGGCTGGCTTGATAAAGTCAGAACCAGGCATGGGAACCAGGTGCGTAGTTCAACAGTGTGACTTTACGATTAGAATATGTTGTAAATATTCTAATTCCATGGAAACGTGCACTCTGATTATCTGTATAAATAGACCCTCAGATGTTACAATAAAGAGCAATGATTCATATGTCTATGAGGACTCGTTCATTGACTCCGGGGCTCCCCTCCCCCCACATAAGTCTATGGGGCCAGATAGGATTCACCTGAGGGTATTGAGGGAATTGGTGGAGGTGCTTGCCAAACCCCTTTCCATCATCTACCAGCAGTCCTGGCTGACTGGGGAAGTTCCATTGGACTGGAGGCTGGCAGATGTTACGCTCATTTACAAGAAGGAGGACCCAGGAAACTCCAGGCCTGTCAATCTGATGTCAGTGCCAGGGAAGGTCATGGAAGAGGTGATCTTGAGTGCTATCACACAGTACACGCAAGACAACTGGGTGATCAGGCCCACTCAGCATAGGTTTATGAAAGGCAGGTCCTGCCAAACTAATCTGATCGCCTTCTATGACAACGTGACCTTCCTGATGGATGAGGGAAAGGCTGTGGATGTAGTCTTCTTGGACTTCAGTAAAGCCTTTGACACATTATCCCACCGTCCCCTACTTGAGATACTGGCTACCACTGGCCTGGACAAGCGCACCCTCTCCCGGGTGGAAAACTGGTTGGATGGCTGGGCCCAAAGAGTGGTGGTAAATGGAGTTAACTCCAGCTGGAGGCCGGTCACAAGTGATGTCCCCAGGGCTCAGTGCTACGTCCAGTCCTGTTCAATATTTTTATCAACAACCTGGATGAGGGAATCGAGTGCACCCTTAGCAAGTTTGCGGATGACACTAAGCTGGGTGGAGGTGTCAATCTGCTGGAGGGTAGGGAGGCTCTACAGAGGCATCTGAACAGGCTGGATCATTGGGATGAGGCCAAGAGGATGAGCTTTAACAAGGCCAAGTGCCAAGTCCTGACAGAGACCAGCTCACAGGGACGCCTAAATCGACAGACGGACTACCGCTCTGGTGGCAAGTAGCAACATTTTATTCTCCAAACGGAGTTTTTATACTTTTCTGGTTCCTCTTCGAATAATGATTACATGCTTCTGGTTGAGATAACATCGTACTTGTATGCACTATTTACATACTTTATTACTATTCTTGTCGTGAGAAAGCAGGCTCTATAAGTTCTACAAACAAGGGTCTACGTGTCTGGCCAGAGTTCACATAACATCCTTAACTAAATCTGCAGGTGTTCCTAGAGTGTATTCATTTAGCTTGGGCCCTGGAATGGGGAGAAACCCATCATACTGCCAAGAACCTCTGTGTCCGCATCCTCCCTTCCAGGAGGAGCAGCTTTTAATCTCAGCACAGTGTTCTGTTATTGACCCTTTCAGGCCCCACAGAACACTGCTCTCAAGGCCTCTGGCTTCATCATTCTGCTTTTGACCCTTTCAGGCCCTCAGAATGTATAATGGTTCTCCTCATTTCACCCTTTCTTTTTAAATTGAAAGCGGAATTGGTTTATCTTTAGTGTGTTCCAATTTCATTTTTTTCATGTCCATGACTATTTGTCGAAACTGTTTTATGATAAGCCTTAAGATGTATGGACAGACAAGTAGTCCCAAAAGAATTACAATAGCAATTGTTATTAAGCCATAAATCCCTTGTTTAAAAGATTCAAAAGATGGAAAGGCAGATCTCAAAGCATTAACAAAGGTTTCTGCCTGTTTGGCTACTGATAGATCTATCTTATGAGAGTTTAACATATCTTGAATATGTTGCTTTAATTTATCCAAATCCAGAGAGGTGTTAGCATTATTCCAAATGCCTTGTAAGTGACTTTGGATTTTATCCCATGAAAACATAGTACAATTATATTCTACTGGGGTTACACAAACAGTACGGTATTCTGCATGACACAGAAGGGATTGTCGGGTCACTAAAACCTGCAATTGTCTTCCCAAAACATCAACAGTGTCCTTAAGCGAATTTAAACGTAATTCTATTTTTTCATCCCAATTCATTTGACTCTGAAATGCCTTTGATATGTTTATAGATAACTCACTGATATAGGCAGCTGTTTGAATACTGGTGGCCAAGGAAATAGAAGCCACTGTTGTTACAGTAATAGCAGTGATTAGGGCCGCAATTCCCGCTGTTATCAGCCCAATTATTCTCTTATGCCGGTACATTAGCTGCTGCGTCGCTTTTTCTAATATTTCCGATCCTCTATCAGCGTACCAATTTTGTGATAAATTGACAGGTAAATATACATAATCAGGTTGTTTTACCAATAGAAAGGAATCACTAGTACTGTTTATACAATTAGAGATTTGACAGTTGGTACAATTAACTGTATCGTTAACAATGATCAGCGTTCCGCTTAAGAATGCATAAGGTCCTGGAACACAAGCCCGCATATAAAATTCAGTAACATTTTGTGTTTCTTCCATTGCCCATACTGATCCCATTTGGATCCATGAGATGTTCAGTTTTTTTGCTTTAATTTTTCCCAAGGCAGCAACAGCCTTCCATAAGTTGGAATGAAATGTTCAATTATTTTTTGTCCATATTCCGGAGACTAGATTTATTGTCTGCGATTGCCTATTAATCATGTTCCAGTCACATAGGGACGTATTAGAACATGTTGTTTCATTGGCATAACACATTCTCCAAGATGGTGCAAAGTCCATCCTTGGAGGAGGTATACTTCGGCATGGGGAGATATGCGGTGGGGGTGTTGCAGGACCTTTGTTTCCACTCTTAAGATTTGGATAATAAAAATCTAAGGCCCAATGAATTCCTGCCGACACATTAGTGTCCCAGTCATGTTGGATAATCACCTCCTCACATGATGATTCGGTACGATTGATTTGAAAACACATTGGATTGCCATCTAACCTTCCAGAAAAATTAAAATGTGCTGAAAAGATCACAATATGTTTATCAGAATATTGTCCCATAAACATAGTCTGATTATTATATACGGGAATATCTGTCGGCTCTTCCCATGTAACTGGATGGATAACAGGAGGGTTGGGAACAAATGCCCAATATGTTTCTGCCTTACCTCCGTGTTGTAACAGCCATAGGGTGCTCAGCAACATTGCTAATAATCGAATCCCCGTCTCCCAGTCTCTACTCAACAACAGCCTCTGCATTCGTCGCCGTAGTTTCCCCATTCTTGTTTTTGGCATGTCGGATGCACCTTTCCGGAACCCACCGTGGTGAAGTTTCATCTGTAGGAAAAACACAAACATACCCTCTGCCCCAGATCAGTACCGGATCAGGACCATGCATTTTTCCATCCATTGGGTCTTTCCAGTATACCTCAGGTTTAGTGTTAATTTTATAATTCCATTGTCTGTCAGCAGCAGATTGACCATCTTCATCCAATGTTAAAAAATTGAGGACGAATAGGGGATGTGATAGTAAAGAAAATGGGGTATCCTTTACCCCCCATGTCCCCCTTTTTATTTTATTAATTTGAGTTTTCAAAAGATGATTATACTTTTCAACAATTCCTTGCCCTTGTGGATTATATGGAATGCTCGTTTTGTGTTGGATGGAAAATTGCTGACAAAAGGTTCTGAATCCTTGACTGGTGTAGGCAGGGCCGTTATCAGTTTTAATTGTTTTTGGGATTCCCAGGACACTAAAACAATGGAGTAAATGAGTGCATACATGTGATAATTTTTCTCCTGACAGGGCAGATGCCATGGAAAAATGTGAGAAAGTATCTATGGTGACATGAACATACGAAAGTTTTCCAAAGGCTGGAATATGAGTGACATCCATTTGCCATAAATCATTAGGTAATAAGCCCCTAGGGTTGATACCATATTGAGGGGCAGGTAATAATGGAGCACAGGAGGGACAGTTCTTAACTATTGATCGCGCTTGTTCTCGAGTAATACTACACATTTTTCTTAAAGTTCGAGCTGATAAATGATGTAATTCATGTAGGTGTGTGGCTTTGGATATGTTATATACTTGTGGTTTCGTCAGATTATCAGCTGCTTGATTACCTTGTGCCATAGGACCAGGCAGGTTAGAATGACTACGAATGTGTCCCACAAAAAATGGACAATCCCTTTGTAACAGCAGGGATTGTATAAGGCTCAAATGCTGTTGGATAAAAGTCACTTTAGAATTTATGATTGGTACTGTTTCAAGCATGTACAAGGCTTGCACAATGTATAGGCTATCCGTGATGATATTCAAAGGCTGAGCATATTTTAGTAAGGCTTGATAGACAGCATATAATTCAGCCATTTGTGCAGATACGTCCTGTAATATCCAAACATAATGATTAGATGGTGCTAATAACACAGCGCGACCATTTGAAGAACCATCAGTATACACAGTCAAAGCATTTATTAGAGGTGCTTGTTTTACAATCGTTGGGAAAACGACAGAATGGTATGTGGTGAAGCTAAGTAATTTGTTCAATGGATATTTACTGGATATTTCCCCTGGAAAATTTGCAAGGGATAAAGCAAACTCATCCATCATGTTGAGCAGCCATGTAATTTGATCTGGTTTATAAGGCAGGACTATTTTAGCTGGTTCTTTTCCAAGATAAGTTATACTTAATTTTCGCCCTTGTTTTACACACTCTGCAATTTTATGAGGATATGATTTTAGGGCAACATTTTGACTATGACGGCCATGGATCCAACAGAGGATTCTGTCTTGATACAATACCCCGGTGGGAGACAACTTAGTGGGAAGAATAAGTAATTCCCAAGGTTTAGTTAAATCAGCATAAGTCAATTTAGCATCTGCCATGGCCTTCTCAACTTTTGCCAAGGCTTGAGAGGCTTCTTTTGTCAATTTACAAGGAGAATTAGGATCGGGTTTTCCTTCCAATATTTTAAACAAAGGGCTAAGCTCTGAAGTGGTGAGTTTCAGGAATGGCCTTATCCAATTGATATCACCCAAAAGTTTCTGAAAATCATTTAAGGTTGTCAGGTGTTGTACTGAAAGGGCAATTTTTTGTGGTGCAAAATATTTAGGGTATAGCTGAAACCCCAAGTATTTAAAAGGAAAAGTTCGCTGTATTTTATCTTGGGCTATCTTCAGCCCGTTTCGTTCCAATTGTTGCTCCATATGGGAATAGGCCGCTACTAATAATTCGACAGATTCAGCAGCTAACAAGATGTCATCCATGTAGTGGATACAAATCAGTGATGGAAAACAGTGTCTCGTCTGTTTAAGACTTTTATCCACAAATTTCTGACATAATGTAGGACTATTAGCCATACCTTGAGGTAAAACTTTCCATTGGTAGCGGTCCATAGGTTCGCTGTAGTTAATAGAAGGAACACTAAAAGCAAATCTGTGACAGTCATCAGGATCCAGCAATATGGTATAAAAACAGTCCTTCAAGTCAATTATTATTTTTTGATAATGTGCTGGTATTGCCACAGGGCTAGGTAGGCCAGGTTGCAAAGCTCCCATAGGGTGCATAGTCTTATTCACTGCCCGAAGATCCTGTAATAATCTCCATTTCCCTGTTTTCTTTTGCACTACAAATATAGGAGAATTCCACGGGGAGGTAGATGGTTCAATATGCCCTAAGGTGAGTTGTTCCTGCACCAACTCCCTGGCCGCTAATAATTTTTCTTGGGGCAGTGGCCACTGATCCACCCACACTGGTTCGTCAGATTTCCAATGAATTTTGTCTGCGTGGGGGGCAGGAGCATCAGTGGCCACTACAGGGAAAACCCCAGTCCTGTTCGATCTGTTTTTTCTTGAATTTCCACCGGCTTTGAGCAGCCAGTTGAGCTTTTCCCAAGTCCTGTTCCCGGAAAATATCGTTGGTTACACATCATATTAGAAACTTGGGGGCTAGGACTATACAGATAAGCTCCCATCTGAATCAGAATATCTCTTCCCCACAAGTTAACGGGGAGGGCTGGCAATACATAGGGTTGTACAGTCCCAGCATGTCCCTCCTCATCCTTCCAGGTCAAGATTTTAATGCTTTGTAATGGAGCATTTGTCATCCCTATTCCTTTTAAATGAGTAGCCGATAGCTGCAAGGGCCATTCCTCTGGCCATTTATCTTTAGACATAACTGTGACATCAGCCCTAGTATCAAGTAGCCCAACAAAAATCTTGCCTTCTATGCACAGATGTAATTCTGGTTGTTCCTGTCCTATCTGATGAATGAAAAATACATCAGAAGAGCCAAAGCCTGCCGTTCCCCTAATTCTACTTGTCGATTGTCCTATAGAGGAAATAAACGGCAGTAGCAGTAATTGAGCAATTTTTGTATTCTGGGGGAGGTTGAAAATACTGGTTTCCGTATACATCATGACTTTGATTTCTCCCTCGTAATCTGGGTCAATTAGACCTGGAGAGACCTTCAGGCCTTTCATAGTTAACCCACTTCTTCCCATTACTAATCCACATATCTCTGGGGGCATAGGTCCATAAACTCCAGTGGGTACAGCCTGAATTCCCATTTCAGGTGTTAATACGATGTGGGAGGCGGTACAGAGGTCCAATCCTGCGCTACCGGCTGTTGCTCTGATGAGGGATGAAATGGATTTTTTCCCTGCACTGGGTATGTCCCCTGTATTCTTTTCTGGGCCCGGGGCAAGCCCTTCTGGCCGTTTCCCGAAAATGGGGGGGTATTACTTATCAAGGCATTACCATCGTTATCTCTTTTTGAATGACATTCGTTAACCCAATGCTTTCCTCGAGGACACCTTGGACATAGCCCTGGTTCCTTTGTCGTGGATGGACGATGCAAACGTCTTTTGCTTTTACAATCTTTTGCTATATGTCCCTTTTGTCCGCAGGTATAACAACTCCCTGGAGGACCTGGTACTCTCAGCTTTTGTCCCCCTCTCATCACTGCCATTGCTTGTTCAATTGATTGTCCTTTAAGGGCTGCTGCTAAAGTAATCCCTTGTACATAACTCGGTCCAATGTCTGCACACAGCTTTACATAGTCATTGAGAGTGGCCCTTCCTTTCCATGGTCTTAATGTTGATTGGCAAACAGAGTTGGCATTTTCAAAAGCTAGTTCTTTTACTAAAATCAGGGCTGCATCAGAATCCTCTATCAATTTGGATGATATTTGTAACAATCTAGCTACAAAATCTTGATATGACTCATCTGGTCCTTGTTTGACTTTTGATAACTCTTCTTTTCTTGTTCCTGATTTTGGAAGCCTTTTCCAGGCTATAAGCCCAGACTGTCGAATTATATCATAGGCTTGCGGTCTAAAATTTAACTGTTGATGTAGGGCAGTGAAATTTCCTGCTCCTGCCAAAATGTCATATGTTATACCTAACTGTTGGCATTCTAGAGTTTGTGCATGAAAAGCACACTGTTCAGAATATTCTGAAGACCAGAGGAGATATTCACCTCCACTTAAGACTGCTTTTGCTAAACTTTTCCAATCTGAAGGGGGGAGAGTATGCGCAGCAATCGTTTCAAGAATCGTTACGGTAAAAGGTGCGGTTGGGCCATACTGAGCACTTGCAATTTTTAACTCTTTCAATTGTTTAAACGGAATAGGCTCATAATCGTTAAATAATGCTCCTGTCGCTTGTTGTCTTTGCACGACAGGATATACTTGAAATCCTTCAAGAATTTCTCCTGCCTCTCTAGCCTTTTTTAAGGCTAATTGCATGGGTGACTGCTGAAAAATTAACTCTTCAGGACCAGGAGGTGGTGGCCATGTACCGTCTCTAAAGGCTGGTAATACTACCGGGGGCTGTTGTGCAGCGTGGGTTTGACTATCTATCTCTTTCAAGACTGGTAGTACTATGCCTTCCTGGTCTTGGTGGTAGCGGGCAGCTTGATCTTCTAAGTTGTCCCAATCATCAGGGGTTAATTCTTGACTATTTTTAGTTTCCTTTAAATCAGGGAACAATTCACAGGAAGACTTTCCTGATTGAATAGGTTGCTCATACTGGGGGGGGGGGGCTCTGAAGTCGGTGAGGGGGGGGGGCTCTGAAGCTGGTGAGGGAAAAACATCTAGAGATTTAGAGCGAGAAAGTGAAGGATACAGTCGTTTAACGGAAGAACGCGTTTCCCTTACCCATTTTTCATCACCCGTGTCTCCCCTTAGACATTCTTTAACTAGAGACCATAAGGTGAAAGCGTCAATAGGGACCTTTTCAGGTCCATGAACAGTATAATAACCTTGAATCTTGTCCCCCACTCTATTCCAAGTGTCTATATTGATTGTACCATCCTTGGGGAACCATGGACAAACCTCCTGCACAAAATTTAAAAAATGATCAATCTGTTTCCTTGTTACCTTTATTCCTCTAACGCCAAGCAGAGACTTTAAGATACTAGCGAAAATACTACGTTCGTTACTTGAAGTGATTCCCATTTTTTTGTCGTCTGTCTAAAATACCCTTGTCCTCGCCCTCGTTTCCAACTTACCAACCACGGCTCGTGAAGGCGAGCGACGTCCTGTCCTTTAGTAGCCAAGTATCCCAGGTTTCGGCACCAAATGACGGAGACCAGCTCACAGGGACGCCTAAATCGACAGACGGACTACCGCTCTGGTGGCAAGTAGCAACATTTTATTCTCCAAACGGAGTTTTTATACTCTTCTGGTTCCTCTTCGAATAATGATTACATGCTTCTGGTTGAGATAACATTGTACTTGTATGCACTATTTACATACTTTATTACTATTCTTGTCGTGAGAAAGCAGGCTCTACAAGTTCTACAAACAAGGGTCTACGTGTCTGGCCAGAGTTCACATAACATCCTTAACTAAATCTGCAGGTGTTCCTGGAGTGTATACATTTAGCTTGGGCCCTGGAATGGGGAGAAACCCATCATACTGCCAAGAACCTCTGTGTCCACATCCTCCCTTCCAGGAGGAGCAGCTTTTAATCTCAGCACAGTGTTCTGTTATTGACCCTTTCAGGCCCCACAGAACACTGCTCTCAAGGCCTCTGGCTTCATCATTCTGCTTTTGACCCTTTCAGGCCCTCAGAATGTATAATGGTTCTCCTCAAAGTCCTGCACTTGGGACGCAACAACCTTGTGCAGCGCTACAGGCTTGGGGAAGAGTGGGTAGAAAGCTGCCTGGCAGAGAAAGACCTGGGGGTGTTGGTCAATAGCCGACTGAACATGAGCCAGCAGTGTGCCCAGGTGGCCAAGAAGGCCAATAGCATCTTGGCTTGTATCAGAAATGGTGTGGCCAGCAGGACCAGGGAAGTGATTCTCCCCTTGTACTCTGAACTTGTGAGGCCGCACCTCAAATACTGTGTTCACTTTTGAGTCCCTTACTATAAGAAAGACATTGAGGTCCTGGAGCATGTCCAAAGAAGAGCAACAAAGCTGGTGAAGGGGCTGGAGAACAAGTCTTATGAGGAGCGGCTGAGAGAGCTGGGGTTGTTTAGCCTGGAGAAGAGGAGGCTGAGGGGAGACCTTCATGCTCTCTACAACTACCTAAAAGGAGGTTGCAGAGAGGTGGATGTTGGTCTCTTCTCCCAAGTGATAGGCAACAGGACAAGAGGAAATGGCCTCAAGCTCCGCCAGGGGAGCTTCAGGCTGGATATCAGAAAAAAAATTCTTCACAGAAAGAGTCATCAGGCACTGGAACAGGCTGCCCAGGAAGGTGGTTGAGTCACCTTCTCTGGAGATGTTTAAGGAACGGGTTGATGAAGCGCTTAGGGACATGGTTTAAGGGAGTGTTAGGAATGGCTGGACTCAATGATCCAGTGGGTCCTTTCCAACCTGGTGATTCTATGATTCAGATTCTCAGATCAGTGACTCTCTTGCTGGGTTGCGTGAACATCAGGGGCACCATTTGAGGAGATTGATGACATAGACTCCGATATCTTGGATCGAAGACCCCTTTATTGCTCATAGCAAGCTCCTTATACACACACAATGTTATGTTGCATATAAAACTTGGCATCATTTGATTGGTTACAAACAACTGTTCACACATATAAGTTCATACTACTATTGGCTAGTTGCTATTGTCCACTCATCTGGATCAAATGCTTACATGATTAATTAGCTTTGCGTATTTTACATGCTTTTCCCCTAAGTTACCATGACTTCTACTTTTCTAACTTACACCTCCCTCTCAGCTTCTGGGCATACAGCCACAGCTTACTGTTGCTATCGGTTGCTTCCTCTTATTGCACTGTTCATGGTCCTTCAAGGGCATCGTGACCTTTGTTCATATAAAATTTTTCCATAGTGGGGAGCTCAGTACATACTTTTGGGGGTTGTTTATATCTGAAGGAATACCAGGCTGTGAGGCCTCCGATTCACCCCAGGTGTCACTTAGTTGATATGAATGTGAGCCAACCACCCAACCTATCTGTTTTACCAGATACATTGTCCTTTGCTGGCCACTCCCTTTGCCAACTGCTCTATTTGGCAAAAATCAAGCTTATTTTGCCATTCACAGGGCCTAATAAATCTACAACATCAGAACACCAAGCTTCAGGAAAATTCAGACACTTGCTTTCCCCCGGCAGCCAGCACCAATCGCACTGTGATGCGCTGTCCTGCTCAACATGAGCTGGCAGTATGCACTTGCAGCCAGAAAGCCAACCATATCCTGGGCTGCATCAAAAGAAGCGTGGCCAGCAGGTCAAGAGAGGTGATTCACTCATCCACTCCGCTCTCATGAGACATCACCTGGAGCGTTCCCACACCGCCAACAGTGATTTGTGGAGAAACTCCTGGTAATTTGACAGTGGGAGAAGCGATTGACCAACTCCGACAATATGAAGACAGTCTCTCTCGACCTTTACAGTCCTGCGTCTAGACCCTAGAGAACTTATCTGAAAAAAATGTCCGAAGGATTCAACAAACTGTGATAAACCATCTTATAGAATCATAGAAGAGTTAGGGCTGGAAGGGACCTTAAAGATCATCTAGTTACAACCCCACTACGATGGGCAGGGATATCCCACTAAAGCAGGCTGCCCAAGGCCCCATCCAACCTGGCCTTGAACACCTCCAGGGATGGGGCAGCCACAACCTCCCTGGGCAACCTGTTACAGTGTCTCACCACTCTCATAGTGAAGAAACTCTTCCTAATGTCCAGTCTAAATCTGTCCCTCTCCAGTTTATACCCGTTCCCCCTGGTCCTATTCCCACAAGCCTTTATGAATAGTCCCTCTCCAGCTTTCCTGTAGGCCCCCTTCAGGTACTGGAAGGTCAGTATAAGATCTCCTCTGAGCCTTCTCTTCTCCAGGTTGAACAGGCCCAACTCGCTCAGCCTCTCCTCGTAGGGAAGGTGATCCAACACTCTGATCATCTTTGTAGCTCTCCTCTGGACCCATTCCAACAGCTCCCTATCCTTCTTACATTGAGCATTCCAGAACTGGACACAGTATTCCAGATGAGGTCTCACAAGAGAGGAACAGAGGGGCAGAATCACTTCCCTCGACCTGCTGGCCATGCTTCTTTGGATGCAGCCCAGAATAGGCTTCACCTTCTGGGCTGCAAGCACACATTGCTGGCTCATGTTGAGCTTCTCATTGACCAGCACCCCCAAGTCCTTATTAGCAGGGCTGCTCTCAATCACATCACGCCCCATTGTGTACTGAAAACGGGGATTGCCCTGACCCAGGTGTAGGAGCTTGCACTTGGCCTTGTTGAACCTCATGACGTTCTCAGAGGCCCACTTCTCCAGCCTGCCCAGGTCCCTCTGGATGACATCCCGTCCTTCTGGTGTGGCAACTACACCACTCAACTTGGTGTCATCTGCAAACTTGCTAAAGGTGCACTCAATCTCGCTGTCAATATCATTGATGAAGATATTAAAGAGCACTGGTCCCAGTACGGACCCCTGAGGGACACCACTTGTCACAGATGTCCATATGGACTTTGAGCCCTTGACCACTACTCCCCGATTACAATCATCCAATCAATTTCTTATTCACCATACCGTCCACCCATCAAATCCATATCTCTCCATTTTAGAGAGAAGGATGTTGTGGGGGACCGTGTCAAAGGCTTTACCGAAGTCCAGATACATCACATCCGTCGGTTAACCCGCATCCACTGCTGAAGTTACCCCATCATAGAAAGCCACCAAGTTGGTCAGACAGGACTTGCCCCTGGTGAAGACATGCTGGCTAACATTAATCACCTCCCTGTCCTCCATGTGCTTTAGCAAAGCTTCTAGGAGGATCTGTTCTTCCCAGGCACAGAGGTGAGGCTGACAGGTCGGTAGTTCTCAGGGCCGTCTTTTCTACCCTTTTTAAAAATGGTCACGACGTTACCCTTCTCCCAGTTACCAGGGACTCCTCCTGACTACCATGACTTTTCAAGTATCATGGAGAGTGGCTTGGCAATCACATCTGCCAATACCCTCAGGACTCTGGGATGCATTTCATCAGGTCCTATACACTTATATATGTTCATGTTCCTCAGATGGTCACAAACCTGATCCTCCTCTACTGTGGGAGGGCATTTACCCCCCTGGTCATCATTTTGCTGTCCCATGACCCAGGAGGGGTGGGGAGAGTGGTTATCGGTCAAGACTGAGGCAAAAAAGCTGTTAAGTACCTCAGCCTTCTCCTTATCTGTTGATATGTGATCCGCATTTCCAGCCATCAGTGGGAGGTACATTTTCTTTGACCTTCCTCTTTTGATTGATGTACCTGTAAAAGCCCTTCTTGTTAGTCTTTACTTCCCTTGCCAAGTTCAGTTCCAGCTGCGCCTTGGCCTTCCTGACTTCATCCCTAGACAACCAGGCAGCGCCTCTATACATGTCCCAGATTCCCTGTCCCTGCTTGCACTGCCTGTGCAGTTCCTTCTTCTTTTTTTAGTTTAACCAGCAGGTCTCTACTCAGCCATGCCGGTCTCTTCCCTTTCCTGCCTGATTTTCTACATACTGGGACTGAGCGCTCTTGCACTTTATAGAAAGCTTCCTTAAATATTTTCCAGCTCTGTTCTGCTCCCTTGTCATGGAAGAGCATGTCCCAGGGGGTCCTACTGAGTAACTGCTTGAAGAGCTAGAAGTCTGCTTTCCTGAAATTTAAGGGTCCTGACTATACTCCTCACCTGTCCCATATCCCTCAGGACCTTGAACTCCACCAGTGCATGATCCCTGCAGCCCATCCTAACATCACTGATGAGTTCGCTCGTATTGGTGACCATAAGGTCCAGTATTGCTTCTCCTTGGGTGAGGGTCTCTATCAGCTGGACTAAGAAATTATCCTCAATGCGTTCCAGGAGTCTCCTGGATTGCCTACAGCTTGCTACTTCTCCAGCATATGTCTGGGTGGTTGAAGTCCCCCAGTAGGATGAGAGCTTGCGAGCACGAAGCCTCCTGTAGCTGGAGGAAGAAGGCTTCATCAGTTGTCTCTCCTTGATCAGGGGGCCTGTAGCATACACCAACCACAAGGTTCCCATTGGTTCTTCCATCTTTAATTTTAACCTGTTTTTGGCTACTCTTCAATGACAGCTCTTCACATTCCATCCCTTTCCTGAAATAGAGGGCAACACCTCCATCCTCCCTTCCCAGCCCGTCTCTCCTGAGCAGCCTGTAGCCATTGATAGCCACATTCCAGTCATGGGACTCATCCCACCATGTTTCCATGATGGCAACTAGATCATAGCTTTCAAATAGCACAGTAGCTTCCAGCTCCTCCTGCTCGTTACCCAAGCTTTGTGTGTTAGTGTAAAAGCACTTCAGCTGGGCTGCTGGTTGCATCACCTTCTCAGTGGACCTTCTATTATCTATAAGGCATTTTGGAGCAGTATCTTCACTAACACCTGACACCCATTCTTCCACTTCTTGTTAAGGGCTAGCTTGATGTTATCCCTCTCCCCCTTCATGTCTAGTTTAAAGTCCTATCTACAAGCCCTGCAAGCTCCTGGACAAAGATCCTCCTCCCCCTCCGAGAAAGGTGGCTCCCATCTGAAACCTATAAACCCGGTGCCACATAGGCCATCCCATTATCAGAAAACCCAAAGTTATTGTTGTGACACCAGCCATGGAGCCATGTATTAACAGACTGGACCCATCTGAGCTGTTCTATGTCACCACCTGTTACTGGGGAGGAGGGAAGGGGGGGAGGAAAAAAAAAAAAAAAGAAAAAAAAAAAAATCACCTGGGCCCCTGATTCCCTCAGTAGCCATCCCAAGGCCTTAAAATCTCTTCTAACCCCCCTTGGGCTTCTTACAGCTGCTTCATCCCCTCCCACATGGAGCAGCAGTAATGGATAGTAGGCAGTTGTTCTCACCAGGTGGGGAAGTTTCTTGGTTACATCCCTTACCCTGGCTCCTGGGAGGTAGCAGACTTCCCTGTGAGTGGGGTCTGCTCGACATATCAGACCCTCTGTCCCCTTCAATAGAGAGTCTCCTACAACTATGACTCTCCTATCAGTCCTTGTGCCGGTCATAGCAATGGTGCATTTACGTCATTTCGGTCTCTGACCCTGCTCTGATGTGGGTGCATCTTCCTCCATGTTTTCCTCTGGTCTGTCCTCCACACTGAGAGCCTCAAATCTGCTGTGGAGTGACACCTGAGATGGTGTGGGCAAGGAGGGAGCTGTTTTTCTGCCCTGTTGGTGAACTTGCTTCCACTCCCTACCTCCTTTTGAGCCTTTGCCTACAACCTTAGTGGGGGAAGATGCCTGATCCTTTTCTTCCTGGGCTCTTACCTGCGTATGTGTCATCTTCTCTTGTGCTTTGGAGCTCAGGGTGTGATCCCATCAGTCTATTTCCACCTCATACTCCCTGACGCTCCTGAGCCTCTCTACTTCCTCTTTCAGCACTGCTATCAGGCTGAGAAGGAAATCCACCTGTTTGCACCTTATGCACCCTTGCTGCCCTCCATTTCCAGTGTAAGCTGGTGGCACTCCGTGTAGCCAGAGACCTAGACGGTTGCATGCTTTCCCGGGAGCTCAGTCTGAACTGGCGCACCCTCTCCTGGCAGGTGCAGAGGAAGCAGCCTTTCGCCAGGTGAACACCACAGCTGGGCTCCCTCTCACTGACCGAGCTTGCCTCTCAAGCACTGGAACTGCACCCTCTCTGCACGCCCCGCCTTCGCTAGGTGATGCGAGCACACTCCCGTTAGTGTTGTTCCCAGAAGACCGTTTAAATCTCCCGCGGCCGCTTCCGGGACCGCCCCCCCGCGTCACCCGTCACGTACGAGCCTGGGCTTGCTGCAGTCCAGACGCCCCCGCCGGGCTCCCTCCGGGGTTCCTGGGCTTCCCCTGTTCTGTCAACCGCTCCTCCGCCTCGATCTAGTGCAGCACTTACTGCGTCTGCCGCCGAACCTCCTCATAGGGAGGATGGATCCTACTTCTCACAGACCCACATCTCAGCCATTAAGAAAACATGTTCTCCTACATAAACAGCTTGAAAAACCCAGCAAACACCACGATGTATCCTGTATCCTGTGTTTTTTCCTGCGTGACCACGGAGAGGACATGAGGAGATGAGATGGGCAAACTACTGCCGTTTGTGAGTTAAAAGAAAAGTCAGGTAGAGTTTTTTTCAAGGGAAATGTGGCTACAGTGTCCAGTGGATGGGAACCTAATTCCTATCTACAAGATGTGGGTAAGTAGGATTGGTCTCAATCCCCTGTGATCCATACAAGCCCATTCCTTGATAGTTTCTATGTTCCAAATTAGAGGTGTTCTGTCTCCAGCCGGGTGAAGGAGAGGGACAGCCGAGTTTATTGGACTGTGTGGATTCAATGGCCTGGCACAAGAGAACCACAAAAGTATAAAGCCCTTGTAGATACTGGTGCACAGTGCACCCTATTGCCCTCAAATCATACAGGGACAGAATCCATCATTATTTCTGGAGTGACAGGGGGATCTCAAGAACTGATTGTAGTGGAGGCTGAAGTGACCCTAACCGGGAATAAATGGGAAAAACACCTCATTGTGACTGGCCCTAATGCCCCATGCATCCTTGGCATTGACTACCTTAAAAGAGGGTACTTGAAAGACCCAAAAGCATAGAAGTGTGCCTTTGGTACTGCAGCTGCAGAGACTGAGAACATTAAACAGCTGTCTACCTTGCCTGGTCTTACAGAGGACCCTTCTGCTGTTGGGATTGTTGAAGGTTGAAGACCAACAGGTGCCAATTGCACCACAGTGCATTGACGACAGTATCGCACCAACCGAGACTCTGTGATTCCCATACACAAGCTGATCTGTCAACTGGAAAAATCAAGGAGTGAGCAGCAAAACTCGGTCACCCTTTAACAGTGCTACATGGCCTGCGTGCAAGGCTAATAATGAATGGAGATTAACAGTGGACTATGATGGTCTAAATGAGGTTACACCACTGCTTACTGCTGCCATACCAGATATGTTAGAACTGCAATAAGAACTGGAATCAAAGGCAGCCAGGTGGTCTGCCACAATTGATATTGCTAATGTGTTTTTCTCTATTTCTTTAGCTAATAAAATATGATGAAACAATTAAAGCTTTGTTGGAAAGTATAAATTAACTCAAGGAGATGGCTATAATGCACCGCAAGGCCCATCAGTCAGGCAATACCCATAGCCAATTAAGGAACAGATTAGCTAGTAAGATGGCAAAGGAGGTTGCAGAAGGAAGCATCCTAACATTAATACCTGAGAAATGGCTGATAGAACTTATTCAACTATCTAAATATTCAGCTAGAGACAATCAATTAGCCCAAGAGTTAAAAGCTAGCAAAGATTCAAACGGGTGGTGGAAAGCAGAAAAGGACCAGATAAGAATAACTGAGTCTCTAATAAGACGAGTCATTTAGAACAGACATAGAGCAACACATTGGGGAATAGAGGCTCTAGTAGGTTGTTTAAAAACTTTTGTGTTAAATGTCAGGATAATGGGAATCACTAAGAGTGTAGTAGGAAAATGTCTCGAAAATAATGCCAAGTTAAACATCAGACCTCAATTAGATTCAATATGAATGGGAAATTGCCCAGGGGATTACCGGCAAATCGACTTCTCTGAGTTACTAAGAGAAAAAGGATATCAGTACCTTCTGGTTTTAGCAGACACATTTTCTGGATGGCCAGAGGCATTTCCCTGTCACACCAACAAATCAGGAGAATTTTACTGAAGGAAATATCTAGATTTCAGGACCCTTTGGCATGTCTACAGAGAGAGGACCCCATTTCACTGCAAAGAAGCAGGAAGCAAAGTTTTGAACATGGAATAATAGAATCATAGAATCATTAGGTTGGAAAAGACCTTTGAGATCATCAACTCCAACTATACCTGTCCACTACTAACTCACGTCCCCAAGCACCTCACCTACCCCTACCCGCCTTTTAAACATCTCCAGGGATAGGGACTCAACCACCTCCCTGGGCAACTTGTTCCAGTGCTTGATAACCCTTTCTGTGAAGAAATTTTTCCTAATGTCCAATCTAACCTTCCTCTGATGCAGCTTGAGGCCATTTCCTCTTGTCCTGTTGCCTATCACTTGGGAGAAGAGACCAACATCCACCTCTCTGCAACCTCCTTTTAGGTAGTTGTAGAGAGCATGAAGGTCTCCCCTCAACCTCCTCTTCTCCAGGCTAAACAACCCCAGCTCTCTCAGCCGCTCCTCATAAGACTTGTTCTCCAGCCCCTTCACCAGCTTTGTTGCTCTTCTTTGGACATGCTCCAGGACCTCAATGTCTTTCTTATAGTAAGGGACTCAAAAGTGAACACAGTATTTGAGGTGCGGCCTCACAAGTTCAGAGTACAAGGGGAGAATCACTTCCCTGGTCCTGCTGGCCACACCATTTCTGATACAAGCCAAGATGCTATTGGCCTTCTTGGCCACCTGGGCACACTGCTGGCTCATGTTCAGTCGGCTATTGACCAACACCCCCAGGTCTTTCTCTGCCAGGCAGCTTTCTACCCACTCTTCCCCAAGCCTGTAGCGCTGCACAAGGTTGTTGCGTCCCAAGTGCAGGACTTTGAGGAGAACCATTATACATTCTGAGGGCCTGAAAGGGTCAAAAGCAGAATGATGAAGCCAGAGGCCTTGAGAGCAGTGTTCTGTGGGGCCTGAAAGGGTCAATAACAGAACACTGTGCTGAGATTAAAAGCTGCTCCTCCTGGAAGGGAGGATGTGGACACAGAGGTTCTTGGCAGTATGATGGGTTTCTCCCCATTCCAGGGCCCAAGCTAAATGTATACACTCCAGGAACACCTGCAGATTTAGTTAAGGATGTTATGTGAACTCTGGCCAGACACGTAGACCCTTGTTTGTAGAACTTGTAGAGCCTGCTTTCTCACGACAAGAATAGTAATAAAGTATGTAAATAGTGCATACAAGTACAATGTTATCTCAACCAGAAGCATGTAATCATTATTCGAAGAGGAACCAGAAGAGTATAAAAACTCCGTTTGGAGAATAAAATGTTGCTACTTGCCACCAGAGCGGTAGTCCGTCTGTCGATTTAGGCGTCCCTGTGAGCTGGTCTCCGTCATTTGGTGCCGAAACCTGGGATACTTGGCTACTAAAGGACAGGACGTCGCTCGCCTTCACGAGCCGTGGTTGGTAAGTTGGAAACGAGGGCGAGGACAAGGGTATTTTAGACAGACGACAAAAAAATGGGAATCACTTCAAGTAACGAACGTAGTATTTTCGCTAGTATCTTAAAGTCTCTGCTTGGCGTTAGAGGAATAAAGGTAACAAGGAAACAGATTGATCATTTTTTAAATTTTGTGCAGGAGGTTTGTCCATGGTTCCCCAAGGATGGTACAATCAATATAGACACTTGGAATAGAGTGGGGGACAAGATTCAAGGTTATTATACTGTTCATGGACCTGAAAAGGTCCCTATTGACGCTTTCACCTTATGGTCTCTAGTTAAAGAATGTCTAAGGGGAGACACGGGTGATGAAAAATGGGTAAGGGAAACGCGTTCTTCCGTTAAACGACTGTATCCTTCACTTTCTCGCTCTAAATCTCTAGATGTTTTTCCCTCACCAGCTTCAGAGCCCCCCCCCCCTCACCGACTTCAGAGCCCCCCCCCCCCCAGTATGAGCAACCTATTCAATCAGGAAAGTCTTCCTGTGAATTGTTCCCTGATTTAAAGGAAACTAAAAATAGTCAAGAATTAACCCCTGATGATTGGGACAACTTAGAAGATCAAGCTGCCCGCTACCACCAAGACCAGGAAGGCATAGTACTACCAGTCTTGAAAGAGATAGATAGTCAAACCCACGCTGCACAACAGCCCCCGGTAGTATTACCAGCCTTTAGAGACGGTACATGGCCACCACCTCCTGGTCCTGAAGAGTTAATTTTTCAGCAGTCACCCATGCAATTAGCCTTAAAAAAGGCTAGAGAGGCAGGAGAAATTCTTGAAGGATTTCAAGTATATCCTGTCGTGCAAAGACAACAAGCGACAGGAGCATTATTTAACGATTATGAGCCTATTCCGTTTAAACAATTGAAAGAGTTAAAAATTGCAAGTGCTCAGTATGGCCCGACCGCACCTTTTACCGTAACGATTCTTGAAACGATTGCTGCGCATACTCTCCCCCCTTCAGATTGGAAAAGTTTAGCAAAAGCAGTCTTAAGTGGAGGTGAATATCTCCTCTGGTCTTCAGAATATTCTGAACAGTGTGCTTTTCATGCACAAACTCTAGAATGCCAACAGTTAGGTATAACATATGACATTTTGGCAGGAGCAGGAAATTTCACTGCCCTACATCAACAGTTAAATTTTAGACCGCAAGCCTATGATATAATTCGACAGTCTGGGCTTATAGCCTGGAAAAGGCTTCCAAAATCAGGAACAAGAAAAGAAGAGTTATCAAAAGTCAAACAAGGACCAGATGAGTCATATCAAGATTTTGTAGCTAGATTGTTACAAATATCATCCAAATTGATAGAGGATTCTGATGCAGCCCTGATTTTAGTAAAAGAACTAGCTTTTGAAAATGCCAACTCTGTTTGCCAATCAACATTAAGACCATGGAAAGGAAGGGCCACTCTCAATGACTATGTAAAGCTGTGTGCAGACATTGGACCGAGTTATGTACAAGGGATTACTTTAGCAGCAGCCCTTAAAGGACAATCAATTGAACAAGCAATGGCAGTGATGAGAGGGGGACAAAAGCTGAGAGTACCAGGTCCTCCAGGGAGTTGTTATACCTGCGGACAAAAGGGACATATAGCAAAAGATTGTAAAAGCAAAAGACGTTTGCATCGTCCATCCACGACAAAGGAACCAGGGCTATGTCCAAGGTGTCCTCGAGGAAAGCATTGGGTTAACGAATGTCATTCAAAAAGAGATAACGATGGTAATGCCTTGATAAGTAATACCCCCCCATTTTCGGGAAACGGCCAGAAGGGCTTGCCCCGGGCCCAGAAAAGAATACAGGGGACATACCCAGTGCAGGGAAAAAATCCATTTCATCCCTCATCAGAGCAACAGCCGGTAGCGCAGGATTGGACCTCTGTACCGCCTCCCACATCGTATTAACACCTGAAATGGGAATTCAGGCTGTACCCACTGGAGTTTATGGACCTATGCCCCCAGAGATATGTGGATTAGTAATGGGAAGAAGTGGGTTAACTATGAAAGGCCTGAAGGTCTCTCCAGGTCTAATTGACCCAGATTACGAGGGAGAAATCAAAGTCATGATGTATACAGAAACCAGTATTTTCAACCTCCCCCAGAATACAAAAATTGCTCAATTACTGCTACTGCCGTTTATTTCCTCTATAGGACAATCGACAAGTAGAATTAGGGGAACGGCAGGCTTTGGCTCTTCTGATGTATTTTTCATTCATCAGATAGGACAGGAACAACCAGAATTACATCTGTGCATAGAAGGCAAGATTTTTGTTGGGCTACTTGATACTAGGGCTGATGTCACAGTTATGTCTAAAGATAAATGGCCAGAGGAATGGCCCTTGCAGCTATCGGCTACTCATTTAAAAGGAATAGGGATGACAAATGCTCCATTACAAAGCATTAAAATCTTGACCTGGAAAGATGAGGAGGGACACGCTGGGACTGTACAACCCTACGTATTGCCAGCCCTCCCCGTTAACTTGTGGGGAAGAGATATTCTGATTCAGATGGGAGCTTATCTGTATAGTCCTAGCCCCCAAGTTTCTAATATGATGTGTAACCAACGATATTTTCCGGGAACAGGACTTGGGAAAAGCTCAACTGGCTGCTCAAAGCCGGTGGAAATTCAAGAAAAAACAGATCGAACAGGACTGGGGTTTTCCCTGTAGTGGCCACTGATGCTCCTGCCCCCCACGCAGACAAAATTCATTGGAAATCTGACGAACCAGTGTGGGTGGATCAGTGGCCACTGCCCCAAGAAAAATTATTAGCGGCCAGGGAGTTGGTGCAGGAACAACTCACCTTAGGGCATATTGAACCATCTACCTCCCCGTGGAATTCTCCTATATTTGTAGTGCAAAAGAAAACAGGGAAATGGAGATTATTACAGGATCTTCGGGCAGTGAATAAGACTATGCACCCTATGGGAGCTTTGCAACCTGGCCTACCTAGCCCTGTGGCAATACCAGCACATTATCAAAAAATAATAATTGACTTGAAGGACTGTTTTTATACCATATTGCTGGATCCTGATGACTGTCACAGATTTGCTTTTAGTGTTCCTTCTATTAACTACAGCGAACCTATGGACCGCTACCAATGGAAAGTTTTACCTCAAGGTATGGCTAATAGTCCTACATTATGTCAGAAATTTGTGGATAAAAGTCTTAAACAGACGAGACACTGTTTTCCATCACTGATTTGTATCCACTACATGGATGACATCTTGTTAGCTGCTGAATCTGTCGAATTATTAGTAGCGGCCTATTCCCATATGGAGCAACAATTGGAACGAAACGGGCTGAAGATAGCCCAAGATAAAATACAGCGAACTTTTCCTTTTAAATACTTGGGGTTTCAGCTATACCCTAAATATTTTGCACCACAAAAAATTGCCCTTTCAGTACAACACCTGACAACCTTAAATGATTTTCAGAAACTTTTGGGTGATATCAATTGGATAAGGCCATTCCTGAAACTCACCACTTCAGAGCTTAGCCCTTTGTTTAAAATATTGGAAGGAAAACCCGATCCTAATTCTCCTTGTAAATTGACAAAAGAAGCCTCTCAAGCCTTGGCAAAAGTTGAGAAGGCCATGGCAGATGCTAAATTGACTTATGCTGATTTAACTAAACCTTGGGAATTACTTATTCTTCCCACTAAGTTGTCTCCCACCGGGGTATTGTATCAAGACAGAATCCTCTGTTGGATCCATGGCCGTCATAGTCAAAATGTTGCCCTAAAATCATATCCTCATAAAATTGCAGAGTGTGTAAAACAAGGGCGAAAATTAAGTATAACTTATCTTGGAAAAGAACCAGCTAAAATAGTCCTGCCTTATAAACCAGATCAAATTACATGGCTGCTCAACATGATGGATGAGTTTGCTTTATCCCTTGCAAATTTTCCAGGGGAAATATCCAGTAAATATCCATTGAACAAATTACTTAGCTTCACCACATACCATTCTGTCGTTTTCCCAACGATTGTAAAACAAGCACCTCTAAAAGACGCTTTGACTGTGTATACTGATGGTTCTTCAAATGGTCGCGCTGTGTTATTAGCACCATCTAATCATTATGTTTGGATATTACAGGACGTATCTGCACAAATGGCTGAATTATATGCTTGTAAGACTTGTTCTCCAGCCCCCCTCGCCAGCTTCGTTGCTCTTCTCTGGACACGCTCCAGAGCCTCGACATTCTTCTTGTGGTGAGGGGCCCAGAACTGAACGCAGTACTCAAGATGCGGTCTCACCAGTGCTGAGTACAGAGGGAGAATAACCTCCCTGGACCTGCTGGTTACACCATTTCTGATACAAGCCAAGATGCCATTGGCCTTCTTGGCCACCTGGGCACGCTGCTGGCTCATGTTCAGTCAGCTGTCAAACATGACCCCCAGGTCCTTCTCTGTGCAGCTTTCCAGCCACTCTTCCCCTAGTCTGTAGCACTGCATAGGGTTGTTGTGTCCCAAGTGCAGGACCCAGCATTTGGCCTTGTTGAACCTCATGCCGTTGGCCTCGGCCCAGCCTGTTCAGATCCCTTTGCAGAGCCTCCCTACCCTCCAGCAGATCCACACTTCCACCCAGCTTAGTGTCATCTGCAAACTTGCTGAGGGTGCACTCAATGCCTTCACCCAGGTCATTGATAAAGACATTGAACAGGGCTGGACCCAGTACTGAGCCCTGAGGAACTCCACTTGTGACTGGCCTCCAGCTGGAGTTAACTCCTTTTACCACCACTCTTTGGGCCAGGCCATCCAACCAGTTTTCCACCCAGGAGAGGGTGCGCCCGTCCAGGCCAGAGGCTGACAGTTTCTGAAGCAGAATGCTATGAGAAACAGTGTCAAAGGCTTTACTAAAGTCAAAGAGGACTACATCCACAGCCTTTCCATCATCCAGTAGTCGAGTCATTTTGTCATAGAAGGCAATCAGGTTAGTTTGGCAAGATCTGCCTTTTGTAAACCCATGTTGACTGGGCCTGATTACCCTGTTCTCTTGCATGTGCTTCGTGATAGCACTCAAGATCATCTGTTCCATGACTTTCCCTGGCACTGAGGTCAGACTGACAGGCCTGTAGTTCCCCAGATCCTCCCTGCAACCCCTCTTGTAGACGGGCACAACATCAGCCAGCCTCCAGTCCAGTGGAACTTCCCCAGTCAGCCAGGACCACTGGAAGATGATGGAAAGGGGTTTGGAAAGGACATCTGCCAGTTCCTTCAATACTCTTGGGTAGATCCCATCCAGCCCCATAGACTTGTGGGCGTCTAGGTGGGCACGCAAGTCTCTAACCACCTCCTCTTGGATCATGGGAGCCTCATTCTGCTCCTCTAACTCCTGGGTTTGTACACTGAGGGAACAACTTTCCTTGCTATTAAAGACTGAGGTGCAGAAGGATGGCTCATGATTTAATAGCAGTGAACAATCCAGGGTTTGCTGTCTGTAGCTAGGCCTGACCTTGAGATAAGATAAAAGGGAGTAGAATACAAGAATGTGGAATCCAGCGCGGGAAAGTCCCGAAGAGTTGTGATGAGAACTTTGTATCTGCCCCTTTCGCGTGCTCAAGAGTGTCTGGCCAGTTGCGTGACAGCATAAGGCGCGTGAACAGCGGGACATAACCAATTAGGATTTGTTTTGTTAGCGCGTGCACTATTGGAATAAGTATATAAGAAGTGTAAGGTGCATGAATAAATGAGAACGATCATACTCATATTGAGACTCCATCGTTACTCTGGGTCCGCCTCCCACTCCGACATCTGGTAGCAGAGGATGGTTACAGGACACCTTTGACTTCTCCGAGACTGCGGTAAGCAGCTAGAGGAGGGGAGTGGGAAAACAGCGGCTAAGGGAAGCGCTGCCTGTGCATAGTCAAGGTAGACAGCTGGTGTGAGGTCGCTCCTCGCCCCTTAGGGATCATAATGGAAATAGAAGCTGCGGCAACGCTACTTGCAGGAATCCTCTCTGAGAGAGGGCACGAACTGCCCGCAAAATGGCTGGTAAAACTTCTACATTTAGGTAGAAAGTGGGGACACTTTATTGATCCACATACGATGTTTTTTGTTACGGAGTGGCGAGATTATGGAGAAACGTTGTGGCAAAAGACTATATCAGGAACAGACAAAGAGGAAAAGGAAATTAAAACTGGTCGCGGGGATTGGAATTTGGTGTTGGACACTTTAAAAATGATGAAAGCGGAGAGGGAGGTGGCTTGTGCAGCAGCCCAAATGCTGGGACCTCTACCTAATGTCTAAAAAAACCCAGCCGGGGCAGGTTCGATTTCCCATTTATTCAGATTGCCTGCGGTGAAAGGCATGAAAGGAACTATTTGCAAGAATGTTGGCGAGTTAACACGAAAAGCTGAAACAGGGGAGAAGGAGGGGGAGCGCTGGTTTGGGAAGGAGGAAGTTGATGTGTTGGGAGACATGGAACCGACTGAGAAAAAGCAGGAAGTACCCAAGGGTGGCTTTAGTTGCCGCTCACGTTCCTGTGCTCCTCCTTCGGTACAGCCTTCTGCCCCCCCCCAGTCGAGGAATTAACTCCTCCGGTGCCGCCTTCCCCTCCGCCTCTGTATCCTTCATTGTCGCCGCCCAGTGATTCGTCCGGTGATTCGTCCGGCACTATAACGCCAGATATAGAGGAAGGAATCCGATGTACCAAGGAAACGGCCACACAGTTGCTGCAAACAGTCCTGCAACGTCTTGACCATTTGGACCTATGTTTAGATAACAAGGAACAAGCCTCACCACCCTGCTTATCCACTACTCAACTGGCTTTATTACGGGGAGTGCAATGGAAGGGAATTATCAAAGATGCCATAGTGCAAGGCCAGTGGATGTCACCTAACAATAGTGAGGGGCTAATGCCCTTAGCTTTTCCTGTCGTCCAAGAAAATGGACAGGGGAAGTGGGAACCACACGATTGGAAGATTTTACAACAGGCACGTGCCACCGTGACCACATATGGGCCGAAATCCGAAGCTGCGTGACAGATAGTGACCTGGATTTTCTCAGCAGATTTGATGTGTCCGTATGATTGTCAAAATTTAATGAGACTACTTTTGACCCCGACTCAACTTTTGCTATGGCAATCCTCATGGCAGCAGCGTGCAGTTGCAGCAGCAGCACGTCGCCAGGATCCACAGGATCCCCTTAGGGGGGTAACACCAGATATGCTCACCGGTCAAGGTCAATATGCTGATACCAGAGTGCAAACCACCTTTCCTGAGGATATGCTGTGCTTATCAGCCCAATTAGCTTTAGAAGCCTTTTTGAGCCTACCAGGACCTAATGCCCCATCGTTTGGTAACCTGGTGCAGGGTGCAACAGAGAAATATACCCACTTTGTTGATCGACTTTGGGATAATGTCATGAACCACCCTGATCTCTCTCCTGAAGGTAAAGAGCAAATGTTTCGAGTATTGGTCTTCAATAATGCCAACAAGGCTACCAAACAGATTCTAGCCGGGCTCCCAAAGGGAGCCGGAGTGGAGGAGATGCTTTTAAGAGTAGAAAGAGCTGACTCTTATAAACAAAGTAGCACTGTTGCTGCCGCAGTGCAGGGAGCTGTACGTGAACTTGTGCAATCACTTGCTACCGCAGCTCAGAAAGGAAGGGGCTGTGTGCTAAAGGGAGGAAAGTCATCAACCAACCAACCCTCCCACGGGAAGTGTTATCGATGTGGGAATGAAGGGCATTCAAGATACCACTGCCGAGCGATAGTTTGCTGCGATAACTGCCAGAAGCCAACTCACTCTACAAGAGCATGTACGGGAAACGGGAAACTGAGCGTGGGCAGAGGCCGAGCGGAGCCACACAAGTAAATCCTCCACAAACCTTTCGACCCAAAGGCCAGGTTTTATGCAACAACACCAGCCAGCAACCCGAGGGAGCTTGGGAATTGATGTGGAAGACGCAGTAGATGTTACCCTCATAGATTCTACAGTACAAAAGGTTCCTACCGCAGCTCATGGTCCACTTTACCATGAGAACAGCAAAATCGGGGGCCTTTTAATAGGTCGATCATCTGCTGGTGTAAAAGGATTAATTATAATACCTGGATTGATCAACGCAGATTATACAGGGACAATACAAGTTATGGTGTATACACTTTATCCACCTATCTTTATACCAGCAGGTAGTAAAATAGCACAGATTGTGGCCATTGAAAGTATCTTACCTTCACAGTCCTGAGTGGAATTCTATAGGGGCGACCGAGGTTTTGGATCTACAGGCCCTGCTGTTTGCTTTACCACTAAACTACATCAATGGCCTGTATTAACAATTGGACTGCTCCGTGACAATGAGAATCGACAGATTCGAGCCATGTTAGACACTGGTGCAGATATCATGATAATCAGCTGTGAAACATGGCCTCGACATTGGCCAGTGGAGCAACCTTTATCAGCTATAGCTGGAGTAGGAGGACACTCTCTCCCACAGATCAGTCGGGAACCGATTCAACTAGAGTTCCCTGAAGGACAAAAGGCTGTATTAAAAGTATATGTGATGGCATTACCTGGGGGCCTAGAGGCACTTGTAGGAAGAGATGCTCTGAATCAAATTGGGGCAGTCTTAACAACACACCCTTTTTAGAGCTGGCCGCTGGGGAGCAGCCGCCCAACCCACCATTAACATGGAAAACAGATGAGCCTGTGTGGGTTGACCAGTGGCCTATGACTGAGGAGCGGCTGCAGAAAGCAAGACAGCTAGTGGCTGAGCAATTAGCAGCCTTCAACTAGTCCATGGACTGCGCCTATTTTCCTAATGCAAAAAAGGAACAAGAATAAATGACGTTTGTTACATGATCTTCGAAAAGTTAATGATCAGATGTTGCCCATGGGAGCGTTACAGCCAGGTTTACCCTCGCCTACTATGCTGCCTGTGGGCTGGCATATATTAATAGTTGATCTGAAGGACTGCTTTTTTACGATCGCACTGCACCCACAGGATACTCAGAGATTCGCTTTTACAGTGCCTTCGGTGAACAAAGTGGCACCTGCAGAACGCTATGAATGGACAGTGTTGCCACAAGGAATGAAAAATTCCCCTACTTTGTGTCAACTTTATGTAGCATGAGTCCTGCAGCCACTTTGCCAGCTATGGACTCATACCATCATATACCATTATATGGATGATATTTTGTGTTGTCAGGAAAAACCGTTTGATGAGCTAGCATTGCAGACATTGAGGGATGTGCTGAGAGATAAAGGACTTGTCCTTGCACCTGAGAAAGTACAAAGGTCAGCTCTGTGGAAGTATTTGGGCTGGCATATTTCTGATGCCCAAATCCGACCGCAGAAGATTGAATCGATGACCAGTTTACGAACTGTTAAAGACGTTCAAATGTTGTTAGGGGATATTCAGTGGGTCCGCCGTTGTGTGGGCATTTCCAACTCTGATATTGCTCCCCTGACTGTGTTGTTGCGTGATGCCGACCCAGCTTGCAAAATTGAGCTTACCACAGATCAAATGACTCTTTTGCAGAAAATCAATCGTCGCTTACAAACATCTTGGTCATCTCGGAAGATACTGAATTTACGGATCTCGCTTTTGGTTTGTAACAATAGCGAATCCCCATATGCAGTCATCTGTCAATGGCAAAACAAAAGAGGGGAATCTGGGAAGAATGGAGACCTGGATGACCCTGCCATTGCCAGTAGCAAGAGAACTGATAAAGCTGAATCATTTTGGGTATTGGAATGGGTGTTTCTGGGTGTGCAGCCAAAAACGAGCATTCAAACCAGACCCGAAGCTGTGGCAGAGTTAGTACGAAAAGGCAGATCTCGAATTATTGAGATCAGCGGTCAAGAACCTGCAGACATTAGCATTCCAGTTAATGCTGTAGACCTAGAGTGGTGGTTACGAAATGTAATACCACTTCAGGAAGCCCTATTAGGATTTGAAGGACAGATACATTCACAGCAGCCGCAAGGGAAAAAGTGGCAGATATTGTCACGAAAGCAGTGACTGGAAAGAATGAAAGTCAGTAGGCAACCACTGGTGGACGGCCTTACTGTATATACTGATGCCGGAAAATGACTGCATCGTGCTGTTTGTGTATGGCACGAACGTGCTGAATGGCACAAGCATATTTTGGAGGGAAAGCCCCAAGATTCTTTACAGACCTTAGAGTTAACTGCTGTTGGTTGGGCCCTGTTGAATTGGCTAACCACCCCTCTTAATGTTGTAACGGACTCACTATATGTAGCAGGAGTAGTCCCAAGACTAGAGGATGCTCTTCTAAGACAGACAACTAACCCAAGATTAGGAGCATTGTTTGTGCAATTACACTCCACGCTTCAACAACGCACAGAGCCTTGTTGTGTTATTCATGTGCGAAGTCATCAACTTGACATAGGACTAGGAAGGGGTAATCAGATAGCAGATAGCTTCGTTAGTCCAGCTCAGCATATGCCCCCTATGGATAAATTTTGTGTAGCAAGACAGAGTCACGACCAATTTCACCAGAATGCCAAAGGATTAAAACGACAGTATGGCTTAACAGGGAATGAAGCCCGTAGTATTGTACAAGCCTGTCCAAGATGTGGAAATCATGGTCCAGGAATAGGGATCGGAGTTAACCCTAAAGGACTAAAGTCCTTAGAGCTTTGGCAAACGGATATCACTCACATTGGGGAATTTGGAAGACTAAAATATGTTCACATGACAATCGATACCTTTTCAAAATTTGTATGGGCAACCGCATTACCTGGTGAGAAAGCACAACATGTGTGTAAATACCTGTTGTCCTGCTTTGCTGTAATGGGGGTGCCTGAGACCATAAAAACAGATAATGGGCCTGCCTATACTAGTCAAAAGACGAGGGTCTTTTTGTCCAAGTGGGGAGTACAACATATCACAGGAATCCCGCACTCTCCCACTGGGCGGGCTTTGGTGGAGCAAACTCATCAAGTGTTGAAAGATTATTTACAAAGACAAAAAGACACTGAAATGGACATGCAAATGAGATTGAACAAGGTTTTGTTCACATTAAACTATTTGTATTTAATGAGTGATAGAGAACAGCCACCGGTGATAATATATCATCAAAGTATAAGGTTGAATGAAAAGACAATTATTCCCAGCTTTCGAGTATTATATAGAGATCCAGTAATGGGAATATGGAAAGGACCTGTTGCTGTAATATTTAATGGTCGAGGATATATGTGTGTTTCCACAGAAGGTGGTCCTAGGTGGATACCAGCAAAAAGCATTCGACCCTATTTACAGACATCATCAGAACGTGATCAACGGCCTACACAAGAAGATCCTGCACAGGAATGAATGAAGAAAGCTGTAATTGTGGGAATTGTGATCCCTGGGTGTTCCATAACTGTGGTGACTGTGATAATAATCAGTGACCCTGTAATATGGATTATTAAGGATCAAAATTGGAAGAAAGTAAAAGAAAACTGTAGGCATTGAAAAATGTATGGGTTACTCTTGCACAAGTCTTGAACATTACTAGTTTTGTGCCAGTTTGGCGACCATTTGTGACTTGTCTTATAGGAGTTCCCATTAAAAAAAAAAAAACAAACAAAAAAACCCAAAAAACCCCACAACTTAACTTTAATCTAACAATGCAAGAGTTGAAGTTACAGTTTAACATCAGTAGTAACTTACCCTTTCAATGGGAAAACCAGAGCGAAGCATTCGATAAATATGATAATTGGGATAACAAACTTCCAATTGGATCCGAACCACAAGAACTTGAACTTGTGGATTCACTGAATGCTACATATTGTTTTTTGGGTTTTTTTTTTGTTTTTATAGGTTTAGCATCGTGGTCTGAGGTATAGAAGGAAACAAGACTAGCAGACCAAGCAGCACCAACAATAATTAATCCCATGGGGAACAGCAGTGATTTGGAGCGGAAATGGAGCAACATTACAATGCGAAATAAAACTCACTCCGCTCCTGGCACTGTATTACCAAGATGATTACCACCAGGATACCTTTTGATCTGTGGTAATCGAGCGTGGGCAGGCATGCCCTCTAACCCAAAGGGTGGACCATGTACCATTGGTCAGCCCAGTTTGGGCGTTCCATATCATCATCCAAATCAAACTCATCCCACAAGGTGGAAAAGAGACCTGAATTATGGATTTTTTGGGAAAGATTTTTGCATTTCTTTTGCTATCAAGAGTCGCAGCCATAAAAGCACATAAAAACTTAGAAGAATTATTTTGTTGGGTAGTGAAGCAAGCCAACATGACAAGTCGAATTTTGTCTGAACTGACTGCAGCAATAAATTTTTCTTCTTTTTTTGTTTATTATTGGCGCATGGTCATGGCTGTGGCGATTTTGACCTAGGTCTCTCCTTTTTTTTTTTTTTTTCTCTTTTCTTTGATTTGGATGGATTATCCAACTGGTTAGGATTGACTGGTTGGCTTAGGAAAGTATTAAAAACGGGATTAATGTTGTTGATAGTTATACTTGTAGAAATAGTTCTTTTCAGTTGTGTAAGGTTATGTCTAAGAAAAATGCTATCGTGAACAACAAATGAACCCTGGCTTGTTCAAAACAAAAAGGGGGAATTGCAGAAGGATGGCTCATGATTTAATAGCAGTGAACAATACAGGGTTTGCTGTCTGTAGCTAGGCCTGACCTTGAGATGAGATAAGATAAGATAAAAGGGAGTAGAATACAAGAATGTGGAATCCAGCGCGGGAAAGTCCCGAAGAGTTGTGATGAGAACTTTGTATCTGCCCCTTTCGCATGCTCAAGAGTGTCTGGCCAGTTGCGTGACAGCATAAGGCGCGTGAACAGCGGGACATAACCAATTAGGATTTGTTTTGTTAGTGCATGCACTATTGGAATAAGTATATAAGAAGTGTAAGGTGCATGAATAAATGAGAATGATCATACTCATATTGAGACTCCATCGTTACTCCGGGTCCGCCTCCCACTCCGACACTGAGGCAAAGAAGGCATTAAGTACCTCAGCCTTGTCCTTATCCCTTGTCACTGTTGTTCCTTCTGCATCCAGTAGGGACTGAATATTCTCCCTAGTCCTCCTTTTCTTGTTAATGTATTTGTAGAAAGATTTTTTATTATCTTTCACAGACTTAGCCAATTTGATTTCTAGTTGGGCCTTAGCCCTCCTGATTTTTTCCCTGCACAATCTCACTTCCTCCCTGTAGTCCACCCAAGATGCCTGCCCCTTCCTCCAAAGCTCATAGACCTTCTTCTTTTTGATACATCTCAAGATCTCCCTGCTCAACCAAGCTGGCTTTTTCCCCCGCTGGCTCCTTTTCTGGAACATGGGGATGGCTTGCTCCTGAGCTGCTAGGATTTCATTTTTGAAGAGCGCCCAGCCCTCGTGGGCTCCCTTGCCCTGAAGGACTGTCTCCCATGGGACTTTGCCAACCAACCTTCTGAACAGTCCAAAGTCTGCCCTCTGGAAGTTTAATGTGACTGTTTTGCTAATTCCCTTCTTTATCCCACCTAGAACTGAAAACCCTATCATCTCATGATCTCACATCCACCACAAGACCTTCTCTATTCACAAACAGAGAGACGCTGAAGAGGACAGCGCACAGGGGAGACGTCTCAGCGGAACAATCGTCTTGCCGGCTGGAGAGAGCAGACAAAAAAGAAGGAAGCCCAGAATCACCAGTTCCACGAGGTTCAGGTGTGCAACTGAAAACCTTAGTAGTATAAGATGGGGGTGAATATGTCGACAGAAGAAAAGGCAATAGTAAAGATGTTTAAGCATATTTTGAGAAGGAAAGGAGCTCAGTATGAAGAACATAAACTGGAATTGTTAGCCTGGTTAAGAGGCAATAATATGCCCACAGAATCCCAGTGGATTTGATATTGGGACTCGGAAGGAGGCAGGCGAGAAATTGTTTGAGGGTGTCTCCAGGGGAGATTTAAATGCAAGTCGAATTTTGACAACGTGGCGCTTAGTATTAGACGCACTGACAGACTTGCGGGCCGAAAAACAAACGGCCACCGCCGCACAAACTGCCCTGTTTGAAAATAACCACGAACAGAGAACTGTAGAAGTAAAGTGCGCCACAGATTCGGGTGGTGGAGCGGTACCGCCATCTAGTGACCAGATTAAAGAACCACTCTAGACGAACGTGTCTTTGCAAAGCGAGATCGAACCCGGTGATGAGGAAAATTTTAAGGACGAAATATCATTATCGGAGCATAAAGAGCAAGGAAAAAAAAAGGGGACAAGCTCAAACATGTCATCAGCTATCCCCAATAGCGAGGCTGCCACTCAGGTGGCCCCTGAGGAAAACGTAACCAGAGATTCCATTGGAGAAAGCTGGAGAAAAATAAAATTAGAAGCATTAAAGGAGGGGAAAATGCTTAATGTGTTCCCAGTTATCATTACCCCAGGGCAACCAAATCAATATCGTGCATTTGAATGGCAGCTCATTAAGTAATTGCATAGGGCAGTAAGGCAAAATGGACTTCAAACCCCATTTAGACAAACGTTATTAGAGAACATAATGACAGGTCAGTTAATCACTCCCTTTGATGCCACACAATTGGCTTCAGTGGTCTTAATGCCCACACAGAAATTGTTGTGGCAGGACCCATGGCTCAAATTTTGTGAAGTAAAAGCAGTAGAAAACTTCAGCAGGCAACCAGGTGACCCGTTATTCGGGGTAGGCATGGAACATTATATGGGAACTGGTCCATTTACTGACCCTCAGGCACAAGCTAGGATGCTGCCTGAAATATTGAGAGATTCAGCACGATTAGCACTCAGGGCATTTGTAACAT